>NC_060269.1:79686068-80026415 GCF_021613505.1 Equus quagga
TTTGTGCTTTGCCTCTCTGGAAAGAGAAAACAAACTCATTGTTGAGAGCCTACTACATACCAGGCATGGAAGTGGGTGTGCTATGTAATTTATCTTATTAAGTTCTCACACACACTTTATGAGATAGCATTATGATCCACATTAGACAAAGGAGGAAACTTGGTTTTGAGGGATTAAGTAACTTGCCCAAGGCCATACAGTTGGTATGGAGTGGAGATGGGACTCTAATGGCATTGACAAATACATGTCAATGTCATACAGAGATCAGGGAACATTTGAATACCTCTCAAACCTCCACAGGCAGACAGCCCTAGTGACGCTATTAGTACCGTGCTGTTCACATGAGGCTGGCTTGTTTTTAAGCTGCGATTCATTTCACCTGTATTCTGGCCCACAGGCTTTCAAACAGAGGCTTCCTGTGGCCCTCTTTGCTTTATAGATATTCAGGAAAACACAATTGGAAAAGTAATCCTGTACTCTGCTGCTCCTTCAGCTTCTCCAAACCTATCTTAATTACACAAGTGTAAGCTTATTATTTAAAAATAGGCTTATCTATATAAAGCATGAAATCAAGGCACATGTGATTCGTTAATTTTCTTGGTTACTTCTTCATAACTATGATGAGAGATTTATTCAATATCTGGTTAGGAAAAATTTCTTACGTTAACTTTCCTTTTGGACAAAAGAGTTCCCTCACTTTAGAAGGAATGTGCTCTGTTTTAAACGCTTGTAGAAGGCTCAGAATTCCCAGATTGGAAGGCACTGCACTGAAGACGATCTTTCCACCAAAGAGTAAACGCTGTCGATTAACTGTCTCTCCTTACGTTTAAATATGAATCTAAAGATAAGTTAAGGCTCTACCAACCAAAATGAAAATTTTAATTAACAGTTAACATGTACTGAGTGCTATTTATGTGCCAGGCAGTTTCCATTCTTTTTATAATCACTGAAACCTCACAACAACCGCTGAGACAGATACAATAATTCACCTCCTTCTAAGATGAGAAAATCAAAGCAAAGTTCAGTAACTTGTCCAAGGTCCACAGATAATAGACGGCAGGTCCAAAAACAAATCTCAGTGCTACTTAAGTGTACACTGCACTTTCTGTATCTTGGGCAAGCTTAAGTTTTCATGACGGTGAGTTCAAATTGACCATCATGAGAAGCGCAGTGGCATCAAGGTCTGTTAACCAGCACAACCATGAAAGAACCAGAAACAGGGTACTTGACACTGAAGAGCCTAAGACTCAGCTCGTCACTTAAAACGTGTGGGAATCTACCCAAAGATGGATTGTGCAGCAGTAAGCAAAATTCTACAAGCAATAATAATAAAACCTCTGAATATTTAAGGATGCCTTCTTACTTAGTCTTACTAAGGAATCCTTATGCTTGTAGAAATATTCCCAGGAACAATAATAATATTCTCATGCTTTAATTTCCTTTTGTTAAAAGCTGATGACTTCAAATGGCTTTATGAGGAAGCAGTATAGAAAATCAAGAAGTAGGGGTTTAAAGAATGGGTGCCCCACCCACACTTATGTCTCTACCTTCATCTGTGCAGAGGAAGTCAGAGGGAATGGGGCATTGGGGTTGTGGATGGGGCCCAGCAGGTTGGTAAGAAGAAGCCGGAAGGGGTAGGGAGGAGGGTTGACTTGATGGAGCAACTACTGGAGGAAGTGCTCAAGAGAGAAGGAACACAATACATGGAGCAGAAGGGGGTGATCTCTGAAAAGGCAAGAAGATAGTATGCCTACAAGACATTTATCAGTAGTAGGTGGAGGTAAGGAGGCAGTCAAAGATCATTCTAAGATGTTAAATATCATTTCCTGGGAGGATTGTGACTCCATCAACAGAAATAAAAGGGGGAAATAAAAAGAAAATCTGATTTTGTGGACAATGCAATAACTCTGATTCCTAGGAGAAAGAAAGGATTTGTAGAAGCTCCACTGTTACTTACCTCCAGACACACATCTCCTAGCAACCTCCCAAAGGATGAGTCCAAAACTGTACATGTCGGCCATGATGTACGACTGAAAGTGATTCCTATTCAAGCTCTCATCCAGCACTTCTGGAGGCATGTAGCGTTTGGTGCCAACTCGAGTGTTGGGCGGGATGTCAACTTCATTCGTGTCACTAAGGACAAAGTACAGCAAAGCACTATCAGCCCTGAGGAGGACCAACAAATAACAAATAGAAGTGACTCCTGAACCAGGGTTCAGTGAGACGGGGGAAAGGAGAGCCTTCCAGGGGACAACATTTCCTTGAAAAATATCTCTTGCCAAAAGTTAATATTAAATGTTCACAGGTGAAAACCCAGTGAAGATGACAATTAGAATGAATTTGCAACATATAAGATTGCATTACCTCTAGATAAAATATAAACTCCAAATAATTGCTAAATATTACTGAATGTCTAAAAAATACCTTCCTTCTCTTCATATTTTAATAGCTTTGCTTTTAAAATTGGCATGTGCACATGCCAATTTGGTTTGAGACAGTATTTTTTAAGCCAAGTGTTATGAGACTGTTAAATCTACATACAGGTAAAAAGGGGGGGAAGGAAGGGACATCAGACTTGCAAGTGCTTTACTTTGATAAGCAGGGACCTATAGAAAAGCTTTCTATGATCACTATTATTTCATAAACCAAATAACATGCATTTATAATCAAAAGAGGAAAGGAATAACTGAATATAATATCTTTAGTTTCATGAAAATTTCACAGTGTGACCATTTTATTACTTCCCATAGACTGGGAGAAAATTCAGGATGGACAGACATCAATATGCACACTGGCATTGAGAAGCACAGCCTCAGCACAGGGAGCTGGAGCCAGAGTTCTGAACCCACGTCTCGAAGCTATTGAACTACTATTGCTTGACAGGTTGACAATCAAATGAGACGAGATGTGTAAAATCGCTGCCAGCACAGCACTAAGCATGTATGAGAAGATTAACAAGTACTACCTCAATAGGCACTAGAGGAACTAAGAAACTAAACCCTAGTTTTGTTTTGTTTTTGCTGAGGAACGTTAGCCCTGAGCTAACATCTGCTGCCAATCCTCCTCTTTTTTTTGCTGAGGAAGATTGGCCCTGAGTTAACATCTGTGCCAATCTTCCTCCACTTTATCTGTGGGTCGCTGCCACAGCATGGCTGATGAGTAGTGTAGGTCCATGTCTGGGATGCAAACCTGAGAACCTGGGCTGCTGAGGCAAAGCATGCCAAATGTAACCACTACCCCACTGGGCCAGCCCCAATGAACCCCACTTTTGGTGGATGAAGCAACTATAAAACAGAAAAGGTACCAAACTCATTTTTAAACTGAAGTTTGTGGAAAATCTTGAATAAACCTTCCTAACTCCTAATTCCCAAGAAGTGCTTTATTTTCTTTTCATTACACTCTACTGACTCTCAAGCATTTACATATTATTTCCCCTCAAGATGGAAAATGGTTACGTACACCAAATAGCCCATTTATCATCTGCGTCACAGACAATACCAAACTTACCAAAACACTAGTTGCTTTTGGACAAAATCTCTGGGTTTGATCTTACTGCATTAATCTCTATCCTCTAAAACATAAAATATCTAGTGTCATTTGGGAAAATTTAAAGGCTGGCAGATGTTCCTCTCTTTATATCTCAGAACTGTTTACATTTACTAAACCTTATAAAGCTTCAATCTTAGAACCTTTTAAAATTCACTTCCAGCTAAAATCCTTAATCAGAAGCTATTCCAACAGACGTGTCACCAGCATACTCATTAGTCCCCTCACGATCTTCCAGGAGGAACTCTGAAGGAGCTATTTTCCTAAAATAGAAGTTAAAGCGTAAATTTTAAAAAATGACCCAAACTAAACAGCTGGTATTCCTTACCATCTGTAAATGCAGGTCTTAGTGTTGTGGGCTCTTTTCAAAGACCAGGAAAAGAGGTTAGAATGTGAATTCTTAGTATTTCCCAGCAAGATGTAATAGAATAATGTCATCTTATATTTAAATAGTAAATGGTAAGGGAAGAAAGTGAGCCAAGAAGAGGCTTAACAAAAACTGGAAAAACATCAGATTTAAAAGATGCTGCAAAAGCTCCACCTTCAATTGAATAAAGTAATTTCTTTCCTCCTCTTCTACCCGCGGACACCTCTTATGTGAGCACACAGTGGTATTTCATTAATGTGTTGTATGCGTGTGTTATAATTTATCATTTTGAATCATCAGAGGAAGACGGTGGTGGGCCCAGGTAGAGAAGTCTGGCTTCTATGAAGAGAAACAAACATGAGGGCTTGCAGATGGAAAGAAGAGAGCATAGGGCCTAAGTTAATTCCAGAACACGCACTGAGAAAGGAAACCAAGCACAGTCTTAGCATGGGCCCCAAAGGGGTGCGTGTAGGCCAAAGACAGACTCTGACCACAGCTGATGAAGACTTTAGGCAACTCCTTCCCATTCTCACTCTTAGCTCCCTGATGTTTTATTTGGATTTGGGAGGTCAGGAAGGGCTAATGAAATTTGTGACATGGACGCCTATTGGCAAACTGAAAGGTAACTGTTACCTGATGATGGAATTAAGACTTGTGATGGCTGAACTATATACATATTCATCTCTAACCTCTCATTCCCTCAAACACTGAAAAAAAGCACACAGTCAAGGATTTTGCTTGTCCATCAAATGGGCTAAGCATGTTCCCGTCCCTCCCCCGCTTCCTCTCCCCACCCAAGTGTCTTCCTAATAGTATTCGAATAAATATCTTACCTCAGAGTATTTGCATAAATATCCTCCTTTGCAGTACATAAATAAATATTCATCTTCCAACCTAAGCTTGTAAACTCGTCTGTCATTGTTTGGTATGTCCCTAGGGAACACAGCCCCAATCATCTCCACTCACAGTGTGCTCTGCACATGATAGGTAAAGAATATACTTTAAACCAAAGGAGGAGAAGGTCTTTCTACAATAAACTTCGCTATGGATAATTTAAAGAGAAATATAAAAACCTCTATTATATATAGACCATAAAATGAAACATTACATACAAGAATTTTGTTAAGAAAATTAATTTTGTAAGAGATGACTATTAACCTAGCGGCAAATGCCTGAGCAGTACATTTAAACAACAAACACGCTCACTGTAAGTAATTCATATCTGATATTCTAAAGTATCAGATCCTCCAAGACATACAACTCTGTCTCTTCTTCCCTCAGGAGCGTTTCCTTACTTGAAAGTAATTAACCTGCATTTCTCTCTCAGGTTTTCAGAAACATCCTCTTACCTGTTCCCAAATAAGGGCAGAGAAAAACTGAGCTTCTATTAATCTTCAAGATCAAAAATAGAAACTAAAGGGATTTAACACAGCACCAGCAAGAAGAAATGAAGAAAAGAGACAGGAAGTAGAGTCAGAGAGTGCGGAGCACGCACGAAGAGGGCAGAGTCACGGAAGGAGAAAGAAGGCAGACAAGGCGCGCGCTCCTTCAGCTTTCCCCGCTTCCTTTTCCATGGAGGGGCCGGGAGGCGCGAGAAGGACAGTCGGCAAGAAAAGATGGATACTGCACAAGGGGGGCAGAGCCAGAGAAATGAACCCCAAGCCACGCCTCATCCTACGTACTGCACAGCTACACACACACAGCCAAGTTATAAAGTCATGTACAGGAAAGATAATACCAACTTCAGGATACTGGTTATTTCTGGGAGGGAAAAAGGAAAGTGAAATAACGAACAGAATGCCAACAGGGCTATCTCCAACATCGGAATTCTTTTCAGAAGAAAGACGAGGCAAAAATAAGACAAATTGTTAACATTTGATAATGTTAAGGTATTACATGAGTGCCTCATTACTTTTTATACCTTTCTATATGTTTAAAATATATTATAATTAAATATATTATAAATGAAAAAACTCAGCAGGATGAGGACCTAGAAAAATTTTCATTTCAAGGATTCAGGCACTTGTTAGAGGCATAAGGGTCTGAGGATCAAAAGTCGTCTAAATAAACTGGGCAAAATTACAGAGAAGATGAGTTTCCACCAGGGAGAACTGGAAATATTGCATCAAAGACATGGATGCTGTCTTCACGGTAGAGTAAACACGGCCTCTCTTCTCTCCTCCACGCAGCAGGGTGGGATGCATTTGCACAAAGGGGCCACGAGTGAAGAGCTGGGTTTAGGGAATCACAGGGGCAGGCACTTTTACCCATTTATGTTTTTATAATTAATACTTCCAAGAGATCCAACATGGCTTTTGTCCCTGTTAATGTGAATACCAGTGTGATACAGACTTAAGTAGAATTGGGGGAAAAATATATATATATATACATAATGTGAACAAAATAAACTAAATTAAGGGATTTGGGGTAAATTCCTCTCTAGGAAAAAACACTATTTTAGAATCATACTTTAATAGGCATTTTTCTTTATGAAGTTTAGGGAGAGCAGGGCTCAGACAGGATAAAATAAAAGCACCTAAAGTTTTCTTGAGGAAGAAACGAACAGTAACTTGGGAGGGTGGGGTAAGGGGCAAGTGAGCGAGGGAGAAGAGGGGTTCTCCCCTCTGGCCTAGGGTTGGGACAAGATGTTAAGGCCCTGAAGGAACAAAAAATCAGGAAAATTGTTCTGACAGCATGAATTTCATGATTAAATTCAATACCCTACAACATATCCCAGTAAAGATCTCTTCAAGCTTGAGCTGATGGTGTTTTGGGAAGAGCAGAATCAGCAGCTACGACATGGGGAACAGGGACAAGATACAGCGGAGCTATAGACTGGTATGGCAAAGAGGACAGGCTCCTCAGGATGCCCCGACACGCTGTGGATGACACTGCGTCCCCGACTGTGTTGGGAGGACTGGGGACGATAAAGCGTAATTTTACTTGAATCTCAGAATGCAAGGTGTGCTCAGCTAGGATTACTTAAAAAGGCATGAAAACAAAAGTTCTAATTTCTGACCAAAAGCACTTGGATGTCAGTGGTATGATAAAGAAAATGCCAGCCGAGTGGAATAAGAGGTCTACCTTGATGACCAAAGGGCCTCCTGGTGTGCACACACTTTGAGTGGCTCTTCTCATCCAAAAGGACACAAAGTAAGTGAGAGTTCCCAAGGCAACTGCTTCAGGCAGGGGGAGTGGAGCAAAGACTTTGAGACTGTGAGACAGTGAGAGAGAAGAGAAGAAAGAAAGGAAATGAGAAGATATTCTTCCTCTTCTCTTTTGAAGGTGCCAGGATGGCATACCAAGGAAAGGATGGTGGCAGCAACGCACCCTGCTGGGGATGTAGTGCTAACATCATTGGGAATCTTGGCACATGGTGCTAATTTCATGCAGTTTTACTGTCTACAGACAGTGTACCTCCTTACTGCCTGGACCCAGCAGGCTTTCCGCAGTGTCCCCCTTGGTCTGACACTGGTGCCTAGAGTGGCGTGTGTGCACTGCAGGGGTGACAGCCCTGACGGACGGGATCATGGAGCTCCCGTGGGTGCAAAGAGGCTGCCAGCAGAGCCTCCAGCTAGGATCCTGGGTGGACTAGAGACTGGACCTGAGCTCCCCACAGGACTCAGTGGAATAGGGCATGCCTTATACTCTCGGCCACTACACACTGGATGAAGGGCAGGCAAAAGATGTTTATTTTGATGGCAGGGAATAAATGGGGTCTTTAAAAATATAGTATCTGTCTTAACCTTGTTTTGTATTAAATATCTTTCATGTTAATTAAGCTTCCTAATTATAAATCCATAGCAGGAATTCTTTCCAGAGTGTCACGTAAAGGAAAAAGCCACTGCTTGGTCCAGCACAGCGTGCATTCCCACTGTACCATCAACTGAAGGCGGAGTTTCATGAGAGCCACGTGCAGAGCCCACGGGGCCCTGAGATGCCAGCTTGGGAGCTGAGCTGTTAGCGCCAGCAAGGTGGCTCTCCCTCACTGAGGCTTTGCACACTTGCGGGTGGTCTTCTGCTGGATGTTGCTGATGCCTAAAACAGAGAGGAAAGGGAGAGAGGGGGAGAAGGGAGATAAAAAGGTAACAGAGAAAGAGGAGAAGCAAACACTGTACACCTTTAATAATCTAAAAAGCTTTTTTTAAAAAATAAGAACTGAACTTTAAAGAACAGTGAAAGAGGGCAGGGGGGCAGAAGACACGTGAGGGAGCCCATTGGTTTGTCTGTGGCTGACAACTGATGTTGGAAATTAACTAGACAAGACATATGCTGGAAAATATGGCATCACCTCTTTGAAAGGCTAAAACGACCTCTGGGAGCATCAAAGGTCATCACGAGGCTTCAGAAGAAGGGGCGCCGCACATCCCTTCGTGTTCCTGCAGCATCTTGTAAGCAGCCACGGGACGACCTGCTGCAGTGAACTCTGCCCAGTCAGATGGGAACCAAGGAGGAGAGTTTTCCACAGCACTTCCCAACGGACTCACTGCTTCTATGATTAAATCCTGAGGGATCTCAGGGCTTCCTAGAAACAAAATTTTAGAACTAAAAAGTCTTCAACAGAAGGTAGGTATGGCTGCAGAAACCTCGCCTAGGAGTGCTGACTCTGCCACTAATTAGCTTGGTCTGTGACTTTAGCAAGTCATTTAGCCACATCACTAAAAAAAAAAAAAAAACAAAGCACTCAGTATACAAACCAGAAGCAGTGCTCAAAATAATGACAACAGAAAGACTGCGAGGAAATTCAGTCCCTCCTGGCTGGGCCCCTCCGTCTCCCCTCACCTGGACAATTTGATGATCATCAACTGGGAGATGTGTGTGACAGCCCAGTCTTCATTGTAGGTTTCCTATTTAAAATTTAATACCTGAGAAGCTCTAAGCCAGGATTTATTTTCCCCCTAAGAAAATATATTATTCCGACACCTAAGTACCAGAGGGATTGCTTGATCCTCAGAGTGAAAAGTGAAAAGCCCTCTAAGTTCCTTTCCAGGATTTCATGTGTCATTGTTTTCTCCTCCAAAGGGAGGTTTGGGGTAATAGTAACGTCTGCCACAGCATCACCTGGATTAAATCTCTGGCAGGCAGGAAATGCATCAGCACTTACATCATTTTCAAGAGAGCGCATGAAGGACAAAAAAATTTATATGAGCAGGAAATCTCTAAAGCACAGTCCACTCTCTCTGTGGCTCTCAACTTCCCTGGGAACCTCCCAGAAATGACCTAAAAGCCTGAGAGAACACTTACCATATAGAGATCAGGGTAAAGATTAAGTTCTCACAGGAAGTTCACATATGAAGTCTGAGAACTCAACACTGGGTTAGCTTTGACCCCTCTTGTAATAAAATGCTCTAAATAGCTGTGTGCACACACATGCACCCCAAATTAGGAAAAGAGTGGAAACCAAAGAAGCATATAAAGCAAGGTTTAAAAGTGAGGGTCAAAAATTGAGAAGAGCAAAGTTCTTTTGACACATAGAAAATAAAAACGTGAAAAGGACCTCTGATATTATCAAATGCAACCTCATTTAATGGAGGAGGAAACTGAGGCCCTGAAAGCTAAAATGGTCCTGCTGCTCCTCCTTAGCCATGTGAGGTCTGCGCATCCAGCGACCATTACAGCAGCACATCTGAGCCAGCATCCTCACATCTTCCCTCTCTTGATGAACTAGTCAATTATATGCCAGATAAACCTCTGAATTATCCTTTAAAGCATTCCCCTCCACTTCCTAGAAACAGGCTTTGCATGAAATTTGAGAGGTCATTCAATTCATTCCCTTACATTAAACAGAACTAAGTTTCAGGAATGTAATAGATATGCACTTTCTTTATTTACTTGAAGTTCTAGAAAGAAAATGAGTTCTCAATTATTGATGGAAAACAATGTTGGAATACCTATAATTTGGCATGGATGCTGCTCTCAAGATGCCCATGGCTAGTAGGAAAGATGAGGCATGTACTAAAAGAATTATAATATCAAGAAGACAAGAGCCAGGAAATTACTAGAGGAGTAGAGAAGATGATGCCATCATTCCTTGCTGGGGGATGCATAAAGTGACTTAAAGGCAACTCCGAGATTGGACTGCGGTACCTGGAGAAGCACGTGTATTCCAAGCTGGGGACTGTGCATGGAAAGCAAGGCAGGGGCAAACAAGTGCATGTGGAGAAAACCCACGGAGTTCAGTCTTACAGAAGAAAGCAGGCACGCTGGAGAGTCTGTGGGCTATAACACTAGAAAGGCAGACTCAATCCTGTGGGTGTAGGATCTCTGGAGCTAAGAAAAGGCGCTTTGTGTCTTCATCCTGTAGTCCACACAGAATCATTCATTTATCCGTTAGACAAAATTTTGAAGCAACACCTAAGTAAGGGGCACCAGGGAAAGGCACTAGGGATGCAAATTTGAGAAAACACGGTATCTACTTTCATGGAGCTTAGCCTCCCTTGGGAATGACAGATAAGCAGTCACTGATGACTGCACAACAGCATGAGAAATGTCACGATGGTATGCACAGGGTCACGGGGAGGATATAAGAAGACTGACTGAAGTCAGATTTGTGAGGTCATAATAATAGCTGTCCCAAAGGAAGATACTGTGAAGATAAGTAGCAGTTATCTAAATAGAGGAGGGGATGTTGGGTATTCAGGTAAAGAGAAAACCAAGTTAAAAACACTTGGAGGTATGAGAACATATAAAATATTCAGAATAGAAACTACATTTTAACCCAAAGCTGTGGGAAACTATGAAGTTATGATGATGTCCAAAATTATGCTTCAAGAAAATACATCTGGGGGCCAGCCCCACGGCCCAGTGGTTAAGTTCAGTGTGCTCTGCTTCTGTGGCTTGGGTCTGCGGGTTCAGATCCTGGGTGTGGACCTACACCACTCGGTAGCAGCCATGCTCTGGTGGCATCCCACATACAAAATTGAGGAAGACTGGCACAGATGTTAGCTCAGGGACAATCTTCCTCAAAATACATCTGGCAGCAGCATGTAGAAAAAATTGGAAATGGGAAAGACAAAGAGGAAGTAACTACAAAATGCTCTACTCCAGAGTCTAGAAAAATGGTAGAGAGGACCCAAAACTGCCCAGTTCAAGTGGGAATATTATGGAGACAGCATTCATTCAATTGAGCAAACCAAAAACTTAGAGAACAAAGGAAATATGTGGCATCTCACATTTTAGGATGGATCAACCCAAACTGGGAACCAGGAAGGAAAGCAGAGAGAGCAGGAAATATAGCAGGGAGAAAACAGTTAAGAGGTAGACAGCAGAACCCAGAGAGAGAGAGAAGGTGCACCTGGAATAACAGAAGGAAGAAGGGCTTGGGCGCTGTGGAGAGTAGAGCGGCCACAGGAAAGGCTTCTGGTGACAAAGAGCAGGGGGGTCCCTTGGGAAAGGAGCTTCAGAAGGGAATGCAGGAGAAGCCAAATTACAAGATATTACGAATTACTGGATCAGGAAAGCAGTTACTCTTCGGAACTCTGGAGAAATTCAAGGGGAGAAAAGGACAGAGGCTGGTAATTTGAGAAACACCGTGGGAATTTTTTTGGTAGAGGAGATTTGAAAAAGGTTGTAGATCAGAAAAAAGAATCCAGATGAGAGCGAGGATTTAACAATCTTTATTGGCAGGAGTTTCATATTTCTATCTTAAATTGATAGTACAAATCATCTCCTCCTGCTTTGTTTTGAAAGATGGAGGACCTCAATTTGCCATCCTCTCAATGCTGACGGCCTTCCTATATGTGGAGCCTATTACTAAATGACACCTCAGTCTTCATTTCTGGGTCAAAATACCAACCCATTAGTCCTTTCTCATGAGTTTTTTAAATCTACACGGCTTTTCCTTTGTTCCCTTCTCCATATTCCACAGAGTCATCTGGAAAAAATCCACAAGAGGGCCCAACAACTTAATAAGGCCAAGCCTGAATTGAGTTTTTAAAAACGTAGGTATATGATGACCCCTCTATACCAGTGGTTTGCAAACTCATTTGGTTTTGTTTTCAAAGCAGAGAAACCATTTCTTTCAATCAAATCATGTGCAAGCTAAAAGCAGCTGCTCGCTTAGAGGGAGGGTAAGCAAAAGAGAGCCCTAACATTAGGCACCCCCTCCCCATTCTGCAAAGGCAGAATGACCAGTAGGTGTCACTCCAAGAAGCCCCCAGGGGGCTGAAGACCACCGTTCATAACACGTGCTGGTTTATGTGTCCAGTGCCATAGTCACTGCTTAAGTGACAATATGATAGTGCTGAATCATGGCTGTGTTTCCTTATTAGTTTCTAAATTTTTCATAGAACACCTATGCAAGTTATCTATCTTTTATCATGCCAAAAAAAACCACAGTCTTTATCACTTCATAATCTGTAGATCTTTCCCGAAACCTTCTCCTACTTAAAAATGTCACACAGAATTGTGATCACATAATCCCAGACATTAGCTACCTCTTTTCTGAATAGCTTCATGACAGCTGCGAACTTAATGTGAACACTGTCTGGAAGCCAGTTCACTGATGACATCAGAAACAATGGGACTGACCCAAACACTCTGTGTTGCAAATAAAATGTTTCTTCTTTTTCCCTCCAAAGAAAAGTCAAGGCTAATAAAATTCCCCCTCCACTAAATATCCCAGAAGCTCTGAACTACAAAATGTATAATCTATAAAAAGTGATAGAAAAGATTCATAAAAAGCGTACTGTACACCATGATACTAACCTAATAAATTTAACAGCCAGGCCCAGGTCAGCTATACAGCAAGTTCCATTTTTCTTCACCAAGATGTTCTTACTTTTCAGATCTCGATGGGCAATTGCTGGTTTGCCTTGAGTACTAAAGATTTCAGTGTGCAAATGACATAAGCCACTGACAGAAGAATAGGCTAACTTCAGCATGGACTTAGTGTCTAGTGTGGTGGACTTCAGATAATCATAGAGGGAGCCATTTTCGTGATAGTCTGTGATCAGGTACAGCTGGGTCCAGGACCCTGTGCCTTTGATATCTGCAGCAATGAACCCTAAAAGGAAAAAAGACAGAAAGGTTTAGAGCAAAGTGTTTTCTGAATATTATAAGGAATAATTCACATTCTCAACTATCATTCTTTGTCATAGGGTTTTTTGCGTAGCATTTCATTCAGTTTTCTGATTACGCCTATGACAGTATTAAGTTACTAATACCAATCAGAGGCAATCAAAACAGTAGAGGTAGAGAAACATTAAGAGTTTGTGTCTGAAAACATGATCTCTTTCCAATCAGTAGTTGATATTTAAACTATTTTAAGTTAACATTAAATAGTTCATGGTATTATAGTAACACATAAGCCACTGTTTACAAAACAGAGTCCTGAGTCAAGGCAGACACTCCACAATTAGCTTACCCTCTTTCCCCTGGAATGCTCCAGCTAGATCATTTCTAACTTGAGAAAATAAAAAGGAAATCAATTCTGGATATAAATAAACCCAGCAGATAAAATTCCTGTAACTTCTCACAACATTTAAACAAAAATGTGCTCCTGCAAATCCCGAAGAAACCCTAAGAAATTCTGGTATTCCATTTACATTTCCTGTCCCAGAAGAAAAAAAACATTTGAGCGTATTCCATTTCTAGTCCACCATTCCTTTGTAGAAGAGTCTTAGTCATTCCTCCTGTGAGGTCTCCCATTAGAAGCTTATGACGTTCTTGGGCTCGTGCCAAGAAGAAAATGTCTCTATATTTCATAACAGGTCTAGACAGATGGGTTAACACGCAGAGGTTAACAGAAAAACAGAGGATAGCTAGGAAACCCTGAACATTGCTCTCCAACTTCTACTCACCCAAAATGTTCTCATGCCTCATCAGCACCGTCTGATAGATTTCTGTCTCTCGGAACCAGCTGGCTTCCTCAGTGGTGAAGAACACTTTCACAGCTACCTTTTCGCCGCGCCACTTTCCCATCCAGACTTCCCCATAGCGACCTTTGCCAATCTGTTTCACCATCTGAATCTGCTTCGCTATCGTCCTTTGGACCTGTTCAATCCCAAAACGCTCTGTTAGTATGTTCACAGCACTCCAGATTTGTTTAATCTTTTTTTTTTTCCAGAAAGGAAACAATTACTGCATGTAAAATATATTTAGTCAGTAGTTTTTCTTTATATAGATGAGTTATTAGTATTTACTAATTCATGCTGCCCTCTTTGAAATGTATTTGAGATGGATTGTGGATTCTGAATGTTTGAAACACTGCTTCCAAATTATTAAATATTTCATTCTACCTATTACCACTTTCATAGAGAAAAAACCCTGAAAGCATTCACAGTTAAGTGGCAGAAGAGAATATTTTTCACTTCCACCACTATAGTGCCAAACTAGATACTCTGAAGGGACTCATGCCACTATACACTTGGATAAAATATAACAAACAAACGTCTATTGCATTGTTGGGCACACAAAGAAATAAAGGAAATCTCCAAGCAGGGAGGGACGGAGGGAGGAAGGGAGGGAAAGAGGGCAGTAAGAGTTGAGACCAGAGCAGGGAAAGATAAGCATTAAGCATATACAAAAGCCAGGTTGCTGTCTGGGGAAGGAATAACACCAACACTGGGATACAGAATACAAACTTCGACTCTTTAAAATTAGAGAAACTGAAACTAGGACCCCAGCATGAAGCTGGGACCACTAAATGATACTAAATTTGCCCTAGGTTGGTAGCTCACCATGGCTCCCAGCAAACACAAACACAAATCCTCTCCTGAGGAAATCGTTTGCAGAAAACTTCATTCCATCACGATGGTGAGATACAAGATACTCTGAAGGAACTCTTGCCACCATACCACTTGATCAAGGGTAAAATATAAGAAATAAAAAACTGTAATGCATTGTCGGGCTCACAAAAGAAATCTCCAAGGAGGGGAGGGAGGCAGGGTTGAGAGGATGTGCGGTGACGGTGGGAAAAAGGAAAATGGAGCAAGAGAAGGAAAGGAGAGAGGAAAAGAAGATCCCACAGTATAAATTCCTTAAAACAAAAGGAAATAGCCACTATAAATGAGAGTCAAGAGAAACAACCCAAATAGATATTAAATCTTCAGATTACAGATAACTGGAATTTTCAGATACGGAATGCTAAGGAACGCAACATGAAACATGTAAAGAAGTAGAAGATGGAATGAAAAACAAGCAAGCAGCAAGAATTATTGAAAATTACGCTTTGAAGTGGAACAGTTAACTAACACAATCGAAAAAGTAAAATGGAAACTACACAATGTTATAAACCATCATGGTCTCAATTGAAAAAAATGTAAAATGGACAGGTAAAACAATAGCTTAGAGCTGGAGAGAAATCTAAGCTATAGAGAGCTCTGAATAATTAGAGAGTGTAGTAGAGACAACGAGAAAAAAACATGACAGTTAAGTGGCATAGCGGTTAAATGACTCTTTATACATGCTCTTTATCCCATTCGCGCTTACAGTAAAATATTTTAAGAACTCCATGACTAAAAGGGCTAAATAGTGGTGACTATTTACATAATTTGTGAGATATACACAAAGAACCCAGCACAGAGCTCTTATAAGATCTGATCAGAACACTGGAACATACTTTTTTGCAGATATATGCCTTGCCTCAAGTAAACAAAGTGTTTCTTTTTGTTTTTGCACATTTACGGACCATGTAATTACATTGAGTCCACCCAGATAATCCAGAATAATCTCAAGGTGAGTTGATTACTGATCTTAATTCCCCTCTGCCATGCAAAATAACAGAGTCTAGGGATTAGGAGCTGGACATTTTGGGGCGCCATTATTCTGCCTGCCACAGATGTCTACCAATTAGGATGGGTTCTGTTTTTGCATGACGGCCGATTTTATCAATTCAAGAGGTAATGCCAGCTATTGCCAGAACAATTAACAGCACTAATATCAGACTGAAAGCTTTTTGGGAAAAGAGTCTTTTTTAAAAAGTTTTTCTAAGAAGATTGAAAAATTCAAGCATTGCTGACATGCCATTAAGCCACTCAGCCTGAAGGAAATAAGGAACTCCCTTCAGGAGTCAACCTGCTTTGTGAGCAAACCGTCAGTCTATGTCCATTCCCACGTGAGGGGACAGAAGCACCACGAGCACTGAGCGTTCAGAGCCAAATCCACAAGGAGTTAACTCACTGACCTGAGAGGAGACTTTCTCCATTTGTTAAAGAAATATTATACTTAATTCACAGCATTGCTTCTGTAAAGCCATGGAACATTTCCTCATGTAAATAGTTTTCCATCTGCTTCTTTTCTAATGATAACATATCTTCTTATAACTTAATGAAAATACTGATGAAATTGGCAATGCTCGAAAGAATAGGAATAACTTAGAAAAAGTCTCACTAAATTATATTCAGAAATTAAAAATACACTTGTCTTTTGAGATTTATTATAACATCAACAACCTGAAAATATAACTTCTCTAATACTGAGACTTTTTCTTCACTAAACTAGGTTTTATAGGCTCTTCCTTTCCATCCTGCCCCTATCAAATACTCTTCTTTGTTTTATTTAAGCAACATTTGGTTCACATCTCTCGAACATTAAGAGCAGAGATCCTACAGGCAGAGCATCTGGGTTTGACCCCTGGCTTCTCCACGCTGTAGCAGTTGACCATCTGGGCCCAGGTCCCGATGTGTGACACGGGGTGGATTTCTGGTGCTGCCTCACAGGGCTGCCCTGAGCATTAAATGAGGACACAGTTGTAAAGCCTGGTGTCTGGCCAGGACTGGAATCCTGGCAATCTGGATGCTTTAACCACTGTATGCTTAACAGCCAAACACTATTTTTTGGTACCTAGATTATAGAAATAAAATGATATTTTCATAGATATTAAAAGTTGGAGTTGAAAGCTTTTTAAAACACATGGTTGAGCAGTCCCTTTAATCACTCAGGTCCTCTACTGAGGACACAAAGGGAACACAATGTGGTCTCCCCTCTTCAGAGGGGACACAGCTAAAGACACAGCTGCACGAACGCCAGTCCCAGCATTGTTTTAAACTGCTGCAGAGGTAATATAAGCAGAATGTTACGACAGAAGATAAATGGACCGGCTCAGCCTGGGGTAAGTTGCCATAGAGATAAAACGGAGGTAGCCTTGAGCCTTAAGTCTGAGGAACTCTCCAGAAAGATATTACATTTGCAAAGACATGGACTTTAAAAACACATGTTGTATCTGTGAAACAATTGCTCGAGGCTGATGCTAGAGCTCAGGAGCAGGTGGGGAAAGGTGGGAGGAGAGGGGTGCCTTACACGCCCAGCTAGGAAAGGAGGCCCATGACACCGCTGGGCATTAGGATGTCCTATCCAGGGAAGTAACACAGAAAGGTCAAGAATTTTAGAGAGATAACTCCACAGTAATAAGAAAGATGGGTTAGAAGAAAAATAGTTTTCAATTCCAAGAGCATAAGTATCTGATTCATTAATAGCAAAGGGGATTTTGATATTTGTACTTTTCTTTTTAGAAAAAGTATAACAATACAGATTTTTAAATAAAAGAAATGCATTTGTATATATTAATTAAATTCTAAAAATAAAAGTCAAGCAATTTGATAATAAAAACTTTTACCTTAAAGGAATTTACATCCTAAGTGGCATCAGCTTGGTCATAATGACCCCCTCATAAGAGCTTTTCTGTCTGGTCTATTAACTCCAGGGAAGATGTCAGTCAAAGCACGCCGAGTTTCAGTTATGCGGGATGAACAAGTCCTAGAGCTCTACTGCACAGCACAGTGCCCACAGTTAACTATGGTGTATTGTAGTCTTAAGAATGTGCTAAGAGAGCAGATTTTATGTTGTGTTCTTATCATAAAATAATAATAATAATAAGCAGCAAATAAAGACTGCAGGAGGAAACTTTTGGAGGTGATGGATATGTTTACGGCCTAGATTGTGGTGACAGTTTCATGGATGTATACTCACCTCCAAACTCTTCAAGTTGTATACATTAAATATATACAGCTTTTTTGTATATCAATAAAAAAAGATTTATAAAAGAAATTCCTGGCTCGAGATTTTTAAAAATGTTACTTTTAGTACTAAATAAAAAGTCACCAAAGGAATCAAGTAAACAAGATGTTCAGTCAGAACCAGACAATAAAGATTAGGAAAATCTATCTTAAGAGTTTATTAAGGAAACTATTTCTCATTAAAATTGTTATTTCCATCCTGAGTCCCAACAATCTTTTTGCATGGTCCATAAAGGGACCAAATGTTTTCCTCATTAAAGCAAGTGCCTTGGATTCGGTATATATTTTCTCCAAGGTTGGCAGTGTTGACCACCAAAATATTAAACCTCTCCTGAATGGAAAAGCCAAGACTTCACTGGGAAACATAAACCCTCCAGCTGAAATGCAGCCTTCTTCCCTTGTGGGAGGACTCAGGTCCCAGTTGGTTGTAATACTTCGCCTTCAAAAGCCAGGCCAAACTGCAGTAATGCTATCCTTACTGAAAGCAGAGGGAAGATGGCCCCACGCTGAATGCTTGCTAATCTGCTCTTTACCAGAACGTCTGAGGGGCTGGATTGTAACCATATACTGACATTAAAAAACAATCACCTTACCCCCAGCATGTCAAAATGTTATCAGGAAGTCCTCATCTGAGATCTGATGTCTAACTGACTGCACAGAGCTTTCTCTTTGTCCACTGTCCTATCTGCTTCAGTAAAATGAAATCCTGTCATTACTGACATTTCCTCCTAGAAGACATTTCCTTCACTTTCAAGATGTGCTCTTCTCATACCAGCAGAGGGAGGCCTGATCCGCTTCCCGAGCTCTGGGACTGCTCAATTAAGTCTCTCAGGGATTCTCCGGGAGGAATGTATGTTTCGTCCTGTTCTAACCCAATGCTGTACCGAGGTCTGGTTTCTTGTCTTTTATACCTAAAGATGCATAAAGGAAGATAGTCTTAGACACTAGACTGCAATGATGGGGCAAACACTAGAGAAAAAAAAGAGTCATCACAGTAGGTTTTATGTTAGCACATAAATATGATACAAGATTAAATGCTCAGTATTTATTACCCTTAGTTATGATTTCCAAAATATAAATCACAATTATTTTGCTAACCTATTTTTTAAAATAAATTACCTGATTTTACTCAGTCTCAATCATGTATAATTTTTCTTCTCTCTTCCTTTCAATTGCCTATTTCCAAGCAGGTTACATTCCCTTAATGTTTCTTTATAGCTCCAGTACTCATTCCCTAAGATCTTTCCCTTTAAGGTCCCTAATTAAATAAAGATGCAAATTTTTGGTTTACAAAAGACATTACAGCTAACTCTCTCATCTAAGGTAGTATAAAGCGATAATATAGATAAATGAAATAAATTAAAACTTTAAAAAATTTTTGTCAATAATTATAATGTCTCTGATTAGAAATGGATTTATTTCAATCAACTCTCATTTGCAGAATAGTATCATAAATGAGTATTACAAAAGGCAAATGCTGTGAATTTAAAGGTGCTTGATATTTCACAAACTAGAAAATAAGTTCTTAGGTGACATAAAATAATTTGTAACTGCATATTTTAATATAGTAACCGAACTTATTTTAATAATTAATGTATAAATTATCTTTAAAATCTTTCAATACTAAGGGGAAATTGTTAGCTCAGGAAATAAGGAATTACTCAAGCAATTCTAAGTTCAATTTCTCTGCTTAGAATAAAACCTCATAATAAGTAGCTCCTGAATTCCCTAACTACCCAAATTTCCCCAGGGGTGAAATGTATCTGGATGGTTTTGATGTTTGAAGCAGAAATGAGATAGGTATCTATTAATAGCTTCACTGGGACAAATGTTTATCAGTAGTAACTGATATTATCAGTGAAATCTATGATCTAATTGGGTCAAAGAAAGCTGTGGTGAAAACATCAACAGGTAGGATAGTAGGTGAGGAAGATAATATAAACTCAAAACCCTACATCTGCATGTTGGAAACTTACCTGAAGTAACAGAATAAAATGATAAGGACCAAGAGCAAACTACAGACGGTCACAGAAATAAGTAAGGCCTTGTGGTGTATAGGACCATCAACAAAATCTGAAATTAAAAAGAAAGAGAGACATAATATGGAGAATATTTTCACTTAAAAATTAGGAAGCAACTCTTTCCTAAAAGTACTTGCTAAGCTCCATATGCAGGATGTGAGAGGTGCTTTCAATCTGCTAATTGATAAATATATATATACACACTCAAAATTAAGTCAGTCCAACCAGCATCAATCATTGTTCACTAGGCACTTGTTTCAAGAGCACGCATTTCTTCCTCTCCGGAAGGAATAACACAGAACACACATACACAAAGTGAACAAATGTAAATGGATCAGTGCCCCTAAAACATAAGCAGGCAGTTCATCTTTATTTCAGATCCAGCTGATGGGTTTACAGGCTTTTCTCATGTGGTTTCTGAAGCATTCTATATCACGAATCTGGATAAAAATGAATCTATATTCATTGTACATAAAACACAAAGTCATCTTATGATGGATTCAAAGGGACAGAATTCCTCAAATGTTGTCAAATATGGAATATATGGATATGCATCACTTTAAACAAAGATGCCCTTCAAAGCTACACAGCTAAATTTTTCATAAATGGCATCATAGTTTAAAAGAATGAGTATGCTCTACTCAGAGAATTACTGTGTGATCCTTTTAGAGAGCAAATTATTAAATGTTATTCATGTTGTTTTAACTCCAGGTCTTGACAAATCAGATTTACTTGCAGCATGATTTCTCAAACTTGATAGAAATAAGAATGACTTGGTGAGCTTTATACAAATGCATATTCACTGACTTTAACCCCAGAGATTTTTATTCAAAGCATTTTATTTTTTTAAAAATCCCAGGTGAATTACATGCAGGTAGTCTCTGCAAAATATTTTGAAAAAACTGACCTAAAACTAGGTGCACTTATATAATAATAGAATTAGCACCATTCTCATTAAGGGCGCCAAATATCCGTGAGAGAGTAATTACTGTTATTTAATTTTAAAAGGTATTATTGTAAAAGGTTACTATGGACAAGAGGTTTTCCAACTGTGCTGAAATCTTTTAACTGCATGGACCTTATCCCACCCAATGTAACTTTTTTTTAATTAAAAGTATTATATGTTCCATAAAGAAACCTGAAAAGCACCAACTAACTAAAACAAAATAAAAAAAATTTCCACCACCTCACTACTTAGAAAAATTACTACTAACATTTTAGTGAATGCCTTTGCAATATCATTTCAATGAATAAAACCAGTTCATGAGCAAAATGCTTCACACAAAGGCATTATATACACCCACATCCACAGAAGCATTTTCCACAATAGCTGAAACATGGAAGAAACCCAAGTGTCCACTGACAGACGAAGGGATAAGCAAAATGTGGTTCTATATACACATATGGAATATTATTCAGCCTTAAAAAGGAAATTCTGTCATATGCTATAACATGGATGAATCTTGGGGACACTATGTGAAGTGAAATAAGCCAGTCACAAAAAGACAAATATTGTATGATTCCACTTATATGAAGTACTTAGAGTAGTCAAAACCATAAAGATAACAAGCAGAATGGTGGCTGCTGGCTGGGCTGGGAGGAGGGAGAATGGGGACGTTAATGTTTAATGGGTATACAGTTTCAGTTTCACAAGAGGAAAAGAGCTACGGAGATGGATGGTGGTGATGGTTGCACATTATCTACATATTTAATACCACTGAACTGAAGGCTTAAAAGTAGTTAAGATGGTAAATTTTATGTTATGTGTATTTTACAATGAAAAATAAATACAATAAAAAATTGGAAAAATGATTATAATTGCTTTATAACTATACAATTTTCACTTGTAATATTGTGAACATGTCCCAAAACAATAAATTTTTCTTCTGCAATGTGAGTTTTAAAGACTATCTTGTATACATATAGACACATCTTAATTAGAAAGTCAATCTTCTAATGATGTATATTTAGGAGATTGTGAAGATTTTGCTATAATACAAATTTGCTGTAATACATAAAATTCTGTGATGAATACTCTTACACGTACAGCAATGTACATGTCAATGATTAGTTCCTTAATTTAGATTCCTAGAAGTAGAATTATTAGTAGAAGGATATACATTTTAAGGCTTTTCATACGTATTATCAAAATATCCTTCAGAAAGATTATAACAACTTTTACTTCACCGTCAATGTGAAGATATACTTTAATTATTTTGAAATAATTTCAGTGTTATAGAAAACCTGTAAGGATAAAGAACTCCAATATGCCCTTCACAGAGATTTCCTGTTTTTAAAATTTTACTATATTTGCTTTATAATTCTCTGGCTCTCTCAGTGTGTGTGTGTGTCTACCTCTCTCACTATATATAAAAACATGTATATATATATTTTTGTATTCATGTTTATGTTTATTTAGTTGTATGTATGTATAATTTGTGGATCATTTGAAGTCACAGACACAATGTCCCTAACCGATAAACACTTCAGAATGCACTTCCTAAGAACAAGGACATTGTCTTACCAAGTGACAACGTAAGTCTCAAAATCAGGAAATTAACATGAACATATAAAGTGAAAATAAATCTTTGAAATATTTCAGAGAAAGTTTGGATTATTTATTATACACTAAAATCCACAGTTCTTTATACTAATTTCTTGTCCAAATCTTGTAATGGTTAATGTTATAACTTACTTATCAGTCTAAAATACATGCTTAATAATTATTTATGATCTACAATACTTGCAAAATATTAATAGAGTAGTCTGCATCTGAAAAGACTAAATGAGAGACCATTAAAAAAAGCTGTTTTATATTAAATTCAGGAACACTGCCAATGACCCAGAAAAAAGGAGTTCACGGACGTGACCCACTACAGTACACGTCCAAAAAGCCATTCAGGATGTAACACCAACAGCAGATGCAACCGGCACATGTGTCCTCTGAAAAATGTTGCTTAGGAAATCTTGAAAATAACTTGTAGGCTCTGAAAATTCAGCAGGCTAAGATTTTACACAATGAATTGTCAGTAAATTTTCCCTCTCCCCACGCCTCAGGTCATAGGCAAAGTTAACAAATAAACCTGAGGAGAGCACCATACCTCCACCAGCCAGGGGGTGAGTCACGATGTCCGTACAGATACAGGTGTACAAAGAGCACGGCACACAGACATGCAAATACTGTCGCTGGAAATTTAGCTTAAAATGGATGTCCCACTTCAAGGATAACAAAAACGAAAAGCCCGATTTTGCAGAAAACCAAAGAGAATGCTGGATAGTCAATCAAAACTAGAGGAGCTAACTCCATAAACACAACATGTTATCAGTATATGGACACAGAGGACTTTTTCATTCAAGCGATGTAATTTTACTAAAACTCTCAGCCTCACCGCCTTTTACTTTTCCAAATGCAGAATACAGCGTTCTTACAGTTCAGAGTGTATTTATTACTCATCTTGTTGGATTTCTGATTTATGACAGCGATGAGACCAGAAAGGATCTGAGGAATTCTTCCCTTCCCATCAAGCACTTCTTTTTAAGGCTAGCATTACCTTCCCATTTTCCTTCTTTGCTCCAATAACCCTCTTCCCTGCAGCCCCATCTACTGCCTCCTTGTCTTCTGTCTTGAATAGCAGGTGATCCTTATCAATAAACCTTTTGTTTCTGTTGGTCACTCTGGTCATGTTTTCATCTGCCATTACCTGTGCTCAGAGCCTTAACAATGTAAACACTCCCGTCACTGCCAGGGTCTTGGAAAGTGAACCCTTCCAGATCCTATCAGGAAAGGAGCAGACCCGCAGTTCTCTCTAGGGCCGCAGACTTCTACCTGTGCTATCAGTCCAAATGCTCAGGGAAGTGGAACGGAGAACTCTCCAGGGAAGTCTGGCTCACTGAGAGGCAAGTAGGAATCACCAGGGCTTCCTAACAAAATAGCATTCTGTCACTGCTGGTCTCCTCTCTGATAATGAAGCGGTTTGTGAGGACTTAAAATGCCAGGACTATTTTTATAAAGTTAGAAGATAGTTCATAACTGAACCAAGAAACAGAAGAAAAAACATATATCTAGAAAGAATCATGGACATAGGATTACCTCAAGGAATCTCTATATGTGCTCTCAATGTTATAATCATGGATAAATTGGAGACATCTTCCTATTAAGAGAGCACGAAGTGCCTGAAAAGCATATTCTTGTCAGAGGACTTTAGTCAACAAATAATATTGCACTAGTAATTTACTTATATCATCTATTGGGATTCTCTCTTATAGTGACATCTAGAAATAAATTCACTATAAGAACAAAGATATAATATTCTAGTTATTTTCCTCCCTTAAATATTTAGGATTATATTTCCAGGTAACAACAGAATTTTAAAATCCAGATTATTGTGTTCGATGAGAAAGAAACACAGTTTCTCAATTCCTTTCATCTGTCCCAAATACAAAGTTAAGCAGAAATTCCAAAATAGTTAGGACCTGAACATTTCAAGAAATGTGAGAGCCATGCGCTGGCAAGGAACTTAGCTCAGACCTGCGTGCTGGTTTATGTTGCCACGGACATAATACACATCTCAGAAGCAAGTCTGGCTCCTCTTTGCATTCTGGACTATCACACATCCAACCCATCTGTGTGGTGGAGGGTAAGGGAGTTGTTTCACTGGTTAAATACCTGCTACCTACAGCGTTTAATTTGTAATTGGCAATAACTAAGCTAAACACTAGCATTTTAAAACACATCTGTAAACTGCACAGAATGTATTTTTCAATTGAGTAAGAGAAGAAATAAGATAAACTTGAACTTTGAAAATACTATATAATTTGACTTAAACTACATTGAAATTACCATATTTCAAAACAGAATATTACTTATGATACATTTTCTATGAAGTACACATGTAGTATATATGAGTAATTTCCATATTTAAAATACAAACTTATACCTATTTCAAAAAATCAAATGAACGTTGATTTTGTAAAAGCCAGATTAGAGGATCCCATTTAACAAAGCAAGGGCTCCTGTTCATTTCATTTTAATACCAGTTTTCCACTTTAAGTGTTCATTTAAAAAAAAATGATAAAAAGAAATGACTATAAGAAGTAATTTTTGGGGAGGGAAAAAATTTTCATCAAATTCTCGTCTGCATGCCACTTCAAGAGAACAGTTTACTCACAATATCTTGGTCAAACCATCTGATGCTGCGAGTCTGGGTACACATCGCTCCTCCCTGCATCCAGTGCCCTTCATTGCTGATTCTGCGGCAGGGAGCCAGACAGCAGGCCACCACGACCTCTGCCCACCAGCCTCTCCATCAGAACAGACATCTCTTCCTCCTCTTAGCACCAGCTGCAGTGTTACTGGGCTCCCCAGATCATATTTTATTGTTTATGAGGAAGGTGCTGCATTTGATCTAATTACTTTTCTGATTTCCTCCTTCAGGAGAAAGAATGTTACCCTAGGGCTATCCTGCTTTGCTGGTGCTGAAATGGAATCAGCAAAGCAGAAGGAAAACTGCTATCCATCAAAGAATTTAAGCTGCATTCTGGCCACCCTGCATCTTCTTTTTGGAAACAGAAGATGACAAATAAAATTTCAAGGACATAAATATACATTGATAAATATTTGTTGAATGTGATCGCATATCTCTAATTTCCTGCCAAATGCACCTAAGTTTAAAAAAAAAAACAATCTGAGAAAACTCTGGATTGGTAGAAAAGGCTTTTGCATTTACTTGTTTCCAATAAGGACAATTTATTTGTACTCATTTACCCTTACACTTAGCACTTGTCTGATCTCTCATAACAGAACCTCACCTAAGCCTGTTATTACTTAGCACCTAGTAATACAGATGCTTTGTGATAAGGTTAATCATTTAACTTTTTTGGAAGAGCAATTATTAAAGAACAAGAACAACAACAAAAAATGGTGAGCTGGAGTTTTCAGCTCTCTATTCTTTTAGTAACACAGTCTCCGCTTTATAGTAATTTGACATATAGATTTATAATAAATCTACTAAATAATATATAATAATTTACTTGGCAACACCTAGTGCAGCCCTTCTCAAAGTGTGGTTTCTGGACCAGTAGCACCAGCATCACCTGGGAACTGCTTAGAAATGCACATTATTGAGGCCCACGCAGATCCAGGGAATCAGAAACTCAGGGTGGGGGTGGTCCTCTATGCTTTAACAAGCCCCAAGGGCGACTCTGATGCACCTAAAGTTTGAAAACCACTGGCCTAGTACACACCTGGGACTTAAGAGATGTTAAATTAGAGGGCAGAAGAGGAAAGAGAAGGGAGAGGGAGCGAGCGAGCAAGCGCACATGCAAGGGAGCTCTAACACCATATTCTGAGACTAGACAAAATGTTTACCTGTGCAAGGCGAACAGAATAAACAGAAGGCTGTGAAGTAATCATATTAACTGTTTATCAATTCTTATGTGAAATGGCTAACTTCTCTTGACGTAGAGTGTTCTGAGTCTTAAATAGGTGGAAGCATTTTGTTGGGAACGCCATGCGGAGCTCTCTGTGGCAGTCGGTGAGATGCCGTCCCTGGCCCATTTCCTACCTCCACCACTTCGGCTGTGTCACCTTCGCACAGGACTTAACCTCACAGTTCCTCAGCTTTCATGTCAGTGAAATGAGGGTAATAGTAATAATAGTGCCTTCCTCTTTGGGTTGTTATGAGGATTAAAAGAGTTAGTATATGTAGAGTTCTTACAAAAGAGCCAAGTAAGCGCTCCATTCACAGTAGCAAATACCACAGTTATGATGATGATGGTTTTCATTGTCCGTAGGCCAGAAAATTGGTCTAGGCTCAGCCTCCCTTCGACTGTGCCCCTTCCTATAGAGCAAGGGGTCTGCAGGACCCAGCGGACAAGTCCCCCCAGAACTCATCCCTTCCCACTCTCCATTTAATCCTTCTGCCACTGCCTAGAAGTCTGGAATTTCTTGCCTAAATGCCCCATGCCTATGTCCGGGAACCGTGAGGCCCTCTCTCCACCCCTGTCCTTCTGAGGGTGGACCAAGGAGCTGGTACACAGACCCCAAGGCCTGCAGGGTGGCCAAGAGGTGGACAAGGGGTGCCTGGAGCAAGACTTGTGGGTGGAGTATAAACCAGAGGGTCGGGGTGTTGTAGTGTAAGTGCTTGACATTAAGCTTTTGATTGCGAAGGATCCATTTCAAAGACATCCATCTCAAATAATCATATTGCCAGCTGGATGACACACTGGCAAAACACTAGTAAAATACTGCACTACACTAGTATTACACTAGTAAAACAGCTAGATAAGAAACCAGGCCGCCCCACCCACGAAGTTCCCCTTTCAGAAAGCCCTAGGTAACCTAGATAACTAACTACTTGAGTGACCCCACGTTTCCCTCCTGCACCTAATTCCCACTCACATGTTTTAAATTCACTGAGTGAACATGCAAAACGCTAGGCCCCCACCCTTGACCCCAGTGAAGGCCCAGGTCCACTCACTGGTACTCCCTCTCTTTTTCTACCCACAATCTTGCTGTGTGGCCCCGGGCGTGCCACGTACTTGCAAGGACTTGTGGGTAATAAATCCTTTTTTCAGCTCCATGATATGGCTATGTATAAAACGCAGTGTCTCAGTCCACAGGCTGCACTGACTTCTCACTGTTGTTAGTGCTGTCGAGCTGATTCTGACTCCTGGTGACCCTGTGTGCAGCAGAGCAGAAACCTGCCAGGTCTCTCTGCGCCATCCTCTCTTCCAGAGCTCTATCAGACAATGCTCCACTGCTAGTCATGGGTTTTCACGGTCAATTTTTTTCGGAAGTGGGTGGCCAGGTTCTCCTTCCTGGTCTTAGTCTGGAAGCTCCGCCGAAACCCCTCCACCACGGGTGATCCTAGTGGTGTTTGAAATCCCGGTGGCACGGCTTTCAGCATCACAGCCACACACAGCTGCTACAGGATGACAACTGACAGACAGGAGATATGGTTTTCTGACTAGAGACGAACCTGGGCTGCGCAGTGAGAGCGCCGGATCTTAACCACTAGACCCCCAGGCGGGCCCACGGTGATTTCTCCTGGACCCCAAAATGACTGCACCAAAAAGGGTAAGGCGGATCTGCAGAGACCTCAGCTAGGCATACCTGGGACCCTCAGAGTTCAAAGCAATAAACCCTAAGGCCACCACATGCCTGCCAAGCCCGTCACCTGGTAAATCCTCCGTCTACCCACCAGCCACTCCTGCATCCCCCTTCACACCCTGCCCTGGACCAAGGACTTGTCTTCTCTACGCTGCTTCTCTTCTTTACACAGCCTTTCCCTCAGTTCTCTAGACTTACTCCACTATTTCTGAAAGTCCCTGCCTTCTCAGCCTCGTCAGAGAACACCCCCTCACCTGCTGGTCCTAACCAGACTCTGGCTCCATCTACAGGACAACATATGCACTGCAGCCCTTTCGGCCTTTCAAAGGAGAGTCAGAATCTTCCTAAACCCTCCTGCTACTTCTGGGACACATCACTTCCCTTCGAACGGGAAAAATCTCTTCTTGAGGAAAGAAATTCTGAACTCTAGCACTTCCCTCTTCATTCCAGCCACTCCTCACCCCCTCCCTGCCCCACTCCCCAAAGAGGAGCTCCTGGGCCAGCGCAATTCAAAACGCTGTCTGCAGCTAGGTCACAGGAAGTAACCACAAAACTGAAAGTCAACATTAGAACTTTGCAGCAACCTGCCATGGGTGCACCTCTCTTGAGCAGGTGCTGTCGAACTCCCATGGAGACACAATGGCACCAGCCACATCCACAGATACGTCCTGTCTTTTTCTACCAAAAGTGTAGCACACACCTTAACGCACACGTAAATCACCTGGAGAATCCTGTTAAAGGCAGTTTAGTAGTCTGGGGGCCCTGAGATTCTGTATTTCTAATGAGCTCTAAGTGATACCAACACGGCTGATCCACAGGTCCACTCTGAATAGTGAGCCTTCAGAAAACTTAATCAGGAGATTTTCTCCAACCAGTCATGCTGTTTCATATGCCTGTATTTTGCAAATGTTTCTCAAATATGACAAGCCAAACCTCTGCACTTAACTACTGCCTATTCAGTCACTGCTACTCACAGGCTGTGCAACTTGGGAAAGTTAATTAACCTCTCTGTGCTGCAATTTCCTCATCTTTTAATGGGGAATACTAATCCTAAGTACCTCATAGAATTGTTATGAGGCTCAAATGAGTTAATTAATGTAATATTTACACAATGTTTGGCTTATGTTAGCCATTTTAATTTTTTTATTTTTATTCCTGCCTTGTCCACTTAGCAAAGTCCTGTTCACCCTTAAAGTTTTGTTCAAGTATCACTTCTATGAAGCTATTTTGATATCCTCCCACTCCAGAGTGAGCCACTCACTCTTCTGTGTCCTTAATACACTTTATAATCTAACTCAACTGCTGAGATATTTCTGACCAAGTATTATTCAATAATTTACATGTTTCTTCTCACATCCTAGTGGGCACATCTTGGAAGAATTTTCTTCATCCATTTCTATATCCCTAACACCCAGCATGTTGACTGGCAAAATTTTAAAAACTGCCTGTGGATTTTTGATGTGAACTATTATGAATCAATCTCATTGAGCTTTCTAGGCTATAGTAGGAACAAGTGTTGTAAAACGTTATCATCAAATCAGGAAATGTTATTATATTTTGTTGGAAAGATAATCTCTTCTCAAGAAATAAAATCAATCATGAAGAATCATTTTAAACCACTTACATAAGACTTGGGACTTCCGACTTTATGACTACCACAAATCATTTATTTTGTGGTGAGAGCAAAGAGGAGAAAGAAAATGTGGCAGCTGCTTTTTTTCTTTGTTTGTTGGTTTTTGGTGAGGAAGACTGGCCCTGAGCTAACATCCGTTGCCAATCTTCTTCTTTGTGCTGAGGAAAATTAGCCCCAAGTAACACTGGTCCCCACCTTCCTCTATCTTGTATAGGATGCCATGTGGCAGCTGCTTTTAACAAAAAGTCTTTGGGGATGCAATATTTGTATTTAAAGAGCAACACTTAAATGTATAAGGCCTGAAATTAAATTTTCTAGATATTTTCTCAATATATGATACGTATATGATTTGACTAAAAGTAGTCGCTCTGGCATAGAATAAAGGAGATGCCATCCAGCAAATAATCTGATTCAGTCCTTTATAAGGTCCTTATTTTTAGAATGAATGTAGCCAAGCAGCAGTTTTTGAGTGAAGCACACCTTCTGAATGACGTGTAGGGGCCAGCCTCACACAGCGTCCCCTCCTCCACCCTCCTGAAACACGCCACCAGCTCTAGAAACTGTAGTTTTCTGGAAGAAGTGAGGGGAGGTCCACGAAATAAGATGCCGAGGAGTAAAGCCTCACATGACTATTTTCCCAAGAACTACCTGCACACGTCTCCGAGTGAGTTTCATTGTGTCATCCCGCCTCAGTCCTCTGCCACACCGTGGAAAATGGTACAGGGAGATTCATCGAGAAAAGAGAGAGCACTTCAAGTTTTTATGCTCTTCAAGCCTAAGGCCCTCCGGCCTGGGAGCCTCACCTCTGGTTTTCAGGGGCGGCAGTGTGGGGTGCAGGTCCTCGTTACACTCATTCCGCTCCGTGCAGCATTCAATCGACCTTCTCTGATGAGGAATGGGGGTGTCCTGAAATTGAACTCAAACAGCTGTTAGTGGGTTCCCCTAAATTTCAAAGTCACATAATCTAAAACTTAAGAAATTAACACTATTTAGCGAACTCACTTAAAATTCTTATAATTTTACTCAAACATGTTGAAAATGTTTCTATTAAGTAATTTCTTTCAAATTACCGTGTATTATCTTAGCGCAACTTTTGCACTTCAACAAAATTACTACTATATCTGTAATAACCAGTGTGCATGGCATAAACTGAGAAAGAAAGCTGGACTTATTGCAATTCACTAAATTGGAATTTGAGCAAGATGATCTAATGGGTCACTAAGCCAGAAGTTAACAGCAAAAATAAAAAGAATATTTGATTTCAAAATGAATAAAGAATTGGCCCAATGAGAATTTTCAAATTATTGTCCAAATTACTAAGAAGAGGCTAGTCAAAAAAAAAAAAAAAACAACTGTTTTATCATGCTTGAAACTTGACCATTTGGAATCCAGCTGACGAAAGGTTACAAAGCAGAATTAAGTTCTCTTCCTTACCCGACACTGAAAATCTGAGCCTTCTAGTCCTAGACACCCAGAAGTGACCACAGGCATCCCGGAATCATCTTCTTCTATCATTGTGAAACAATATCCATCTGTGCTAAAGACCAAACAGGCAAAGTAAGTGTGTGTTTGTGTATGTGTGCATGTGCATCTGTGTGTGTGTCTAGGGCAAAAGGAATTGGAGATGTTTATCATTTGTTCATTATAAACAAGGAGGAAGTCAGTTATCGTTACAGGTTAAAATCTGTTAAGAGAATCCCAAAACTTCCTTTTATGAAAGTTGCTTTAATCATCATAAAACATTTGGTAATATCTCCTCTGTCCAGAAACTTACCAGAAAGAAGGATCCCAAATCCCCATATAACATAACCCATTAACAACCATGCACACCGATTACAACAGCCTTATTTTGGTACGTTGCAGGTATAACCTTCGCAAACCCAGAGAAAACACTCTGTGAGGAGGTAGCACTACCCTCACCTCTATGAGGAAACCAAGGCTCAGAGTGCTTGAGGAAATTCTCAAAGGCCACACAGCTAGTGAGAGGCACAGCAGGGGTTTGAACCCATGCAGGTGACCATCTATGCTGGTTCTTCTTGCTCTGAGGTAGTGAAATAAAGTTCTCTCTCCCTACGGCACACAAACTAAAGAGGGGAGGAGCCAGGACCAGCACAGCATGACTGAGGTGACCAAGATTCTGCCCTGTGGTACCTCTGCTTCTGTGCTGAACTATTATACGAAAATATCGTATGGGCTGAAGTTAGGGGTGGAGTAAGGACAGACAACAGAAAGAAGGGGTTTTAACAAGGCTGTGGAAGGCAAAGAAGCAATATTTTTAATTTCTGTATGGTTTTCTAGATTTAAAAACACTTTCACTTACTCTATCTCATTTAATCTTCTCAACAGCAATGGGAAGAAAATAATCTTATTTCTATTTTACAGATGAGGAAATTAAAGTTGTGAGGGAATAATAAACTTGTACAAGGTCGCAAAACAAAGTGTTACAGAAGCAAGAACCTCTTGTTTCATTCCCACACATTTTCCACTATCCCCACCTGGGACTAAAAATGAAACACTGGAACTACTACATATAGATGTAGTTATAAACAGACATTACTGTCTTCACAAGTTGGGTGACGAATGCCAGCAGGCTCCCAATCTAAGTCATAAACCACTGCTGCACGTGCTAAGAAATAAAGCACGAAACTCAGTCTCCATCCTCTTCTCATCTATTTGCATGCTCAGCATCCAGAAAGATATGACAGTGTCATCCTGGAAGGTCAGGGGAAGAAGCTCCGAGAATGGCAGCAGCCATGATTTGTGTGCTTGTCTATTCTGCATTAGTGGTAGCAACATTCTGCCATACACTAACCCCTTCAGTTATCATCAACACCCTTAGAACTGTTTACTTGCTTTATAAGCCTCAAGTAATCCAAAATACCTCAGTTTAAAAGAACTAGCACAGCAAAGTTCAAACATACTAATGAACGGCTGGGAAAAGCCAGTGATAAATGTCTTTGTTAGACTAAGGTCAAATGCATGAATATTGCTGTGGAGAAAGACTGCCTTTGAACAGCCTATGCTCTGAACTCTTTGGAGCTTTTTAGCCAATTTACTGAAATTGCTGTAAGAATCTAAAGCATGTAAACACTGAAGGCAGTAAATAACAGAGCTATCCCTTAGATATTTACCTTAAACAATATAAGCAAAAATACCCATGGGATTTTTTTATTCCTTTCCTACACATTTAGACTATATGTTTAACTTACATTTTTCATCGAAAGTAAAATTCAGGAATTATCAGAAATAAAGTCATCTTAATTTTCTGACATGAGGAATTCATAGAGTCTAGAAAACTTGATACAATATATTAAATCCAAAAAGACTAATTTCTCCTTAATCATGACTTCCCCTTGTTCAAAATCTGAGTACATGGAAATGTACTTTTAGGCAACTGATAAGAATCAAGACAAGAACAGAAAAAGCTGGGAAAGCTGTTGGAAAACTACTGTTATAATGTCCTATGAAATGTAAACAGACGTAAGGGAGAGTAAATCCAAGCCTTAAAAATGCACTCCCTTGTCTTTGAAGAGGGTGGAGCTAAAATACAAAGAGGAGATGAAGAGGAAAGAGACCCTGGAGAAAAGAGCTGGCATTCCCCCAGTGATAAACGGGGATGGGAATCAAGCACTTGGTGGGAGGACAGGCAAGGAGCTGAGGGAACCATTTCAATTCCATATTATCCGCAACAAACCAAAAATAATTCATTAGCTTCTCACTGAAATTGTTAGCCAGTAAGGAACATTAACTGGAAACTAGCAGCACAACTACAGAACCTTAGGAATTACTTGAGAACTTTCAGCTCTGCAGCAGGCACAGATGTAAACAAAGCTACACTCCAGAGCGGAGCTGAGCCACCTCCCCACCACCAAGAGATGGCTGCTGTGTCAGGAAAGCGCGAACCCTTCCCCTCGGCTTAGCTCAACATTCTGCTGCCCGGTTGCCATGGGTAAGCTTTTATACATTTTATATAGATTATCACCCCGTCATTCCCAGAGTGTTGAAAGCGATAACAGGAAGAGATGAAAAATCAGGAAGGAAACAAAAGCTGAAATACTGTTAAACAAAACTGATAGTAGTGATATGTACACAGGAATGTAGGATCAATCATTTGATTACAGTGATGATTATGAATTTGAAAAAATGACAATACATGCAACATTTCAAAAGCAACTGACAAAACAGAAGAGCGCATACAAAGATATCAGTCATGAGTTCTGAGTGCCTCTTAACATACTGTTAATTCATGAAAAAGCAAAGCATTTAAGAAGTTAAACGTCGCATGATGTCATATAGTGATAGTAAAACTCTGTTACAACACTTGAATGGAACCATAGGTTCAAGTCTCCTTGAATCCGATATTCCAAAAGCAGAGATGCTGGGCTATCTAGAGACCATCAGGGGACTGACTGCCTCAAGAGACCTTCAGTGTGCACAGTCAACGTTCCCTGAAAGCTGGGAAGAAAGGCTGCACCTGGCTTAAAGCTTTGAGGGACCAACTGATACTCTTTTGAGTAGATGTGCATCCAGAACCTACCAGCTTTGACTTCTCATTCGTGATCAAGTGGACTTAGAAACAGCTTTTTTGTACCCCAATTCGCTCATTAGTTCTTGTAGAATATTAGATAGTATGTGTAAAATTGCATTGACGGCATCTTTATATAATAAAGTGATCTATTAACTGTTTTGTTTTAGTGAATACAGTATTTAGAAGGTGTACCCTAGGCTTGGTCCCTTTAATTCTATTCCTCCACTAAGATCATAGTTCCTGAATTGCAAACCCCAGGGTCGTTCAGAAACATCACCGCCCCAGCTGAGAAGGCACTATTGCAGAACTTTTCTTCTAACTCATTTAGATCTTTATAAAGATTAATTTAACTATAAAGGAATTTTTTTAAGTATTAGTTAAAAAGAGTTTACCTGCTTTGCTTAGAGTAATAGGAAATTTTAAAGCATTAAAATAATTTAAACACTGTCGAATAAAAATTATTAAATGGTTTAAATTTGTGCTCGCAACAAAAACTAATAATAGAAATGGATACCTTCTCAAATGCATTGGCCCACAAGGATTAATAGCTCTCTTGACTGATCAATATCTATTCTAATTTTTCTTTAGTATGTGAGAGAGACTAGAATTCTTACATTTCTTTCAGATTTCTTTTAAGTTTCAGTCAGAATCAATTTGAAAAAGCTGCTTGATTTTTAGGTTATTTTGTAAATAGGTCCTTCAGAACATTCTGTCTTCTAAAATATTCAAGGGAATAAAGAAAGATTTCAAAGTTTTCTGTCACATGTAAGCTCAAAGATATGTATATAACTTTTAGAGTTGCTATTTAAATCACATAGATTTTAGTTAGTTAACTAAAACAGCTGAAAGATGCTTAGGGCTTTGTTAACAGAAGTTCCTTTTACAAACATTTACTGAGCATCCTGTGATTTGGGCAGAATTAGATACTGAGGAGGCAAGAGCGAGGAAGATGCAGTTTTGCTTTGGAGGAGGAGCCCTTCGTCTATGACAGCCACCCCTCCCCGGAGGGTCCACAATTCACCTTCAAGCAGCAGAGGGAGAACTCATAAGCTCATTGAGTGTTATCTACTGACAGCAGAAAAAAGCAAAGAAGAATGTTGAGCAGTAGCAATTCCCACAGTAAGAGAATCCTAAGGTTTACGTTGTTGTTTTCCCTTCCTTATCATCTTAGGGGGGTGGATTCCCACAGCGGTGGAGGGAAAGTGGGTAAAACATATCCGGCCACTACTGCTCCCCTTCCCCGGCTTCTCCTCTGCGGGTCACGTCCTGGAGGAAGGTGAAGGGACAACATTAATGACGAAGTTCCAATGTGAGAAGTGCCTGTTTACTTGACTCTCAAGAACATGTAGCTATCATACATCCTTCTCTGGCAGCCAGACCAAGTGATCTAGGGTTCTTTTCATTTTTTTCAAGGAGAAACAAGATATTTTTGAATTTTTCTCATTTTTTATATCAATCAAGCATTTGTATACTCTCTCCCACAGCCCTGTGCAGATCCTTACCACCTCTCCAGAGACTGCTGGGGCAGCCTTTGAGCACACCTCCGCTCTCCTCTGGATGAGCCCATCTGTCAAGCACTGCTTGAGAAATGGGACATTTTCCTTCTTTGCTCCAAAATCTCCAATAGTTCTCTATGTACATAAATTTTAAAGAGCCTAGTCTATTCACTTTCTATTAAGTCCAACAACAAAAGGGCCCATTTAACATTTTCATTTATGACTAATGAGAGGCACAAAAGGAGAGGTATTCCTCATAGAAGACTTCATAAGTGAATTTGAAATCATAGCCTCTTCCAACTAAAGTACAAGTCCTAATGACCTCATAATTCTCATTCTCATAAGTGCAATGGTTTGAACTGAACATCTACTGGGGAAAAAAAATCATAAAGCTCAATGTTCAGCTGGCCTGGGCAACAGTGGAATACACTGGATGCAAGGGAAGATGTATAAACAAATGAGAACAACATGTACTTTAAAGTCGCTGAGATCCTGGGTCAGGAGCATCTGTCTGAAAACTCACACCACCACACCTGGCAAGAGGTCCAGAAGCCCTGGGTTAACACAACTGTGTAAGAGGTCCCAGCCCCTGAGGTGTCCCCTCCGCCCGGGGACTCCTCAAGGGACAGTCGGAGATTTTGCTCATTCCTCACTTAGGCAGCCCAGTGTCATCTGCACATCCTTTGTGCAAACATCTGATGTGATTTACTACACCTGTAAACCCTGAAAACTGGTCCGGGGGGAGAATTTTTGCCCAGAACCCATTAAGATAAATGAGGAATTATTTAAAATAATCTCTGAAAAAAGAGTAAAAAATAATGTTTAGAAATTGATAGACTTCTGTGAGGGAATGGAGGAACCTGAGAGAGTGGTGACACAGGGACAAAAATGACTATCACAGACAAAGTCAAGTAAAACACAGAAGAGAGGTAAAGTGGCACCAGATTATACAGGGAAAAAATAAACAAACAAGGCTGAAATTACACCTGCTAGGACAGGAAAATAAGATGGAACATCGGCATGGTGAAAATCATGTAAAAAAGAGTTATTCAAGCTGACTTCGCAGCGTTCAAGGCACGCAGTGATAGTCTGGGGTCCTAAATCCAATCTGGAAATGGAATGGGAAGGATTAACAATGCAGAGGAACACCTGGAAAGATATTTAGGAGACATATCATCTTGAGGGAGATAGGACAATGGCTTCACCCCTTACTTTGAATTATGGATCTAAGACAAGGTTCTAATATTGTATTCAGCATGATACATTTGCACCATATCCTCTAACATGCACACCTTTAGGCAATGGAAACAGCATGGATTTTGGAAGCAGACACATCTGCACCTGATAGGACTCGAGGCCAAGAATGACTACGGCCTTGGCCTTGGCTGGTAGTGATCAACGATATTATGAAGAGTTTAAAAACCTTCTAAACTCTGCACATGTTCTCTGAATTATCATGTGGGATTTCAGAATCTCTTTTAGGTATGACACACTCTTGATTTGGGCTACTTTCAGATAATTCTTTCCAGGAAAGTGGGAGTGGTAGGTAATGAGCATGAGATCCACCTGGGACACCCAGCTTGGCCAAGATCTGCCTGGTACAAGGCCTCAGGCCAGACAGCTTCCACTAGCCCTTATCTGAGCCTCCAGCAAGCACACCCTTGTCCTGTGATCTGGGGGGGTAGATTTAGTGCACTATTACTCAAAACATGTTCCCCTGCAGGTCGGCAAACTGCTTGTTACTGGTCGGTGAGGAGATTAACACAGAAACTGAAACTTGTACGGCAATAATTTAGATCTGTTGAATCTGAATAATAGAAAACAGAAAAAATGGAGCATGAATTTTTAAGTATTTTAAATTTATTTTTCTATTAATTCATTTTTTTTGTACTTTAGAAAAGTATCAGTGCACAACTTACTAGGCTTGGGGGCGGGGAGCTATCTTTCTCCAGAGAGAGCTTGAGAAGTACTGATTTGGAGGTCAAAGAGTAGAGCATGGGCTTACAGGAACGGAGGCAGAAGGCCTGGGTTTATTCTAGGTCTGACAGCACATGAACAAAAGTAGTCCCTGCGACACACACATGACTAATCTCAGGTCACAGGAGCTCAACTGCAGTCAACACTTCATTAACAAAATAGATGTGCATTTTACTCAAGAGCAAATATTAGCTCCTTTGAGAACCAGTGTCAGGGCTTGGCTGTTGGTCAAGAATCCAGGACTTAGGAAACTCGTTCACAATTTTTTTCATCATATTGGCATGAACAGTGACCGAGTGAAAATTACTTAACCTCTCAGAGCCTCAGATTTCTCACCTGGAAAATACAGATAATGCTACATTCTTTATAGAAATGCTGTGATGATTAAAGACAGGTGAAAGTAAATATGCCAGTACTTATAAAAAGTTCAATAAATGTTAGTTTTCTGTTGACTTCTACAAGTTAACCAATTCATGTTGACTGTCATGGTAGACCCATGTTTTTTTGATGGGTTCCATTGTTATTGTTGCTGGGTTTTTAAAAATTATATTCTTGTTTTCTTTTTCTTTGCTATCATAAATCAAAGGTTGGAAACCGTATAATTCACAAGCCATTCCAATCTGGCTTCCATTTCTACTTCCACATTAAATATTTCCAAACTGCAGTTATCAAGGTCAATAAATCTGATTGCTGTATTTCACTCCTTATCCTCCTTGACCTCTAACAGTACCCAACACAGTTGACCTCACTTCCTCCCTCTATAACTTGGCTTCAGTGACACCATACTCATTGCTTTACTGCTAATTCTGAGGCTCCTGGGGAGAGCCTCCTTCAGTCAAGCATTTAAACGTCTCATGGCTCAGTCCTTCCCCAATAGATTGGATTATTCTTTCAGTGTTCTCAATGCCCTACCCAAGTCATGGCTTCCCCTTGGCTTTGAGCTTGACTATGTCACTTGATTTGGTAAATGGAATGTCAGAGGACATGATGCAAGCAGAATGTTTAAGAGGTCATTCCCTTATACTCGTGCAAGAATGAATATGCCCTGAGTAGCTGCTGGTACAAAATGAAGAAACATATGGAGCAGAGCTGAACTCAAGCAGCAGCGAAAGCCAAGCCCACAGATCCAGAAGAGCCCAGCGCAGCTGCAGCCCACTGTAGACCCATGAATGAAAAAATAAATGTCCTTAGTTGTAAGCCACTGTAATTTTGAGGTTGTTCATTTCACAACAAAAACCAACTAACATTCTACTCGCTCTGTACTCTCTCCCTGACATCTTATCTGAGCTCCAAATCCATATCCTACTACCTACTCCCTGATAGCTCCACTTGGATGTGTCAAAAACCTTGAACTTAGCATGTCAGATTGGCATGTGATTTTCCTCTGTCCACTTTCATTACAAGGCTACAATATGCATCTAAAGGTACATCCAGAAACTTGTGGAGCCTCCCATATCCAATTCATCAACATAAAACCTTCCTTCTAAATATCTCTCCAACACATCCTACTCTTTCCTGCACCAGCGCCACCCTAGTCCAAGATCATTTTCTCTCATGTGAACTGTTCTTGAATCCACTTTTCAATTTCTCTCACATAAGTGCTGTTCTTCTTGAATTCACTTTTGTCTCCCTTTAAAACATTCAATACTCTGCAACAAAGAAAACTTTTCAAAAAAGCAAATCAAATCACATCAATCTCACTGCTACCTCTGCTTAAACATCCCCTTCAGCAGCTTCCCAATACCCTCAGGAATAAGACCAGCTTTCTTAACACAGCCCACCAGGCCACAGGCCATCTTTCCCATCTCCAGGCTCAACTCCTTCCACACCTCCGCCTACGGCCTGGACTCTAGGAAAGCAGTCTTCCTGGAACACGCACGCTTCTCCTTCCCACCACAGAGAATCTGCAGTTCACCCTGCCTGAACACTTTCTCCCCAGTCAACGTACAACACTTCGATGGCCTATGAGGAAAACACAACAAAATATTTGAAATTGGGATAATTTTGGAAAGCCTGAACATATGATCACCAGAACTACAGCTCAAATGACACAGATTTATTCTCAATTACCACACACCCAGACAAAACAGTAAGATATCCCACTAATATTCTTCCAACTGCTAATTATCCTTTCTTCAGAAAACTCTAATTTTCCCGGTACTTTTTCTGTTTACTGCAAAGAAGTAGTGTTTCCCAGGAAACACTGTCTGAGCTTTGGAATAATTTACTTTGGCACAAGACTCAGTGATCCCAACTTTCTTCTATCGCACAAGAGCCAAGTTACTGGACCTCTCTGGGTCCTGAATTCCTTATGTGTAATGGTAAGAAATAAGCATTCCCTACCATGCTGAGTTGTTTTGCTGATTAAATGAGATATATACTTACGAATACATCCAACTTTCCTCTCTGTGTCATTCAGTTAATATACATTCCTTGAACTATATATTTCAGGATACACTGGTAAGCTTATATTAGATCCCACTTCATAGAAACCTTGGGGAAAAAAGGTCTCAGGAAGAAAAAAGCATTCAACTCAGCTTCATGTTCCTTCCTGGATAATGAGGCCCTGAATGGTTGCCCAGATGTCTTGCCCGGACTTCAAACCTAGCAGCCCAACTTCCTCTGTGGGTCCATTACCCTTCTTGAGGGAGACTTTGCTTCTCTGACATTTTTAACTGCTGAGATCCACACCTGTCTGGTTAACTCAGCCACTTCTCCCTGGGCACACTCTGGCCTCATTAGACTATGCCTCTTTACCCACTGTAGTCCTCATCCTGGGGAGTAAACATAACTATAGTGACCAGCAAAATGGATGTGGCTGAAAAAAGATGTGTAAGGAAGAAAGAGGCAAATAGTCCAGTTTCAAATATTAGAAAGTATTTATACAAACAAGCTTATCTACGAAGGAGTTTATTCTCTAGTATTTTGCAAATGTCTTTCCTAAAGTCTGGTGGACTCACATAAGCTGTACCATGACATCGCTTCCCAGAGTCAGTTTATAAATATTCCGAATAGCTTAGGTGTTCTTTCCAAAACACTAACACCATCAGCATGATGAACAGTTCTAACAAACAAAACCCCACACACATGCGACACCCTCTGCTGTTGAATTTATTTTGGGGAAGAGGTGTTTTGAAAGAAAATAACTGGGTTTTGCTCCTTGACAAGGAGCTTGGGACGGTGCTGTAAGGTTATGTGCATGTGTGATGTTTGGAGGAAGGCAGAAGAATCTCAGAACACCATTTCAGGGCAAAATGCAATTCAGTATTTCTCTAAACACACCACAGCTCTGAGAGTTAACAGGATCAGGCACTATTCCCCAAAACACGTTCTTGGAAACACCAGCCTACAATTCTACAGTTGAAAAAGTATGACTTTCTGTTAAAACTAGATTTAAACAATTTATATGACCAACCTGCAAATATTGTTGACCGAGTCTTCTGGACAATGGTGGTGGCATTTACAACGCAAGATCTTTGGACGAGGGGTGGGGGATGCACTCTCACCATCCTCTTTCTTGGTGCCCACATTTAATTTTCCTGAACTTCGCAAAAGCATGTTATCAAGGAAGTTTGCTGAAAAGAAGAAAAAGTAAGAGTTTAAATATCTGTGGGACAGCCCAGCCAAAGTCTTCTGTCCAAAGAATAATGAGATTAAATAAAATATTAGGTATTCATGATTCTTAAAGATTTAAACAGAAATCAGATATTTTGATATTGTTGATACTAAAAATTATACTTTCTATATAATATGTCTCATATAGAACATAGAAATCATTTATACAATTAAATTATAACAGCTTTATTTGGTTGAATGCAAGGAGCTCAATGAGACACTATTATAGAGATTATCTTTACTCTGTATGGTAACACTATGGGTGAATATTATCATTCACATTTTCAGATGAGAAAATTAAGACTCGAAGTTTAAGTGATTTGTACACAGCTAATAAATCACGAAGCCAGCATTTAAACTCAGATTGTTTGGGCCCTAAAATTGTCTTTCTACCAGTCTCTTTACCTTAGGGCTCTCTTTACTTTAGGTATAGCATGTATTTTTAAAAGAAATTATTAGAAATATTTAATCTGCAAAATTGGGTAGGAAGATAAAAATTTGGTTATCATTAAAAATACCTTTCAAAAGATACATCCTCCTCATCAGCTTTTATGCGCAACAGTGCCTACCTATTGTAGTTAGGAAGAGATGATAGTAGCTGTGATCTCTAGAGACAGATTTTCTGGGTTCAAAATTAGGCTTTCCTATTTACCCATTAGTTGACCTTGAATAACTTTGTAAATAATGTCATTGTGCCTCATTCTCTTATTAAAATGGAAATAATCATAAGCACCTACCTCATGTCAAGAGCTTAGAGTGTGTATGTTACATAGTAACACTTGATAAATGTTAGCTAATATTAGTGGAGAATCAAATTTTTTACCTTTTAAACATTAAGACAATGTTTCATTAACACAAGGTGACATATCACTGAGATAGTTTTCCTATTTTCCTTCTTTACCACCACTTCTGGGAGTTAATGATGCCTGAGCAGGGGGCATGCACTAACTGATACCTATTATATGTCGGGCACGGGGTAAGAACTCTCACACACATGCTATGTCACTGCATAAACTGTCACTCTGAGCAATACTTGATTTAAAGTCTCTCTCACAAGACATCAAGCTTGCTTATAATTAAATCAAATTTCAACAAAAATATTATCTACAAGATGTTGGGTTAAAAAATTGAAATTCTAGATCAGAAGGGCAATATACATAATAGATGTACAGTGTGCATTTATTTTAAACCACAAATTAATGTGTCTAGTCATTGGTTACATCACAGAATGAGAAATTCAGAAAAAAAAGATCTGTGATGATTTTTCCTGAGCTTCTATATGTTAAGCTAATTAGTTGACTTCTTAGAGAGTAATAATTGAAGGAAAAAGCAACAAAATATGTTAAATCAGTTTATCAGAATTCTCTCTAATTGTTAATTCTAATATTTCATCAGAGTTTTCAAATTTATATAAGATGTGAACCTAACTTTCTGAAACAGTTCTGTGTATTTGGTCTAGAGAAGACATGTTGATTGTCACGTGCATATGAGGAAGGACTCCCAGGCCACCCACAGGGATTCTGATCCCAGAGGTCTCCGGGGAGCCAAGGGAAGGGCAAATTCAACAAGACACCATGCGATTCCAAGACTGATGATGTGCAGACTCCACGTTGAGAAACCTGGGACTAGATTAAGCAAATAGTATTTATTTAATCCAACCACATAATTAATCCCAATAGGTGTATATTATCTCTAGAGAACAGAATGTTCATCCTTAAGTTAAATTCCAAAATAAAGTAGAGTGAAACACAGTCCATGTTAGCATCTTGTATTTAAGCCATTTGTCACACGTCTGCCTGCAGGATCACGGAGGTCCCGCTTGTATCCAGCGCATGGGTGCAGGGATGTTTACACAGCACCCTGCCGTGCTGGCTTCCTTCCTTTTACATCTCAATCTTACTAACTTTATGACCTAAGTTACCTCAAAGTAACTCAGTGATGAAAATAAGATTTTTAAAACTTATTACATCATGCTTCCTTCCATGCCAGACCTCTTTCTCTTTGAAGTCTTAAAACAAAATAACAAAAATTCATTTATTATGTATATGTCGACTTAGCAAATAGGTATTGGGTGCCTACCCTGTTCCAAGCACAGCCTGGGTAATTAGGATGAATTAACATACAGGAACTTACTACCTGGTGGGAAACGTTGTTAAATGGAATGTTTACACCAAATGGTCTACATTAGAAAAGGAATCATCCTCATGCTCTTGGAGATAAGATGTCATTTTGTAACAAACATTTTAAGAAAGGATTCATGATTTTCGCACATTTTAAGTTTATTTAAATTAAAGGATGATGTAAAATTTAGTTAGAAGGAGGTTCTTTTCAATATTGCTTACAACAACTCATGTTTATCATAATAGGGGATAAGTTAGATCTCTAAAAAGAGATTCTTATGCAGCTATTAAAATGCTGATGTGGAAGTATATTTACTGACAAGAAAGAATGTTAAAATCTAATTTTTGTTGAAAAGGGTAGATTACAGGGTATTTTAATTATGAAATTGCACTACAATAACAGGAAAAGGGGCTTAAAAGAATGAACCTACAATATAAAAGAGATCCAGAGGTGAAACTAGGGATGAAAACCTGGTAAGCAGAAGGACAAGCGTAACTGATTCAACAAAGGTTCCTCAGCCAAAGGGGTGAAGCCGAGACACAAGACAACTTCACCAGCTGACCCCCAAAAAGGCTCCAGAGCAGTACCACAAGTCACGCTTAAGAAGTGACAGTGAAGGGAGTATTGAAAACAGAAGGAGGCCTAAAACCCACTGTAGAAGTAGTCAGAGCTTCTGCTGCCCTATGCCTTTCCCTACAGGCTAGTAACATTTCTTCCCAACCCCCCCAGGAGCCAGGAAGGGTACATCTAAGACACACGTCACTCAGATGCCTTCCTTATTTTCCTTTTTTACTGTCAAGGTGAAGGACTGTCGGAAAGCAAGCACAAAGGAGGGCAGGGGTACCACCTACTGCAAACCTTCAGGGAACATTTACCCTGGATGCTGACGTCCCAGTCCTCTTCTCCTACATGGCTTCCAGAACTCAGTGTAGCCGAGCTTATGCCTTCCTGACTCAGGAATCTGACCAGGTCAAGAACAAACAAAATACCTAAAGATAGGGATATTGGAAATTTCTCAGTGAAACAGCCCTGCAATATCATCCTTCAGTGAAGCCCACTAGCAACAAGAGCTGCCCACATGTACAGAGCTTCCATCAGCTTTTATAGTCTCCATTCTCTTACACAAAGGGCACTGGATGCATGAAGAAAGACCACAAACAAGACAAATACACAGAGAACAGCCACTTGGGGAAAATATAACAGGGAAGGAATTAAAGACTACAAAACTATTACTAATACTGTCAGTATCATAAAAAATACATTTTATCAATGAAACAAGAACATGTTGCTACAAAAAGGGATAAACAAATAATGAACTCTAAAAATATGATCACATAAATAAAAATCTCAGTAGGTGAGTTGAGACAAAAATTAGAAAAGCTCCCATAATGTAGGGCAAAACCTAGAGATAGAAAAGTTAGGTAAATCAGAGCATCAATCCAGGAAATTCAACATCTGAATAATAGCATCTCTAGAAAGAGAGACTTGAGAAAAGAGAGAGCACAGAATTACCAAATAAACAAATTCTGTGAGATTCCCATAACGGAAAATCATAATTTTCTAGTTTGAAAGGACTCAGAGAATATACAAACAGACCCACACCAAAGTATGTTGTAAAATTTTATAACACTGGAGACAAAGGGAGATCCTAAATTTACTTGTGTATGTGTGTGTGTGTGTGTGTGTGTGTGTGTATATGTATACATATATATACACACACACATATCTATAAAGATAAAGGAGATTAAAAATAAGTATGGTACTGAACTTCTACAGCAAAACTGGAAAGTAGAATAAAATAGAGTGATGTCTTCAAAATTCTGATGGAAAAGTATTTCAAATTTAGAAATCAATACCTGGGCAAACTATAAACGAAATATGAGAGTAGGAAAAAGGCATGTTAAGATTTTCAAGGTCTCAAAAATTTCTCTCTCATGCACTTTTCTCAAGAAGTTATGGGAGGAGATGCTCCACCCTAATGAAGGTGTAAACAAGAAAATAGAAGAAATGAATTCCTGCTAATGGGAGATCCAACCCAAGAGAAAAGGGAAGTGTACTCTCAAGATAGTGGTAACGGTGGATAAAAGGTAAGAACTCTGCAGTGAACCTAAGGAACAGCCAGGCATGACTGAAGGCATATCAAAACACTCTGAGAGAAGGATGTTCAACAAGTTGAAATTAATAGAATAACTGAGGTATTTTACATTCCAACTGAGAGCTCAGAAATGAATTTGTGGTGGGAACAGAGGAAACAAACAACATTTTAACTCCTATATACACAGGATGGGGGACAGAAATTTGTGTATTAGCAGGTGTGAGGGTAGTAAAAGCTTTGATAGTGCAAAGTAAAAGGAAATGCCTAAAATTGAATAATTTACAGGTAGCAATACAATTATTTGTTTAGAGGTATGGAGGAAAATACCAAAAGAAAGAATGTAAAAAGGTGTAGGTACAGTCACTACTGGGGAGGAAGAAGTTGGGAGGATGCGTTAAAAAATAGAGCACTTTAAACTATGTTAAAACAAACAATAGCAGGTTTTGAAATAACATATCTCATATGATAAGCCCATTGTAGCCTGCGTATGTCTGTGTGTGATAAAGTATAGGAGGATTCATATCTATATGGATATTGATGAAATATAGGAAGATCCTACTTCTCGTGGAAAATTTAATTCTCTCTCAAGGAATACTGAATTTTGCATCATGAGACTTTCATATTTTGCATCATGAAATTTTTCATAGTTTGCATTCAAAAGGGCTATAATCCTGTTTCTATATCAGCATCGACTTACGAAGTACCAACAGATAACAGTTGGAGCTATCTAAATGCATTTGCAAATTGCTTCCCAGTACAAAATAGGGAAGTAATTAGTCTCATATCCTGATGTCGAATGAAGAACATCAGAGAACAAGGAAGAACCAGGAAATCAAAAAGAAAATCCAGCAAAGAAGAAGGAACTTCCCCAGCCACGCTTCAATATGGGATTCACCATGGGACCAATGAACACTGGTGTGGTAGTAACACTAAATCCACTTAACAGTTTACCATATTTTATGTGTTCGCATACAGGTGTGCTTAAATTTGTAGTAAATCTTCATATCGCATTCTATATTGCAAATTATCAACAATCCATTTTATGGTATTTTGTAGAACATTCTAAGTTAACTACCTCAGTTAGCGTTAAGGAAACATGCCTGAGTTCGGCAGCTCCAAGCAGCCTTTAGAGTCAAATCCTGGCTCTCCAACACTGGACAAATCAGATGAGAACCAGCCTTTCTATAAAGATTGTGAAGACGAAATATCGCTGAATAATCTTTCTAAAAATACTTAGCACTTTAACATACAGTCAGAATAGATGCAGTTTTACCAGAAACACATTCACAAGAACAAGAAGACAAGAAAAGTACTGCCAGCCCCTAATAGAACTGTTTCTATAAACCGAGTTAACAGCTAACATCCTAAATGAACACGCAAGGTTGCCTTCAGACAAGGTGGCCTGAGCAAGCCAAGGTAGTAAGATGGTAAAATGATTCCTTTTAATTAGCATTATTAAATAAATGGATGGTTAAACACAAATCTGAGACAAGTAGAGAGTTCTTCATTTGCTTTTGCCAAAATAACCAAACCAAGACAGCAATTTACATAAACATATACAACTGCTCCTTAAGAATCAATTAATCTACATGTGTCTCATTCCCTATGAAAAGAAAATTATTACATAAATCACAATATCTCCAATCACCAATAAAATTAAAGTAATTGAGGGATAATTTGGAGGTTAACAGACAGAAGACAAGGGGGAAGAGAAGCAGCAGAATGAGTAAATCTGATTAGATTCACCTTAGAAGTTAAAAACACTGTTAAAAAGATAAGGTTTTTAGGATCTCGTCAAGATGGCAGAGTAAGCAGACTCTGAACTCATCTCCTCCCAGGAACACAACCAAGTTACAACTATTTTTGAATAAATTACCCTGGAGAGAAAACTGAAAACTGGATAAAAAGAACCCCCACAACAAGGGACAGTCCTGACTAAGGCCGAAGAGGCAGAAATTCCTGCTGGAGAGAAAAAAAGCCACCTGTGGGAGCAGCGGAGCTTCTCAGCTGGCCAGGCGGGAGCCACCCTAAGGTACGAGCCCTCCCTGGAGGAGTGAGGTCCAGAGCAGGGGTGATACTGCTATAAGCATCCTTCAGACTCAGCCCAGCTGAGACGGGGGTCTTACTGTCTGGCTTTGCTGGCTTTTAACTGCAGCAAGGATACCCCCAGAAAAGCTATCAGTGAAAGCCAAAAAGACCTGGGTCTTAAAGGGCCCAGGCACAAACTCATTCATTGCAGCAACCTAAAATCACCAGAGAGAAGGCTGACAGTCCGTTGGTGAAAAGAGACTCACCTGGTGGGCTCTGGGGGCATCTTGGTGAGAGGAGGGACCTCTCCTGAGACTGAGACATTGGTGGGGGCCATTGTTCTGAACTGGTCCAGGCGCGCTGACACGGACCCCAGTAGGCACCATTGAGGTTCATCCCTTGGCCTGTTAGCCCATGGTTCTGCCATGCCCACTGGAGCACAGATTAGATCCAGTTCAGCCAGGGCAGGCAGACCCCTAGAGACTGGCCCCACCTAACAGCAAGCCCTCAGGCTACTTTTCAGCCTGCGTTGACTGGGTGCCTTGATCCTCTACAGGCAGGCAAGGGTGTCTGCCTCTGTGAGGCGTGGCCTGTGTGAGGACCAGGTGAACTGTGGGGGGCATTGGTGGAGGGGTGGGGGCCTCTGCAGTGCAGGTGTCGGGGTGCACTCAAGGGGATTGAGAAGTGTGCACGGACCAGGACTGTGTTGATGGTGTTGAAGCCTCTGGTCCTTTGCGGGGTGAGGCTTATTAGTGGCAGAAGACCTGTGCTTCACAAATAGCCATAAAAAGGATCAGCCCCACCTTCCAAAGCCTGAAACAATTGAGTGCTCCCATGCCAAGGGCCAGCCCCACTCCTAAGAAAACTGACAACAGCCTTGTAGGCCAGAGGCCTATAGCAATTGCAGCCCCTGAGCCTAGCAACCCGCTACACTGGATACCAACCCAATTAAGAGGAAAACTGCAATAGGAGTGTGCTGATAGACTTTGTAGCCAACGGTGCTGAGGCTCCACAAACTGGATTTACAAAAAGCTGGCCAGGGAATGAAAGACTAGATTCCCTGGGTACCTGCAGAGGGAGCAACCCTACCACAGCAGGACACAAGTAGCCCACAAAGGGGTCACTTCTGGATCTTGTGGACTGGTGACAAGAGGGAAGCACACTGCTGGGCCTCATAAGGCATCTTATAGATAAGGCCACTTCTCCAAGATCAGGAGACAGAGCTGACTGGCCTAATACATAGAAATAAGCACAGAGAAAGAGGCATAATGAGAAGACAAATGAATACTTTCCAAGCAGGGGAATAGGACAAAACCCCAGAAAAAGGACTAAATGAAACAGAAACAAGTGACCAACTTGACAAAGAGTTCAAACAAAATATCCTGAGGATGCTCACAGATATGGGGAGAAGACTGGATGAACACAGTGAGCACATCAGCAAAGAACTGGAAGATATAAAAAAAAACAATCAAAAATGAAGAACACAATACTGGAAATGAGAAATTCACTAGAGGGACTCAATAGCAGAGTAGAGGATGCAGAAGAACTGATCGGCGAGCTAGACGAAAGACTAGAGGAAATCACCCAAGCGGAACAGAAAAAAGAAAAAAGAATTAGACAGAATGAGAACAGTCTAAGGGAACTCTGGGACAATATCAAGCATGCTAACATTCAGATTATAGGTGTCCCAGAAGGAGAAGACAGAGACAAAGGGGCAGGAAATTTATTTGAAGAAATAACAGACGAAAATTTTCCTAAGCTGAGGAAGGAAACAGACATCCAAGTTCAGGAAGCACAGAGAGCTCCAAACAAGATAAGCCCAAAGAGGCCCACACCAAGACATATTATAATTAAAATGTCCAAAATTAAGGATGACGAGAGAATCCTAGAAGCAGCAAGAGAAAGGCCACAAGTGACATATAAAGGGAAGCCCATCTTCTTCTCAGCCGAGACACTACAGGCAAGAAGAGAATGGCATGACATATTTAAAGTGCTAAAAGGAAAAAACCTACAGGCAAGAATACTCTATCCATCAAGGCTGTCATTCCAATTGGAAGGAGAGATAAAGAGCTTCACAGACAAGCAAAAATTAAAGGAGTTGATCACCAAGAAACCAGTTCTACAAGAAATGCTGAAGGGACTTATTTAAGTGGGAAAGCAAGGACCACAGATAGAGATTAAACAAAAAAATTATTATCAAAAAAACAAAACAACAAGAAAAAACCATGCAATAAAATCACTTTTAAAGGTAAAAATACAGTAAAGCTAGCAGATTAACTACCTGTGAAGATAATATGAAGGTTAAATGATAAGAGGGTAATGGATGGGCACATGCTAAACAAGAGACTATATATGATATGAAAAACAAAATGTGGGAGGAGGGGAGTGAAAAGGTAGAGGTTTTAGAAAGACGTCAAACTAAAGAGTCTATCAGCTGGATATAGACTGTTATGTACATACACTATTAAACAGGATCCTCATGGTAATCACAAATCAGAAACCTATAACAAGCAAGCAAAAAAGTAAGACAAAAGAAATCAAACATATTACTAAAGATAGCCATCAAACCACAAGGGAAGAGAGCAAAAGAAAAAGAAAGGAACAGAGAAAAACTACTAAAACACCCAGAAAAAAAAAGTAATAAAAAGGCAATAAATACATATTTATCAATAGCTACTTTAAATGTCAATGGACTAAAGGCTCTAATCAAATGCCATAGGGTGGGCAATTGGATAAAAAAATAAGACCCATGTATATGCTGCATACAACAGACACACTTCAGACTTAAAGACACTCACAAACTGAAAGTGAAAGGATAGAAACGGATATTCTACGCAAATGGCAAAGAAAAGAAAGCAGGGGCAGTAGTACTTATATCAGACACAATAGACTTTAAAACAAAAACTGTAACAAGAGACAAAGACGGGCACTACATAATGATAAAGGGAACAATCCAGCAAGAAAATATAACACTTGTAAATATCTATGCACCCAACATAGTAGCACCTAAATATATAAAGCAATTATTAACAGACATAAAAGGAGAAATAGACAGTAACACAGTAATAGTAGGGGACTTTAACACTGCACTTACACCAATGGATAGATCCTCCAAACAGAAGATCAATAAGGAAACACTGGCCTTAAAGGACACATTAGACCAGATGGAGTTAGTAGATCTCTACAAAACATTCCATCCAAAAACCACAGAATAAACATTCTTTTCAAATGCACATGGAACATTCTCCAAGATTGATCACATATTAGGCCACAAAACAAGTCCCAATAAATCTAGGAAGATCAAAATAATACCGTGCATCTTTTCTCACCACAAAGGTATGAAACTAGAAATCAACTACAGGAAGAAAACCAGAAAAACCAGAAAGATGTGAAGATTAAACAAAATGGTACTGAACAACGTTTGGGTCAATGAAGTAATCAAAGGAGAAATAAAAAAATTCCTGGAGACAAATGAAAATGAGAATATGACATGCCAAAATCTGTGGGATACAGCAAAAGTGGTTCTAAAAGGGAAGTTTATAGCAATTCAGGCCTACCTCAACAAACAAGAAAAATCCCAAATAGACAATCTAAAAGCAGACCTAAAGGTACTGGAAAAAGAACAACAAACAAAGCCCAAAATCAGCAAAAGAAAGGAAATAATAAAAATCAGAGCAGAAATAAACAAAATAGAGACTAAAAAAACAATAGAAAAAATTAATGAAACCAAGAGTTGGTTCTTTGAAAAGATAAACAAAATTGACAAACCCTTAGCTAGACTCACCAAGAAAAAAAAGAGAGAAGGCCGAAATAATTAAAATCAGACATGAAAGAGGAGAGATTACAACAGACACCTCAGAAATACAAAAGATATTAAGAGAATACTAGGAAAAGCGATACACCAACAAATTGGATAATCTGGAAGAAATGGATAAATTCTTAGAAACATACAACCTTCCAAAACTGGACCAAGAAGAAGTAGAAAATTTGAATAGACTGATCACCAGTAAGGAGATCGAAACAGCCAATCAAAAACCTCCAAAAAATAAAAGTCCAGGGCCAGATGGCTTCCCTGATGAATTCTACCAAACATTCAAAGAAGACTTAATAGCTATCCTTCTCAAACTCTTCCAAAAAATTGAAGAGGAGAGGAGGCTTCCTAACTCATTCTACAAAGCCAACAGTATCCAAAACCAGACAAGGACAACACAAAAAAAGAAAATTACAGGCCAATATCACTGATGAACATCGATGCAAAAATCCTCAACAAAATACTAGCAAACTGAATACAACAATACATTAAAAAGATCATACATCATGATCAAGTGGGTTTCATTCCAGGGATGCAGGGATGGTTCAACCACCACAAATCTATCAATGTGATACACCACATTAACAAAATGAAGAATGAAAATTACATGATCATCTCCATAGATGCAGAGACAGCATTTGATAAGATACAGCATCCATTTATGATAAAAACTCTAAGTAAAATGAGTATAGAAGGAAAATACGTCAACATAACAAAGGCTATATATGACAAACCCACAGCTAAGATCATTCTCAATGCAGAAAAACTGAAAGCTATCCCTCTAAGAACAGGAACCAGATAAGGATGCCCACTGTTGCCACTCTTATTTAACCTAGTATTGGAAGTCCTAGCCAGAGCAATCAGGTAAGAAAAAGAAATAAAAGGGATCCACATTAGAAAAGAGGAAGTGAAAGTGTCACTCTTTGCAGATGACATGGTTTTATATGCAGAAAAGCCTAAACATTCCACTAAAAAACGTTTAGAAACAATAAAGGAATACAGTCAAGTTGTGCGATACAAAATCAAAGTACAAAAATCTGTTGCATTTCTATACACTAACAATGAAGTAGCAGAAAGAGAAATTAGGAATACAATCCCATTTACAATTGCAATAAAAAGAATAAAATATCTAGGAATAAATTTAACCAAAGAGGTGAAAGATCTGTACACCAAAAACTATAAAACATTGTTGAAAGAAACTCAAGAAGACACAAAGAATTGGAAAGATATTCTGTGCTCTTGGATTGGAAGAACTAACATCATTAAAATGTCCATACTTCCTAAAGCAATCTACAGATTCAATGCAATCTCTATCAAAGTTCCAACATTTTTCACAGAAACAGAACAAAGAATCCTAAAATTTATATGGAACAACAAAAGACCACGAATAGCCAAAAGATTCCTGAGAAAAAAGAACAAAGCTGGAGGCATCACACTCCCTGATTTCAAAATCTACTACAAAGCCATAGTAACCAAAACAGCACGGTACTGGCACAAAAACAGACACACAGATCAATGGAACAGAATTGAGAGCCCAGAAATAAACCCACACATTTATGGACAGCTAACATTCGACAAGGGAGCCAAGAGCATATGATGGAGAAAGGAGAGTCTCTTCAGTAAATGGTGTTGGGAAAACTGGACAGCCACATGCAGAAGAATGAAAGTAGACCATTCCCTTACACCATGCACAAAAATCAACTCAAAATGGATTAAAGACTTGGATGTAAGACCCAAAACCATGAAACTTCTGGAAGAAAACATAGGCAGTACGCTCATTGACATCGGTCTGAGCAGCATATTTTCAAGTACCATATCTGACCGGGCAAGGGAAACAAAAGAAAAAATGTACAAATGGGACTACATCAAACTAAAAAGCTTCTGCACAACAAAGGAATCCATCAACAAAACGAAAAGACAACCTAACAATTGGGAGAAGATATTTGCAAACCATATATCAGATAAGGGGTTAATATCCAAACTATACAGAGAACTCATACAGCTCAACAATGAAAAAACTAACAACCCAATTAAAAAATGGGCAAAAGATCTGAATAGAGATCTCTTCAAAGAAGATATACGGACGGCCAACAAGCATACGAAAACATCATTAGCTATCAGGCAAATGCAAATCAAAACTACAATGAGGTATCACCTCACTCCAGTCAGATGGCTGTAATTAACAAGACAGAAAACAACAAATGTTGGAGAGAATGTGGAGGGATGGGAACCCTTGTACACTGCTGGTGGGAGCGCAAACTGGTGCAGCCACTATGGAAAGCAGTATGGAGTTTCCTCAGAAAATTAAGAGTAGATCTACCATATGATCCAGCTATCCCACTGCTGGGTATTTATCCAAAGAACTTGATAATGCAAAGGCATAAAGATACCTGCACCCCATGTTCACTGCAGCATTATTCACAATAGCCAAGACTTGGAAACCACCTAGGTGCCCATCAAGGGACGAATGGATAAAGATGTGGTATTTATACATGATGGAATACTACTCAGCCATAACAAATGATGAAATCTGGCCATTTGTGACAACATAGACGGACCCTGAGTGAAATAAGTCCGAGGGAGAAAGTTAAATACCGTACCATCTCACTCATAAGTAGAAGATAAAAACAACGACAATCAAACACACAGCAATGCAGAATGGATTGGTGGTTACCATAGGGGAAGGTGGGGGAGGGCAAAAGGGGTGATTAGGCTCACAAGTGAGGGGATGAACTATAATTATTTTTTGGGTGGTGAACATCATGTAATCTACACAGAATTCGGAATATATTATGATGTACATCTGGAAAAAAAAGATAAGGTTTTTAAAAATTGAATTACAATTGACATACAACATTACTTTAGTCCCAGGTGTACAACATAATGATTCAATATTTGCATATATTGCAAAATGATCACAAATAAGTCTAGTTAATACCAATTGGCATACATAATTATAGAATGTTTTTCCTGTGAGGATGAATTTTAAGACTTACTTCTTGTCAAGTAACTCTAGTCACCAAGCTGTACATTACATCCCCAGAACTTATTTTTTTGTAACTAGAAGTTTGTACCTTTTGACTCTCTTCACTCATTTTGCCCACCCACCCCAACCCCTGCCTCTGTATCTATACACTTGGCTTTTTGTTCTTTGGGGTTTTCTTTAGGTTCCACATATAAGCAAGATCATACAGTATTTGTCTTTCTTTGCTTGACTTACTTCACTTAGCTTATGCCCTCAAGGTCCATCCATGATGTCACAAATAGCAAGATTTTCTTCTTCTTTATGGCTGAATAACATTCTACTGTATATATATATATATATATATATACACACACACACATACATACACATATACACACACGCCCCCCACTTCTTCTTTATCCATTCTTTACCCATTGATGGACACTTAGGTTGTTACTGTATCTTGACTACTGTAAATAACGCTGCAGTGAACATGGGGGTGTATATATCTTTTTGAATTAGTGTTTTTATTTTCTTTGGATAAATACCCAGAAGTAGAATTGCTAGAGCATACCGTAGTTCTACTTTTAATTTTTTGAGGAACCTGCATATTGTTTTCGATAGTGGCTGCACCAGTTTTCATTCCACCCAACAGTGCACAAGGGTTTCCTTTTTTCCACATCCTTGCCAGCATTTGCTATCTCTCATCTTTTTAATAGCCATTCTAACAGTTGTGAGGTGATATCTCATTGTGGTTTAGATTTCATTCCCCTAATGATTAGAGACGTTGAGCATTTTTTCACATACCTGTTAGCCATCTGTATGTCTTTGGAAAAATGTCTATTCAGATCTCCTGACCATTTTTTTAATTGAATTATTTGTTAAAAAAAAAAACAATTCTGGGGCCAGCACAGTGCTGTAGTGGTTAAGTTCATGTGCTCCGCTTCGGTGGCCTAGGGTTCGCCGGTTGGGATCCCAGGTGTGGACCTACACACCACTCATCAAGCCATGCTGTGGCAGCATCCCATATACAAAAGACTAGAGGAAGAATGGCACAGATGGTAGCTCAGGGTCAAACTTCCTCAAGCAAAAAGAGGAAGACTGGCAACGGATGTTAGCTCAGGGCCAATCTTCCTCACCAAAAAAACAAAAACAATTCTACTGAGCTATATGAGTTTTTGTATTTGATTTATTGCTGAGGAAGACTGGCTCTAAGTTAACATCTGTGCCAGTCTTCCTCTATTTTTTATGTGGGTCACCACCACAGCATGGCTGCCAATGAGTGGTATAGGTCCACACCTGGGAACTGAACCCAGGCCACCGAAGCAAGCAGAGCCTGCCAAACTTAACCACTAGGCCATGGAGGCTGCCCTGTCCGAGTTCTTAATATATTTTGGATATTAATCTCTTGTCAGATATATGATTTGCCATTATTTCTCCCATTCATACACTGTTTTTATTTTGTTGATGGTTTCCTTTGCTGTGCAGAAGCTTTTTAGTGTGATGTAATCTCACTTGTTTATTTTTCCTTTTTTTTTGGTGTCAAATCCAAAAACTCATCGCCAAGACCTACGTCAAGGAGCTTACTGTCTACATTTTCTCCCATGAGTTTTATCACTTCAGGTCTTACTTTCAAGTCTTTAATTCATTCTGAATTAGGCTTTGTGTATGGTGTAAAATAGTAGTCCAGTTTCATTCTTTTTTTTTTTTTTTAAGAGTTTATTTTTTTTTTCCTTTTTCTCCCCAAAGTACCCCCGTACATGGTTGTATATTCTTCGTTGTGGGTCCTTCTAGTTGTGGCATGTGGGACGCTGCCTCAGCATGGTTTGACGAGCAGTGCCATGTCTGCGCCCAGGATTCGAACCAACAAAACACTGGGCCGCCTGTAGCGGAGCGCGCAAACTTAACCACTCGGCCACGGGGCCAGCCCCTCCAGTTTCATTCTTTTGCATGTGGCTGTCCAGTTTTCCCAACACCATTTATTGAAGAGACTGTCCTTTCCCCATTGTATGTTCTTGGCTCCTTTGTCATAAATTAATTGACCATATACGCATGGGTTTATTTCTGGGCTCACTATACTGTTCCATTCATCTTTGTGTCTGTCTTTATGCCAACAACATACTGTTTTGATTACTTTTGCTTTGTAATATAGTTTGCAATTGGAGTGCAATGCCTCCAGCTTTATTCTTCCTTCTCAAGATTGCTTTGGCTATTTGGGGTGTTTTGTAGTTCCACATAAATTACAGGATTGCTTATTCTATTTCAGTGAAAAATGCCATTGGAATTTTGATAGGGATTGTATTGAATCTGCAGACTGCTTTGGGTAGTATGGACATTTTAACAATAGTAATTCTTCCAATCCATGAGCATGGAATATCTTTCCATTTATTTGTGTCTTCTTCAATTTCTTTCATCAATGTCTTATAGTTTTCAGTACACGGATTTTTCATCTCCTTGGTTAAATTTATTCCTGGATATTTTATTCTTTTTGATGCAATTGTAAATGGGACTGTTTTCTTAATTTCTCTGATAGTTTTTTATTACTGTATAGAAATGCAACAGATTTCTGTATATTGATTTTGTATGCTACAACTTTACTGAATTTATTTATTAGTTCTAATAGATTTTTGGTGGAGGCTTTAGGATTTTCTATATATAGTATCATGTCATATGCAAATAGTGACAGTTTGACTCCTTTCTTTCTAATTTGGATGCCTTTTATTTCCTTTTCTTGCCTAACTGCTATGGCTAGCACTTACAAAACTATGTTGAATAAAAGTGGCAGTAGTGGGCATCCTTGTCTTGTTCCTGATCTTAGAGGAAATGCTTTCAGCTTTTCACCATTGAGCATGGTGTTAGCTGTGGGCTTGTCATATACGACCTTTATTAGGTTAAGATATGTTCCCTCTTTTAACAGTTTTTATCATAAATGGATGTTAAGTTTTGTCAAATGCTTTTTCTTCATCCATTGAGATGATCATATGATTTTTGTCTTTCATTTTGTTGATGTGGTATATCAGACTGATTTGCAAATGTTGAACCCTCCTTGTATTCCCAGAATAAATCCGACTTGATTATGGTATATGATCCTTTCAATGCTTTGTTGTATGCGGTTTGCTAATATTTTGTTGAGGATTTTCATAACTATGTTCATCAGGAACGTTGGCCTGTAATTTTCTTTCTTGTTGTGTCCTTGTCTGGTTTCAGTATCAGGGTAATGCTGGCCTCGTAAAATGAGTTTGGAAGTATTCTTCCTCTTCTATTTTTTGGAAGAGTTTGAAAAGGATTGGAATTAATTCTTCTTTGAAAGTTTGGTAGAAATCACCAGTCAAGCTGTCTAGTCCTGGACTTTTGTTTGTTGGGAAGTTTTTAACTACCGATTCAATCTTTTTAAGATCTTCTTAATAGCTAGTCCATATTTGAGAAAAGGGACAATGAGAAACTGGACTTTTATCCACTGCTATAATTATGAAAAAAGATTTATAAAAGGATCACTTTCATATAAAGTCATACTGAATTTGTGTAAAATCCAGCCAGCCTCACACACACAAGCCAGGAATTTTGGAACCAAAACAAGACAGAACACATCAGCTAAGGCATAAAAAAGGCAATTACATGCATACACACAAAAAAAATCATTTTATAAAAACATGAATTTAGCCAGACAATAAGAATGCTAAAATAAGAGCTAGAAGGAATGACAAAAACATGTATTTATGATAAATGTGAACATCCGGATGACCAGTGGAGTAGCAATAATGAAGATATATCTCAAATATCAAATGTCTGACTAAGATAGTTACCAAAATGTATTTTTCACATTTTATTATATTTTTAGTATCCTTCCATTTGAAACAAGAGAAAGGCAGACTTTAAGACAGAAAATTTGATTTAGCTTATTTAAATACTATAAGATCTTTATTAAGTAGATCCAAATTTTACTTGATTTTGTGTTAAATTTTATATAAAAGAAGACAATTATTGAAAACAGCTGGAAGAAGACTAACCATTAAAGAAACTATGTATAATTTAGTATGTTGTATTTTCTAAATCAGCGAGTGAAAACTTTTAAAAAATTTTTTACACCAAGGAAAACTAAATAGTGAATAGTTTCTACTTAATTAAGTTGAACAGAATTTCAACAAAATTGATTACTTCTTCCCAATAGCTTTCTAGGCAATTATGGCTTTTTTTTCTCTTTTGCCAAGGAAGATTGGCCCTGAGCTAACATCTGTGCCCATCTTCCTCTATTTTATATGTGGGACACCTGCCACAGCATGGCTAAATGAGTGGTGAGTAGGTCCACACATGGGATCTGAACCTTCGAACCCCAGGCCACCAAAGCAGAGTGCTAAACTTAAGTGCTACACCACTGGGCCAGCCCCTGGCTTTTTTTACATTTTAGTAATAGAATTATAAATAAACCTGACAGAAAAATCTAAGAGAAAAAACTGAGAAAAGACAAACTATCTAGAAATTTCTTAGGAATAAATACTACACTAACTAAAACACTCTTTAGGAGCTCATTCTATCTTTCAGTTTCTTTCCTCCCTCCTCCCCTCCTCCACCCCCCACCTCTCCATCTCTCCCTCTGATAGCAATCCTTAGCTTAATAGTGTGAATCTAGACACTTCATATGCTGCCTAGTTAGCTTAGCTGGTTACACTATAGTTAACCCAGGAAGTTAACTATTCAAATTACCATGATAATAAAAAGTAGGTCATGTAGAAGCCAATTTAAAAGTGGTTCTCATCTTTTCAGAGGACTAGATTTTTAGAGAGCAAATGAACCACAAGTTACTTGCAGACATATGTGTATGTGTGTGTGTGTTCTTTACAAATCACAACTAAATTATATTCCTAACGACTTCCATGTATAAGAGATTTCACATATAGATTTTCAGGCAACTTAATCAAATTTCATGAAATAACCTAATGATCAGCATGCAATAGTGTGATTTCCATTCTTTCTTAAATATCTTGAATATCTTTCCTTGGATACATGTTACAGTTATATACATGTTTTTAGCTATTTTGTATATTTGTATATAGTCATATACAAGTTTTCTTTGGCATCTCTTATATAAGTTAGGAAATAAGGCAGCGTTATAAAGAGTTTCTTTAAAGTACTCACTTGGAATCAGTGGACAATTATTAGCTGGAAGTCTGGTATAAACACCACGAAATAACTCACTTTTTGATATATATACTTAATAAATCAGTTCAATATTTTCAAAATATTTCTATATTATTTCATATTATGGACTCTTCATACAATTTTTAAAGAATAATATGAAATAAGATTTTTACCGAAAAAGCAGAAAACAGAACAAAAGTAAAATATAATAAAAAAAATTTCCAATACTATGACTCAGCAACAAATAAATTTTAAGTTCTATATTCATCCATTATATCCTAAAGAATGCTTTAGCTATATTTAGTTTTAATTATTTTTTCTCAGTAACATTCTTATCACTTCACAAACACCATAAGTAAAACATTTTAAGATTGTGACATAAAAGATTGTTTTATACGCCACAGTGAAGCGACTATCAGAATCCACTGTCACATTAAAACACATAGAGAACAATCTTTATGAACAACAGAGATAATTCAAGGAAAATTAAATCTCAACACACAATGTACTTAGAAATGGATTTGAGTCCTCAAATTTATTGAAAGATGACATATGATTATTTTGTGCCACAGGATCTACTAGTAATCTATTCTCCTTTCTTCATTTTTTTCTTTTAGCTCTGAATATCTTAAAAATTACCAAAATTTTGAGTGTCTTCACTGTTTTACCCCATCTTCACCAGAGGGCGGGCAGGAGCAAGAAGAGAAATTGACATTCATATCACACAAGTTTGCAGTTTAAGTGTCTTGGTAAAAACACTAGTGGAAGAGAAATCTGAAAGTACTAAACTGGGGCCGGCCGGGTGGCGCAGCGGTTAAGTTCGCACGTTCCACTTCTCAGCGGCCCGGGGTTCGCCGGTTCGGATCCTGGGTGCAGACACGGCACCGCTTGGCACACCATGCTGTGGCAGGCATCCCACATGTAGAGGAAGATGGGCACGGAAGTTAGCTCAGGGCCAGCCTTCCTCAGCAAAAAGAGGAGGACTGGCAGTAGTTAGTTCAGGGCTAATCTTCCTCAAAAAAAAATAAAAATAAACTGGCCAGCGATGCTTTGGGAATGATCCATGATACCCCTATCCATACTGTTATGATAATAAATAATGTGGATCAATGCCCATTTCCTATCTCAGCCAAAACTGGTTTAAATACACTGGTTGAAACTAAGAGTTTATTCCACACAGGAATAAAACGTGAATCAGGCTTACAAACAATATTAATTTTTAAAATAACTTTAGTGATCTCCAATAGTAGATTTAAATAGATAACTAATTTTTATTTTTATCACTTAAACCTTGAATCATTTAACTCAGTTTAACGGTTTAATTTATGGTCTAATAAGCTTATTCAATTCAAAAAACCCTCCCCCCCATTATATTAATACATTTTCAAATAAATTTTCTACATTGTTTGCAACAAAAACTTAGAAAAAATATATATGAACAACATGAAACCCAATCATTAATAAAAAGTTGGGATATGTACCCAAACTCTTTTGAAAAGTAATAAAATATAAATACAATTTCGATTCAAAAATACCAAAGCAAAAGCACATGTATTCTAAGGGAAGAGTAGATTTTCTATCATTAGCTGTGACATTACTTGCACAGGAATGTTTCTGCTTCAAGAGTCTTAGAAGTCAGAGAGAGGGACAAGGGAAGAAGTGGTGGTAAGTTCCTGGGCACGCTATGGAGGGATGAAATGCCAGGTGAGAAACTAGAATCAGGTATGGTCACCACGCTGTGCACCCAGACCTGACCAGGATATGGGGTAAAACAGACAAAAGAGTTCACACCCCAGCTCAGCTACTTTCTTGCTCGGAAGGTTAAGCAAGTCATTAACCTTCCTCACAGAGGACAGGAGAGCGGCAGCATTCACTGCTTTGCTGTGAGAATTGGACCAGGTCTTCCCGGTAACGTGCCTACCACAGTCCCTTGCACACAGAGAGAGTAACAGTAAACCATTGTTGTTTTCTGTGCTGCTGAAGCTGACTGTTCAAATTTTTTGTTCTCATTCTTCAGTATTCTCTCTTCTCCTACTTCCATTTTTTTTGTTCCTTTTCCCCACTCTTTCATCGCCCACGTTTCTACTTCTCTTCCTTTTCTTTTCGCCCCATCCTCATTCTCTCGTCCAGATTCTCTCTTCCTCTTCAACTTCCCTTTCTTTTGCTTCATTTTACTTCCTTTTAGTTTCCCTTTCTTTCTAGATTCATCACTGTGAGCAAAAAGTCTATAAAAATAGAGAGCTTTTTAGCTTAAGAAGCATATTGAAAGTCTGTTCAAGGCCGACTACCATACTGTCTTTAATTTTCTTTTTTCCTGTGGTACATTCATTTAGCAAATAATCATTAAATCCATTCCATCTACATAACACAATGGCCCAGAACACCTGAAGTTCCCTCAGTAAAATAACACTCTTGCTGGTGAGACAAATCAACAACACATGGAACATGGGGAGACAAATCAACCACATATGGAAAATCAAAACACCATATACGAGAACAATGAAATAGATGTCATAATGCCACATATAATTGTCAAACATGAGTAAGTCCTGGGTAGGGGTGCACAGCAGGAAAGATTACTCCGGGTGGCAGTAATCAACCAATATCTTTTATGGAAAACATAAGCACCAAAGGTACTGACAGCTTCTCATTTCCTTGGTTCATTGTTGACACTACTGAGCAGGTTAACAAAACACATTAAATAAAAAATGTTAGAGATGTGCTGGCTCTCTACAGAAGCTAGGGCTTTTATCATAAAATATTTCTACATGTTTCCATTCACTGGCAATTGTTCCTCTTTTCACCACACTCACATATCCACATTACCACATCACCCAAGTTCTGTAGGATAATCATGTTTTCAACATTTTACATCATAAAAGCCCTGCCAAGAGACCCCAAAACATCTGGATAAAAAGCGAAAGCTTCAGTTTCAAGTGTTTTGTTTATGGGATGCTAAATTATGGCAAGAGCAAACCACGAAAAGATTAAATCTTACATAAATGTGAACAGACAACACACACACACATTGGTTAGCTACGAGCCTGAGTCGGCACAGTAATCGATCGTGAGGGCAGCACATTCACACTCTTTGAAGGCAAAACAGCAGCTAGCCTTTTCCTCAGGTTTTAATAAGGTTTTGAATTTGGAGAAACTCAACCAAAATGTTCATATCAATTAAAAATCTATGAAAATACTCTAAAACACAACATGGTTATAAGTATTTTAATATAAGCATCGATATAAGAAATAACAAACTTGACAAGGAAGTAACCATGATGTTTAAAGACAATTTAACATCAAACTGAATCTATATCCATAAAATAGCATAATCACAGATGATAGGATGATTAAAAATTAAAAATATCTCTGTGTTTTAAAATATTTACCGTGTCTGTACCAATCCACGTTGTTGGAAGAGAAACTGAACCATAGCCTCTTAGACAATAATGTCAAAGAATCAACTAGCACTTGGCAGACTGCCAAGCAGGAGCTACAGTTTTATTCAGTGACGAGTCTGTCAGTGCTCTGCTTCACAAAGTTCTGAAGCTAATCAAAGTCAATGCTCAACGTGCCGCCACACAACTTACTCTGCACCTTTGCAAAGCACTCCCAAGACAGCGTGATGTGTACAACTACTGTGAACACACTCACATATGTAAAGAAGAGAAGTAACAATGAAGCCAGACAGATTAGAAACCACATCACCACATTCATGCTATTCTTTTTCCCCAAAGAAAAAAACCTCGAAAGCATTTAGGATCTCTCTGCTTCTAATCCTTTCTGTATCCTCTAATTGGATAATTGTTAATGGATACCTTAGTTAAGCTGCATATTGACCTAAAAATACAAATACATTGCTATTTCAAATGTTTAAATACTTCAAGCATAAAATATATAGAATATATTTTCTAAAAACAACTTAGAATACACTATTATCACTAATGAGTTTAAAGATCTATCTCTGGTGATACAATATGGAATAATGATAACCAGCAACAAAATGAATTAAAACAAAACATAAATATTAGAGAGCCATTATAGAGTTTAAGAGAAAAAATTTAAATTAAAGAAAAACTGTTCAAAACCTGCAGTATTATCTACATGGCTTTGTTTACATTTATGTATTATGCTTCATAGAAAAGTTTTCTAAGACAGACGCCAAGAATGACCTCAATTACTAAAATATACTTGCCTTCATTTCTCAGTGTACGTATACTTTACCTTGCTAAAGCAACTTATAATCTTCTTGATCAAAAGTAATTGACTTAGTAACTATATTTTCAAAACATTCATTTGTTCTAATATTTAAGTCATTAATTTTTACTTTATAAATATTTTTGCATCTTTTAAAAACCACATTTGTGAGAAAGCAATGTTGACTTTCACAACCTACGAATCTAGAGTTATATGTCACAGCAGAAAAATTCAGAATGTCAAAAGTTACAAAAATTAAATTATGCCACAAGCACTTTACACAGCCACGACACTTGATTTTAACCACGACAGTGCTGGAAAATCTGTAGAGGCAAACACACATGCCCACTCCAACACATACACAACACAAAAGTTAAAATAATATACATGAAAGTTTTAGTAGTTTAAAAGTAACCTAAATTATATACTGCTGGGACAGTTAAGCTGAACTCCATTTTCTTGCCATGTGATTTTTGTGCATAAAATTTTTGCACCCCCTGAATTGTTCTATTTCACCCTCCATGCCAAGAAAGACTAAGTTCTATCATCTTTTTGTGTGTGTGCCAGAATTGGCTTAACTGATCTTGCCTACATCTTTTGGAGGGAAAAACAGCCTCTGTAAGATAGAAAGCTTCTCCCACTACTCACTTTTGATTTCTGTAAGCTTGATAGATCGTTGCCAGGTTCCCTGGGATGAGACATGAGGAGGAGGCACAGAATTGCCAGGGGTTTCCACTAAAAAGACCAGCACCGTGGGCAGCACTAATCCTGCACCTGTGATGTGTTATTCAGCAGTTAAGAAATGCAGTCCAGACTGGGGCTGCCTAATACAGCTCAGCTGTTTTTCTCAGTACTCCCTTTGATTATAAGCTGGCAAGAGAGATTATTCCGGTCAGGCAGCGAGCTTTGTTCAGGATACATGGCATATGACAGTGGAAAGGTAAGAGAAAGGAAACCTTAGAATCAAAAAAATAAATAAAAAGAAAGAAAGAAAAAAAAGTCACTGACCACAGTATATTACGTAACATTTCCAGATGGTTAAAAGCTGCCTCTGATTTATATGCAAGGCAGAAAAATATATGACATTAAAATACCTAAAATCTATTTTTTGATATTACCCTTTGACATTCAGAATGGTACTTTAGCATGCAACTCTTAAGTTTATTTTAAAATAAAGCACAACTTCACAAGTTGATCAGCTACATAAATATTTTAAAAATTTTCTTTAAAGAGGTTTACCTATACTAAATGTCAGACTCCTTTCATGATTTGGAACCTTTGAAGATATTGGGAAAACTGAAACCAAATGATTACCACTTATTTTATCTTTGTATTAAGTCCGCCATATCATTTGACTTGACTCATTAAAATTTTTTATATAAAATTTATATTTAAGACACAACTATCCTACTTATCATGTATCACTAAACCAGCATAAGATAGTATTTTAACCAGCATAAAACTACCAGCAAGTCCAAGCTGCTTTAAGAAATATGTATCATACATAAGGCTGTCTACAAAGCACTCTGGCTTCACAGAAATGAAGAAGAAATGGCCACCATGTTCACAAACCTTAAAATCTAATTGGCGTGGAATAGAAGTTACCTTTTTCGTTGTTGTTTTTTTGTCACAAAAGGACTGCTGACCATTCACTCACACTAAAACTTTCACTCTATTTCCTTTCATACTCTATATAAACACAAAACCATCTGTCCCCCAAGCTAGTATCTGTGCCATTTTCAATAAATAATCTAAAACCTTATTCAAAAAACAGATACTGTTTCCTAACAGCAGATGGTTCAAAAACAAAAAAATTATTTATATACACAAAAAGAGCTGAAATGAAGAAAACATATAAATTTCAAAATGTAAATATAATTTAAATGCATATATTAAAGAAAATGTTTAATAATTTATTGTGTTCATTGATGAGATACTAATTACCTGCTAAGCCAAGCACTGTATAAAAATAAAAAAATTCTGTATGATATATCTTAGGAGCAATAGGGTCAAAAGAAATTCCTGTGTTTATAAAAACATTCTCTGTCATCAGAATCTGACAAGTCTTATAGCTTTCCCTTATATTCAGAGATACATGTTAGAGAAAATACTATATTTAAAGTTCCAAGTAAGACTTTGAGGCCAAGTGAAGGAGGGCCAAGATTTAGTAGTTATGCCACAAAATGTTATATTCATAGTCTCCTAACTGTCCCCATTTGTGCAACCAAAGTAAAATAAGATGGTTGAATTGGGTCCTGGGTATGTATATGACTAGAAAATATACAGACTCTTGTTATTTTAAGACAAAAAAAATTTTTTTTTCTGAAATTATACTTAATTGGCCATTAAAATAGTGCTAAGATTCTCAACCACCATCCACTTTGCTTTGGTTTATAGGAATAAGATTGCCAAAGGACAATCTTGTTGACTTTTGGGCAGAAACACCAAGGAAAGATCTGAATTGAGACTGTGTTATTCTAACGATGGCGTTATCTTACATCTGGGTATGGCACACAGTGGAACATTCTGGCCTGATACTGTTCAAGCTGTCCTTCTTTCCATAAACAAATGGCTTCAGTTTTCAAAACATCCTCCCAAAACCATCTTATTTTCTTTATTTTTTAACTGTATAAAGCTAGAAGACTGAGTCGCCAAAGCTTTGAAATATCCTACTGATCTTACCTTTAAATTTTCCCTCTTTATATTTCTTTATCCAAATTCACATCTTCTCATTTATGCCAATAATGTACCCACCCACACATTATATTCGAAGGTCAAAATGTTTCCTTCCTCCTCTTTTAAATAATTAGCGTATGGGATCTCACAATAAACAACCAACAAAAAAAGAACAACAAAAACCCTGAATCTAAGATGCTGCATGAAAAATAATTCTCTCTCATAAGCCTTTCTTCACATGTTTCTATATTTTAAGCCACACCAACATAAGGCAGGTATATCTGTGTGTGTTACATTTTTTCACCCTGCAATATTTTGATAAGTTGGGTATGTGATCTTAACTTCCAGTAAGAAGGCAAGAAATAAAAAGTTAAGTTCCATCCAAATGACCACAGTGCTCCCTAAAATAATAATATAATATGGGAGAGCAGAGGACAATGTCTATCCTAAATGGCCACTTCGGTTACAAAGTTTTCCACATTTACAAAGAAGAAATGAGATGAAAGAAAATATTTTACGAAAATGTAAGGGTTGATACTTCAGCTGTTAAAAAACCATCCTCTGTGTTGCCATACAGAATGCCCCATTCTCTACCTAAAAACCCAGAAGATAATTCAACATGGGAGGCAAGCATTCTCCTTATTCGATGAATGAGAGACTGGTAAAACCTGTCGGCCTTTAACGCTTATGGTAATCAGGCCCGCTCATCCTCACTCAGGGTGAAGTCACATAGTTTTTTCTTTGGTTTAGCTTTTTCCCTAAAGAAAGAGCATGATGATTTTTCAGAATGAATAGGCCCCATTTATGATAAATGATTAGTTAACAAAGTTATTTATTTTCTTCCCATCTTTCTTGGTAGACAAAAAATATTTGCTTTCATCCTTCAAACCATAGTAGCTATTTGGTGGTCATCTGAACACTTCCTGACAGCTCACACTCTCTATCATCAAGTCAAATAGCTTGGCCAGGAAAGTATTAAACTTGTGCTACTTATTAATTAGACAGATAATCTGGAATAAAACAAATCCCTCTAACAACTACTTCCTAAAAATTTTTCACCCCAGCCCTTAGAATATGGCCCTTTGTGTCAGCTTTTTTGCATGCTAAAATCGTGGTAAAGGACATATTTCTCTTCCCATTTCATACCAATAAGGGGGGAAAACAAGCCTTGTCCAATAGGCGCCATCCCAAACAATCCACCCCACCCCCGTGCCAGGCTCTTGCCTTGTAGAGTTCAGTGTCTCCTCACTAGCAAGAAAGTATAAGCAGAGAGATCATTAGTTATGACATGGAGACGCTAGCAGATAATGTTGACTCACTTCAGGAACTACTAAACTATAAACAATGTGCTGAAAGCCATTTATCTGCATTTTAGCATAAACAGCAGAGGCTACTCAATTAAATAGACTGCAAGGAATAAGTTGCTGATGCCAAACCAAGGGAAGCTTAATTCTGAAAAGAAAAATCTGTGAATTTAACAAAAATCAATGTAGGATCCTAGGGATGCTGAAAGAGAAGAAATTGAACATTTAATTTTATAATATAAATATATAAAATATATTCTTAAAGGCCAACTGATTCAGTTACCGAAGCTACTGCAGAGTAATCTGAGTTCAAAGTAAATTTACTGCTACTTGATAGATATTTTCTCTGAAGTGACAACATTTATGGTAATACTGATGCTGAGCAAATGTACATTATTAAGGAAAATCTTGCCTATCACTATGTAAAAAGTAAAGTTAAATTAGGTCAGTTTTCTTTATTATTCCTACTCACAAACAATTTAACTATTTTGAGAGAGAATTTCTAAATGACTCCGCCCAAGAAAAAGAAACACGAGTGCTATTTTACATCTATTTACATTTATTATGTAACTATATATACATACTTCTCTCTCGCACATGTTAAAATGCTTCAAGGAAAACCCTCATCTATCATGGAAACTTGGAGGCTTATTCCACAGTTGATTAGAAGGATATGAAATAAATCCAGGCCCTTACTGAAAGAACCATATACAGGTAAAGCAGGACATTTAGAACTTATTTTTCCTACTTGTCAGAAAGCAAATCAAAATCTGCTCTTTTTCACACTTCCAGATGTCAGAAGCTTTTCAAAACAATCTTGAGGTCAGAGAAGAGAACACACAGGTGTGTGTTATGTCAACTACTGAAAGAAAGTGCAGGTTAGCCTGGAATCTTATCCCTCCACCAACACATTCTTGTGGGCATTACAGACACTCCCTGGAGGAATATTACACTAATGCTGACTAATTGTTAAAAACACCCCAAGTCTCATTAGCTCTATTCCTTAGTAGTATTGTTCAAAAGCACCTCTGCTGGTAACATCAAACTCACTGGTACCTCTTAGTAAACCTTTAATGTTTTCTCCAGTCTCACCTCTTCTGTTCTACTTCACTGACAATACAACAGGTTGAACAACAATAAAATTTTCAACATACATAAGTTTTTGTCACATCATGAAAACTATGACAACCCAGAAAAAAATTAAATGTTAGGATAACAGCAACAAATGCTTAAGAATAACTGGTTCACATTAATGGTCACTTGCTCTTGGGGAAACGCTTACATAATTTGACTGCTGGTGTAACAATGTTGGGACAGAAAGACGGCAGTAGTATTTCAAATCTGAAATTTCCAGTGCTTACGCTAGAAAACCATGAACTTAGTCATTCAAAATCTCTATTAAACACAAACAGCAACTTAAATGTGACATGTTCTTAATCTTAAAAATAAATAGTGACTGGAAGGAAATTCTTGCCATTAAATGACTGAGTTCCCAAGCAAGATTAGAAAAATTCTGCCTCCTAGTAAAATGACCTAATAGTCATAGATTTCTGATTATGTTTATTAATGATCCAAAATCATCACATCAATTTAGACTTAAAAAAATCATCATCAACCATATTAACATTCATTCAAAAGATTCAGTATATATAACCTTCCTTTTCACATGCACACATCCCACAAATATGTCCACAGTGATGATCCACAAGTCACAAATTATTCCCACAAAATCTGTCTCTTCTTGCCAAACGTTCCTAGTACTTTCCAAACCTCAAAAATGTGTCACTACTGAACAAACCCCCCAGCTAATGATCAAAAAACTGAAACTGTTAAAACATTTTTTCCTTTTTCTTCTCAGTCCATCTCCCAGCACCTGAATGCTCATGCCCTGGTGACAAGCTAAAGCTCAGAGCGATACACCATGGCACTCCACGCTCCTGCTGTGACACTGGCAGTGGCTGACACATTTGCTTATGTTTCACAGAGACACATGCCTAGGTTTTCAGCTTTATTTCTCTTTTCAGTAGCAGCAAACCCACAGGCCTTTAGTGGCCATATTCCACAATGCATGGGGAAACTGGGCAGGCGCTCTCTCCACTCCAGTATACCCGTAGAATGTGCCTTTTTGATTTGAGACCCTTTTCTGCCTTCCTTCCTCCTATCTTGTCTCCCAACCCCCAAAGGCTCTTCAAAAACTTCAGTATTCTTGAAGGCCCAGATGTCTCCTTTCTTCCCTCCCACTCCCACTGAAAAGATAGGAAACACCAGGTGTGAAATGTCCCCTCTGCCCCCCTCCACTCGACATACACTCCTGTTTGTGAATTTTCATCCTTGCTTGTTGTGTCTCATGGGAGCTGCCCTGTTAGTCTGCTGAATCCCATCTCTTCTCACATACCCAGACACCCAGCCAGGACCACAGTCTCTCTCAGAGGATGGTCTGCCTTCGTACGTTCCTTCCGGGGTTATGAACAAAGAGTAGTTTTCCCAGCCTAGATGAACCCCGCCGAAGAGGAGTTTTAGGACAAAGAGAAAATGAGTGCACTGGGAAGAAAGGGCAAAGGAACCATGAAAGGAAAACCTGAGATGCTTATGCTTGTGCCTTTATATCAAAATGTAGTAACTTACATACAAGACATGTAACCAAGCACCAACGCTTACAATAGGCCAAGTCACATGTGTAAGAGGATAACTACACTCCAAACAGGGCTAAGAATCATGATTTCTAGCCTGGGCTAGGTTACTGACTTGGAAATCTCCAGAATGTCCAGAATGTTTTGTTTGGAAAATCAGCACAGTGATGATTTACCAAATAAGGCTTAGGCAGTAAACATAGGTTCTCAGGAAATGTTTGTGGAAGGAATGCCAATGAATGAATTAGATCACTAGAAAAGACAGCCAAACATACCTGTCTAGATTAGAAATTTAGTGTGAAGGAAATGACCCTGAGTCAACACCATAATATAGTAGTGCCACACAGTGACTGCTTTTCCCATGACCACATTGTCTGGATGGGTAACAAGGAGAGTGATAATGGTTGTTTCTAAAGAAAGGAATCGTGTGCAGAAACAAGCAGTGGCTGCTCCAGTAACCAAAATATTCCCAAACACTGTAACACGTTAAACCCCTAACTACTTTCAACTCTATCCTTACCTAACAAAGAATTTGGGAAAAGGACATCTAACCTCCTACTGCCTAAGATCATAAGCAGTCATGGACAGGAGGAATAACAATAAATCCAAGCCTGCCTGACTACGAACACAGGAAATCATTCACGACTAAGTACATACATCTTTATATATTAGAGATGGATGTACATATGGGTATCCCTGACTTCATGCATCTAGTTTCAGGCAGATTTTAAGGCTGGCATCTACACTTACATATTTAGGGAATATTACCTACACATAAAATTATTTATGCTACTGAGTTTGCATTAATGAGTTTACTGAGAAAGGGATTTGAATAGACTGAAAGGAGACTATATTATATTAGAGAATGGGAAAAAAAATGACAGGACAAATGGCCAACAATGAACAGTAGTTGTGAATTTCCAAATAATTGTCATTTCCTCTGAACTCAATATTTACACAAACTGTATTTAAATAAAGGTTGAATTTTACTCTGATACAGCATAAACTCAATCGATTAAGTTTATGTTTATAATTCTACTTAGTAATAGTAAAATGAAAAGAAATTTTGAAGAAACACAAAAAGAATAAATGTAATAGACTGGTCGTACCAAAACCTTCATTCCATCCTCCACAAGGTATCTTCGGGTTGTGGGTGAAGACAGGAGGCATCAGCACGCATAGCACAGTACTATGCCCTCCTCCTAAGAAACCACCAAAAACAGCGTGATCCTGAAATCTTATTAGCCTGCTCTGAGGAGATGGGTTGTCTGACCCTGACTGTCACATGCACTTTCCTGTTCCAAACACTCCCAGTTCCTTTTGCTTTTTAATTACATATTAAGTCTCCCCACACACCCTCTTTTTAAATCACGTCAGCTAAATTTCTAATGAGTACTGAGTTCCTAAGGACTGAAAAAAGAAAATCTATTGGTAATTTTGTTACTAATAGAAGTAATGAACATCAGCCAGTAGTCATAGAAGGTTATGGCTATTTACTATTAACATTTTTGTCTTCTTTCTCATTTGTTTTTGTTTCCGTTGGCATCTACGTAGGATGGGTAAGTAGAGTTCTTGCCAAAGATACTTGAGATCTTTTAATCTGGCCAAGCAAAGAAGAATAGAAGGAGGCTAAGAAAGGATGGGAACAACTATGTTAAAAATGCTGCCAGGTTCAAAGCAACTTAGGGGTCACGACAGTATATCTGCGTACCCTGGGTTACCTTATCAGTGACATGAGATGTAGGAAGATATGTTCTCTAACCTTCCTTCCACTTCAAATACGTTATGGTTCTACATAACTTAGAATATACCGATAAGCATTCTTTTTTCATATATATAGCATGAAAAGGGTGTATTGAATGTTATATTAATAAAATATAAGAATCCCAGTTCTGCTACTTATTAGTTGTCTGAGCTGAAGCAAGTTCTCAATTTCCTTTGGTCTCAAACACTTCAGAGTAATGGTACTTACACTTCAAGGAGTTTTTCCAAGGATTACACGAGATATAATCATTTATCTATGCCCTAGTGTGTGTTTATAGATCATATAATGTAATTCTCAAAATATTTTTTTTATAGATGAGGGGAAGGAGGTAATTTGCCTGAGAACAAACAAGTGAGCAGTAGGCAAAGGCGGGATTCAAGCTCTAGTCTTTGCGACTTTCAAGAGCAATGACAACTACAGACAGCAATTCTCAAATATTTTGTTCTCAGGACCCTTTCACATTATTAAAAACCATTGAGGACATCAAATTTTTGTTTGTGTAGATTATAGGTATCCATATTTACCATGTTAGAAATTAAAACTGAACAGTTTTTAATATATGATTCATTTAAAAATAACAACCTATCCATTTTAACATATTTTCAAAAAAATAATAGTGAGAAGAGTGGCACTGTTTTACATTTTTACAAGTTTCTTTAATGTCTGACTTAATACAGTGACATAATGCATAATGTCTCAGTCAACGATGGATGGCATATACGACAGTGCTCCCATAAGATTAGTACCATATAGCCTAGCTGCGTAGTAGGCTATACCGTCTAGGTTTGTGTAAGTACACTCTGATGTTTCCACAATGACGAAATCCCCGTCATTTAGCAATGCGTGACTATAGAAGAAACTGGACATCTGCTTCTTCATTAGATGTACAATATGTTCTTGTGGTTGACATATATAAAGAATATATGGCACAGACATGTAGTTAGAAAAGGAGGAATATTTTAACAGCTTTTTCATATAATGGTGGTTATTCTTTGATACTACACAAAAACTGGACAAGTAGAAGTGTCTTAAAAGTTGGTTGCAATGTGGAATCTCAAACCCTATCAATGAAATTTTTATATTCTGATAAATTAAAATCTACTGTCTATCATGTACTTTGAATGGACTTTTTAACACATGCATGAATATAAAACAATGGGCATTAATCATCTGGAGAAAAAATTTTGGTTCGCTCACTCGTGCAGATCAGTTCTGTGAATTACAGGATTACAAGCTTTCCAAAATCCTAATTTTCGCTTGAAAATTTGAGTTTTATCATTAGCAATAAATACTGTCAATTGTTTTCCTTGAAGTGACAGGCTCTCTTCATTCATTCTTGAGAACATGCCTGCAAATACCCAAGTCCCAGTAACCACAGTTGTCAGTCATTCTTTCTAGTAAAAAAAAAAATGCATTTCATGAAAAAAGTCTCAAGGTAATCATTAATCTTCAGTACGCTGAAGAATTTCATTATGTACACTGCACATTTGGTCATACAGAATATTAAAAAGACATTCACTCAGAGGTTGGAATTTAATAAAATTATCAATGTTTACTGCTGCATTCAGGATATTACTAAATGAAGCTAGCTGTTTGGGTTTGGTTAGCTGGTTTGATGTTTGGCTGGTTGGCTGGTTTGGTGGCTAGTTTTTACTTTGAGTGCACGTCAGTGAAGAATGCTAGTAGAATTTGGTGCTCAGCCTTGCTCTGTGCTAAGGTCCTACCAGCAGCTCTACCCACCATCTCTTTTGTACCATCAATGCAAATGCTAATCATACATCTTAACATTATCACGCTTGTGAGTCATACTTTGACAACTGGTGTACTAGATGACTGGCTACTGGTCTTTAGAATGAGATACATAAATTTATAGATATTTCAAGATAAGAAATTTTAACTATGGTAGAAGAGAAGGTAGTTGTGTATAAGCGATGATTTTAAAAAGAAAGAAAAAAACGAAGAAAAAATATATAAGTATTGATGCCTTTTGAGATCTAAAGAGGGATTTTCACTTAGAAACACTAGATTGCTCACAAAAGTGTTGTGTGCCCAATACATGTGAAAGCAATTATTAATGTAAATTTATGCTTTAATGCTTTTAATTGTTCTTTAAATGCAAAATTAAGGTACAGAATCTTAATTAATCTAGTACCATTAGATGCTGCCAGTTATGAAATGTTGACAAACACTTAAGAAGAAATGATTCATTAATATGAGAGTAAAATAAACACACAGTTCACATTCTCGAAAAGTAATCAAAGAAAGAAAAAGAGTTTGCCAAATGTGGCACTAGACAGTCATGGCTGATTTTTGTTTGCTTTGCTTTGCTCTGAATTCTGATTGTGAGCTATCATAGGTATTATTTTCTGTTTCTTCTTGAGATTTTTTCTTTTTCATATCTGAACACTGAAAGGTTAACTATATTGAGATAAGCTTTTCTTTAATTATATTTATGTCTTGGTTGAAATTAGTTTAACTCTTGATTTCCTAACACAGATCAGCTTTTCCTTCATGCTCAGAAAACAGCCAATTTTGAATTAAGAAAAGTCAGATTTCTCTCATATAAAGGTCTTAAAGAAGGGTTACAGTTAACAGACCTTTTTTTCTTACCTAAAAATATTATATGGAGAAACTGAAAGTATCTGTCTCACACGAGGCCTTAAATGTACAATTATTTCACACTCAGGTGACACATTTAGAATATTACAACTGGAATATGAGCTGCAGAGAGCAAGAGCTCTCCGTCTGTGGTAGCGATGACCCCTCCATATCTAGAAGAGTGTCAGGCACTCGGTCGGCGTGCAACACATATAACAACTTCCCTAAAGGTTTCAAGGATCATTGGACACGAGAGAATGTACAAATGCTATTATCTCACACATATGTATAATTATGATGTCACCTCAGGGCTGTATGTGTGCTCTACTGTAACACTAAATTGCTATTTGGTAAATTCTCCACTTTTAAAATTGAAAACAAACTGCAAAAATGCAGCTGAATTTTTCTGACATTCCTTCTGTCCCTTAGCCATATAATTTTCAAACTCAAGAAATAGACGCTTTGACAGAGGCAATTCAATTAAATTATATTTTAGGTTAATACGGAGTGGAACATTGGAACTTGAGTGTGAGAGAGGAAGATTCTGAACACGGTCTCCAGTGGCAGCATGGCCTGCACAGCACTTTACAGAAGAGCACATGGGTGCAGACCATGCCCAGCGCCACTGATTAGCTGCACGCCTTTGAGCAAATTCTTTAGTTTCTTAGACCTCCATTTCTCCACCCTGAAAACAGGAGTAATAATGTCTACTTCTCATATGGTTGTTGCTCAGATAAATGAAATGCTATATAAAGCACTTGGCACAAGGCTCAATGACTGAGATAAAGTAAATGCCCAATAAATATTAGTTCATTTTTCAGAAATCCATGGCTTAAAACTTGACAGTAAAGATTGTGAGGTTTATAACACAGAAAAGGATACATCTTTCACTCCAACTACGTAAGGTATAAAAAGCCACTACAAGAATCCAGAATCAATTTAAAGATGTGTATCGGTCTAAAATTATGCACACACAAGTGTATTTTCTAGAGTGTGATAAATGACCTGCTGGTATTTATCACTGGTAACACCTACTGGCACTAATTCAAATTTCCAATTTTCAGTCAATTTTTGCCACTTTCTGATTTGTTTTATAAACTGATTTCACTAATTGGAAGAAAAGACATGTGGAAATTCCATTATCGTGGCTCCTGCTAGTACTGGTAAACAAATGTGGGACTACTCAAAGGAACAGCACTACAGAACATTAGGTATTACATAAAGTGCACCAGTATTACTTACTGATATTTAGGTCTGTGTGGTGTGGCACGTGGACTTTGCCTCCAGAGCACTTTACATAAATGCCTCTTACAAATAGCATGCCCTGCCTGTACACCACATTCAATTCACTTTACACCTTATTATCAACTGCTAGGTAATATTAGGGACTACTTTTTAAAATATTTTATATCTTCATAGCATCTTACACTTTGCAAGATACTTACATGAATATACATGTGTGTGTTAAATAAATTCAGAAATCATACACACATTCTATAACATCCACATAAAGTGTTAATAAAGTTTTAAAACTGGCCTACATTTAATCATTTACCTCAGCTCTCCCATTGATATAAAATCATGAAAAGCCAGTTATATAACTTCACTGGACTCTAATTTCCTATTTTTTAATAAGAAGAAAATTAAGAGAACATATAGGTAATATGGATACTCACTTTAAAATGTATGAAGACAATTTAAAAATCATTTGTAGAAAGTGGCTTGTCAATTAACCCCGGCCTGTATACAAAGGCTATCACAATGTGCTTTATATGCTTCAGCCAAGTGAATAACAACCACTGAAATGATACACAAATGAAAGGAAGAAAACTACTACTTACTGGGTAGTAACAGGTGAAACACTGTTGTAAGAGCATGCGAAAGCATGTTTTCAAATAATTCTTACCAGAGCCCAGCAAGGTAGGTACAATTATTCTCATATTTATAAATGGCTGAGGCTCAGATATAAAGTCTTAAGGCTGTGCTGAGATTTTCACTACTCCATGTAACTGCTTTAAGCAAATCACTCAATAATAACACTGTGATGTCACCACCAGCAGATGTGTGCAGCTTTGATGTCTTTTCCCCCAGTAGCAAGGATAGGTTTTCCTGAGTACGCCATGTTCCCTTGTGGCAAAATACAAGCTATGGGCTGCAACCCTCCTGTCTATCCCCTTTATCCCTGTCCCTAATCAGTACTACTGTCGTACTCTCTGATCTCCCTCCCACTTTTATAATCCATTATTTGCACTGTTGCCTTCTAAAAATAACAACACACATACCAAACTTGCAAAAGCAAAAAGCTAAAGCAAAATACACCAAAATCTCTAATGGTTCTAAAGTTCTTAGGAAGGCATTCAAGGTTCTCCACGAATTGACCCAACCTATCTTTCCAGCTTCATCTCCATTGTCCATGGTCCACTCTATGTCCACATCTAATTCTTATTATATGCACCATGTTTTTTATATTCCCATGCCTTTGCTCATAATATTCTTTCAGTCTATAACAGCTTCCCTCTCCTTCATCATGTTCTATGTTACATTTCCCAATCAGAAATACATGCATCTTTTTTGATGTTTCCATGGAACTTCCTATGTTATATATTTTACTCTACCTGAAATAGTAGCTGCATGCATACATTCTGGCCTATCACCTATCACCCTCTTATTGCAGGAGTATAGTTTATTTACATGAGTCACCCAGTTGATTCATGATTTGCATAATTAGCTGTGTGACCTCAGACAATTTACTTAACCTCCATGAAGCTTCATATCCTCATCTGCAAAATGAGGATAATAACAGTATTTATTCATTCACATACGTAAAATGCTTAGAACAGTACTCAGTGTTTACCCCAAATAAGTATGCACAATTTGTATATTATTATTAGCTGAAATTTGTGACCAAAGAATTTCATTGTTTGATGTTAACTGGCTCACCCAGGTATAAACTCTGATTCTAGCCTTTGCAAATTTTTGAAGGAAAGACATTTACGTTTTTAAGTGTAAAAACTTTATTTTCTTAAAACAAAACTAGATTACTTTATAACTTTTCAAAGTAGTTTTATATGAGCAAATATATCTATTATCATAATGGACTAAAAGATAAGCTAACTATAGTCTAAGACGTTTCTAGAGTATAATACTAATAAAGTCACAATGGATTCCTGCAGAGCATGAAATAAGCTCATCCCTCCAAGCAAAGCCTCAGTTGCTCCTGGAATTTTAAATGAGGGCTGTGAATTAGGGTAGGACTCCTGGGAAGAGAGAAGTTTATTCACTGAACATTTCCATTTCTGCACACAATTTAGGAACTCTTTTTGCATGCTTTCTGAACATTCTGCCATTCACACAAAAAATTAAATCTGTTTTATAGTTACAAGACATTCATAGCTCAACATCTGGGTGTCCTTCTCTTTCTCTCTTTGCATTAGACAACCTAACAACTTTGATTCTTCAGCTCTTGGCATCCACAACTAGAAAGGAAATGGGCTTCGGGGTTGTGATAGTGGCTGGATGGGAGAAAGAAGCCTCGTTATAGCATACAGCAAGAAACTGACTGCTTAGTACTAATGCACCAAGAGCCTGCTTGGAAAATGTAGAAATAATTAGCTGTATTCTCTAAACTAAAGAGTTTCCAATTCAAAGTGGACCCAGGAACAATGAGGACTAGATGGCTAGAAATATAAAGGCAAATTTAACAACAATCAAAACTGGGAGTAAACACCCAAGTATACAATAGCCACTAAATGGTAAAAAGGATTATATTCTAACATCAGGTCATTACTAATACTATATCATGCACATATAACAAATGAAAAGAAAGCCTCCCTATCGGGGCTGGCCCGGTGGCCGAGTGGTTAAGTTCGCGCGCTCCGCTGCAGGCGGCCCAGTGTTTCGTTGGTTCGGATCCTGGGCGCGGACATGGCACTGCTCATCAAACCACGCTGGGGCAGCGTCCGACGTGCCACAGCTAGAAGAATCCACAACGAAGAATATACAACTATGTACCGGGGGGTGTTGGGGAGAAAAAGGAAATAATAAAAAAATCTTAAAAAAAAAAAAAGAAAGTCTCCCTATGATGCATCTAAAAACCTGAAGAATAAGTCACAGCAGATTCACTATCATCTCAAAAATCATAAATGTAGCACTTTTCTAACAGAAAATAATTATTAGAAATGACAGTTAATTCAGCTACTGTGAAATGGATCCAATTCTTTGTATATAGGCTGAGAAGAGCAGATGGTAAAAACTGTAAAATTTCCAATGGAAACTACGACTAATTATTATCAAATTTATGAGGGTTGTCTTAAAGATAAGGTTTAAGTTAAATAACAGCAACTCAGCACTCTACAAAGACAAATTTAATCTTATGGCCCTCAGAGTGTAAAGGAGGATGGTAAATTACTTAAGTGGGATGTTCTTTAGAGGAATACATTTATCAACAGAACTACAAATTTTTGGGTTCCAGGTCAGTGCTTACTTCTGCCAACGTTAAATCTCACGGAAAGAGAAATATGTGGATAGATGCTTTACTACTTCTCTGCTCATCCCAACACATACTTCTATTTCATATTTAAAATAATGGAGAACAGGCATGGAACTTTCTGGGCCATTATCTGATTTCACATCCAGGTGTTTCATTTCCATTACCAAATAACAATGATTTACATGGAGTAACAGCAAAAATGATACGACTGCTTTAGCCTCAAAATGCCTTGTTGACTTTAGCAATTTCTCAGTCGCAAAATACTGCTTTTGAAAGTGACTGAATATATATTTATGCATTCTTATATTCTATATATCATATTTGGAACGAGGGAAGAGCTGCAGTCCAAGGTAGCTGGAAGTGGCAGAACAGAGTGCCTTGGGTCATGGGAAGAAAGAATGGAGAAAAATTGAAATAAAAAAGGAAGGTAAAATGCTACCCATCACAAATGAGGATTTATTAACTATTCCTTGGCAGCACCTCAGCCAGGGGAAAACAAAGACCTTTCCAAAAAACCCTAACAAGGGCAAAGAAGTGTAACTGCAAAGAAATAGTTCTCAAGTCAGAGAAAACCAGTGTGCCAGGCACTAGTCTAAATGTTTTCTGTGTGTTAACTCAGTTGCTTCTTCCAACAAGCTTATGAGTCATGTAGTAATATTTCCCCCATATTACAATACAGAAACCAAGACACTAAGAACTTGCTCAAGGTCATAACGTTACAGAGTTGAAACTGAAATTTAAATACAAAAATTCTGACTCCAAAGCCGGATCTCCTACCCACTATGATATGCTATACTGAGGCAGGACTTCCAAGTATCTTCAGAAAAAAATACTCAACAAGACAATAGTCAATGCAAAGGTAAGGTCACTATGTAATAACCAAATTTGTCTACTATCCTCAAACTATCGCCTATAATCATCTTCAAAAGAATCTTAGTTCACTTGCAGAGTGTTTCTGACTTGACAATTCACAAGGAAAAAGATGTGAGTTTCTACTTGCCACTACATTCTTTGGTCTTAAAAGTGTTTTTCTCTCTTTTCTTTGGAAGTGAATTTTAATGGGCCCTTAATTGTCAAAGGACTTCATAAATATTCATTAAACATTGAGAGAAGCTGTGTTTCCTCTCCCTAAAAGCTAAAAGAGAAAACAATTAAGACTCAAAGTGGAGTAGGCATGAAGAAAGACTAAGCAGAACTGTAAACATTCAGTTTTGTATGAGATGTTTATCTGAATGGTTCATATCATCAGAGCATTTAAGCAAATTCTCAGTGTGGAAATACTTTTATTTTTGCCTTTATAAGAAGTTCACGCAGTATCACTTCTGTTGGCGATATTTTTATTTTTACCACTCATCCAATTCTGAATGATCCAAAACATGTCACCAACTCTTTAGGATGCCTTCTGCACCACTGAACAGTAAAATGGTTATGATGTTGGGAGGAAATGATTTTGATCTAAATCAACAGCGCAGGACCAGCTATTATGAAAGTGCCACAAGCCTTTTTTCGTAAAAAAAAGGTTTTCACACTGGATTTGAGTCTTCAAAGGAAGCACTCACTGAAGTGTTGCATTTTACATCAATCCTACGCAGCAGTCAGGGAATGTTATCACACAGATAGCCTTCTCCTGATGAAGCCAGCGCCTCCAACGTTTCCTGGCTGCCCAAAGTGGGGAGATGCCCACCAGATAGCACAGCAATGCCGGCGTTCCAAGGTCAGCCTAGGAAATGCTAATGGCCTGGTTAGTCAAATATTAACTCACTGAGAACAAATGTCTCCAAACCCACAACAGCTGATTCACTGAATCAGGCAGAAAAAGTTACCCGTCAAAGAGGGAAAAATGCGTTTGCTATTTCCAGATGCACAAAAATGACTTTTTCCCCCTTTTCTCTTAGAGTTTTTGTTCCCCCAGTCAAGAGAGATGAAAATATAAGTTTCTATAAAGTTATCTGCATAAAGTCTCGGAAACTGTGAAAATAGCTACCTTGTCATTATCATGCAAATAGAAATAAGAGATATATTAGTCAAATTAGGAGAAAATAAGAGACAAATATTAAATTGAGAAAATGAGTATATTTATTTAATGGAGTCGCTAATTCTATAGTTTCCAAAATGAGCCAAATTCAGAATTCTTGAATCACTGAAATCTTTTTAAATTTTTTAATTAAAAAAAAAGTTTAATCAGATAATTTTTGTTTTGTATTTGACTCTAAAATGTCTAACTAATGTAAATACATTTATCAAATTCTTAAAGTCATTTCCCCAATTGCCTCGTATGTCTCACTTCCTAAAGTCTGGATGGGCCTGGGTGGGGGTGGGCTGAGGAGAGGGGCACACCTGCAATGACTATTTAATAAGCTATGCTTTGTGGCTAAACAATTAAGTTTATAAGGACTCTTGCGCTTTTTCAAATAAAAAATAAAATCAAAACTTTGTTTACCTACCACGTCCAGTAAACACAGAAACATTTTACACTGTCTGAAGTCAGAAACACACGTCACAAAACAGTGGCCCACAAGGACGATGCAAGAATAGAATAATGCAACTCAAGGGCACAAAACGCTGAAGAAATTATTTTTGTGTGGTACCCATTAGATATAGCAATGATTTTTTTTAAACAGACTAAGCTTTCATTGATTCATTACTTTGTGATTATGCTGAGTATGTACTGTGAAATAAACAAAAACGGGAATAAAAAGCACGCCTATGGTTTTCTTAATGTCTGTTTAATAATTTAAAGTTCAGTGTAAGAAACTCAATTTTAGGCCCATGTAGTTAGCTTCAATATACACAAACATTTTGGAGAATGAAGAAAGCAACCACTAAAAACTTGTGTTTTATTTTATAAAACTTTATTTTGCTTTCTATTAAGAGTTATCCGACACCTGTCTTCTACTTTAGAATACTCTAAATGTCTGACCCTCTGTTGAATCCAGAGCTATGCCTAAAACGCTTATTGACGGAATGAATTTGAACAGATTTAAAAGACTTTATTGTGATGGTTAACTTCATGTGCCCACTTGACTGACTGGGTCACGGAGTCCCAGATGTTGGGTCCAACACTATTCTGGTGTTCCTGTGAGGGTGTTTTGGGTGAGTTTAACGCTTTAATTGATGTTAGAGTAGAGCAGACTGCCTTCGATAATGGGAGTGGCCTCATCCAGTTGGTTAAAGGCCTGACTAGGACAAAATGGCTGACTCTCCCCCATATAAGAGGAATTCCTCCTGCCTGACCACCTTCTAGCCGGAACATCAGGTTTCTTCCTGACTTTGGACTCAAACTGAAACATCAGCTCTCCCTGGGTCCCCAGCCTGCCTGCTCTCAGACTGTAGCTACGCCGTTGGCTCCATTGGGTCTCCAGCTCGGAGACTGCAGATCTTGGACTTGTCAGACTCCATTATCATGTAAGCTAGTTCCTTGTAATAATTATATGTTTATATATATTATAATATTACATATATAATATAAATATATCCTATTGGTTCTGTTTCTGTGGAGAATTCTAATACATTTATTCCTAGTTTTCAAAGTTTCCTTAAATACCCAGGCTTCTTTTAAGTAAATATAGAAGGTTCTTTTAATTAAACCTGAACTATCTTGGGCCCTTGAACTGTGGTTCTCAGAATTTCTTCCATCTAATACAGAATTATAATTTCACTGTCAACAACACAGCTTAAATCTTGCTCATGTATTCAGGATTCAGGCTCTATTGATGGCAATTCAGGCAGTGTAGCCCCCGTTGCCTCTGTGTCCTATTGAATATCCAATGCAAGCTAAGAATGAGATCATTAACATCTTATTAGTGTGACACAAAGTGTCACCATGAGATTAACAGGAAGGATTAAATTCAAATAAGTCAAAGATTTCACCCAAACCTAAGGTGCAGCACCATCTATGACACGAACACAGTTCAGACAGTGATTTTGTTTTCATTTCTATAAATTTCCTTGGGTAGTATCTTTCCCATCTCAATCCTCTATTTGGCCCAAAGATCTGTATATAGTAATCTTTTCCAACAGTGTTGCCCCCTTGAGAAATCAAATTGCTTAATAAATTTTTAAGTTGAAGACCAGTTCAAGATGCTCAACTTTCCTCTACTAAATAAGGTAATAAAAATCACTAGAGGTATTAAGCTTTGGCAAAAATCTAAGCTTCAAAATACATGAAAATATTTTAGTGAAGAACACAACCACTTAAAATTTATACTACTGAACAGATACATATATATCAGAAATCTTACCTGAAACATTTAGACATTTTTCATTACATGCATTCTGGATGTTTTACTGAAGAACTTACTCATTTCCAGTGACTAAAGGAAAAAGAAAGTACTTCAACATGTTTTCAATAAAAGAAGACAGCTGTGGAAGTAAAATATAGAGTTTGTGGCTAGCCAAGACAAGCTAAAGGTGAATTCTTTGTACTCTAGAGGTACTTAGACACTTCATCCTATGATAAATGCCTTTTTCATTCTTTCAAAATGTACCAACAAAAATGAATCAAGGAGATAATTTTTTTTTCTTTTCTCTTTGTCAAAGTTTTCTCTTTCTTTTTTTTTTAGTAGTCTAGGAAAGAAATAGTGACAATAGCTAAGAACCCCTATGCTCATATATGAACACAGAGTAATATATGGGTTTGCCTTGTTTGATTTTTTAAGGTCACCAGCCTACTCCAAGGCACAACTCCCTCATTAGGCACTAGTTAGCCCCCAAGTGCCCTTTCCTGAGCTCTAGTCCTATACATTTCATGCTAAGAAGTCTTGCTAATACATAAAGCTCAACATATTTAAACCCTGAAGTTCTCCTTCCTCCTTCTGGAAGCCTCTTCACCCTATCCCTTTCCTTTCTAAACCTGCTCCTTGTTCATTCTCTCTCTGAAGGGCATAACCACCATCCACCCAGCTGCCAAAGCCAGAAACGTGAGAGTATTCCTTGATGTCTCCCTCTCTAACATCCATTGTACCCAATCCATCAACAACACAATCATTTTAGTCCTCTAAATTTTTCTGTAATCCTTCCTCAATTCTCCACTGATGCTGTTACAAGATGCTAAGTGTGGTCCCCATCATTTTTTACCTGGTTGCCTGCAATAGGCTCCTAATCTTTGCTCTCATAGCCCTACCTCTTGCTTTAACCATCTTCACTACACCCAGAATGACAAGTTCTAAAATACACAGTCATTCACTTGCTTAACTTTTGGGCACCTACCAGGTACCAGGCTCTGTTATGGGCCCAGGATGTAGCAGTGGCAAGAAATAGACACAATTCCCTGCCCTGACAAAGCTTAAAGTTACTAGAGGAAAAGAGATAGCAAGCAAAATAAACACAAAAGCATATTAATTATGGTAAGTTCTATGGAGAGAAATCAAGCAGGGAAGGGAGACAGAATATGTTGGGAGTGGTTGTTATTTTAAAGAGGATGGTCAGAATTTTCTCACTGTAGAAGTCATATTTGAGAAGGGAAGGTAAAGAAGGTGAGCTATGAACTGGAAGAGCGTTCCAGACAGAAGAAAGGGAAAGCAAGAGTCCTGAGGTGGAAGTGCGCCTGGTGTCCTTGAGGAGCAGCAAGTGCGAGTTTGTCCAGCAGGAAGAATAATAGTGGGAGGTGAGATCAGAGAAGAAAGGAGGACAGGTCCTAGAGGGCCTTGTTGGAACTTTTACTCTGGCTGCTGTGCCAAGAATATAGAGGGCAAAGATAAAAACAGAGAGCCAGTTAAGAGATTACTGTGGTAATTAAGGCAAGCATTGATTGTGGTTTGGACGTAGGTGGTAGTGGTGGAGGTGATGAGAAGTGGTCAGATGCAAAATCTATTTTTAAGGCACTGTCATAACCTTAGTTTCCCAGGCAAGTAGGGCCTAGGACAACCACTTGCATAGAGGTAGTTTATTTGGGAATGTCATCCCAGGAAACAGGAGTACATGACCAGGGCTGTGAAACAGAGAAGAAAAAAATGGCAATTTGAGGACGAGTTATCTAGTCCACCCCCACTACAGGTATTAAGACATGAGTCTCAGGATATCCATCCTGGGGGAAGAAGAAGAGACCATCCCTCAGCTTCTATCCCCCACCCCCTCCCCGCCATCTCACTGGTCATGTCTGGCTCATGACAGTTATCTGCCTCTTCCTTGCAAGTTGTGCCTGAGTACAGAATGGTTCCTGCTAGAGTTCCAGGTGCTACATCAGAGACGCTGCAGGGCAGGAGGCTGAGAGGTGAGAAGGTACCCAGTTCCATCTTTACAAAGCAGGGCAATGTCTTCATGGAACTGGTGGCTGCAGCCGTGACAGCAGTGAGGAATAGTTCCAAGAGAGGATTCTGAAGTGGTGCACATGGCTGCCCAATACAGATAGTGTTGAAATCATTTTCTAATGGACTATATGTACTACGTGAGCGATAAAGAAGACCTAAGAATAATACCATGGGTTTTGTCCTAACCAACTAGAAGGATGGAACTGCCACTAACTGAAAGGGAAGTTTGGGAAACAGGATTATGTTACTCCGTCCTTAAAAGCCAGTCATGGATCTATACGACCCACTGGAAACAGTATGTGCTTCATAGTCCGGGCCCACACACAGCTTCATTTTCTGCCCCCTGCTTACAACCTCAAATTAGCCACAGACTACCCCTCACCTTCAACTCTGCAGTCCTCGGGCCATACCATGCTCTCTCAGAACTCTCTGGGACTTTGCTCACATTGGTTCCTCTATCTGGAACTTGTTCACTTCCTTTCTTTGCCCAGATAACTCCTCATCAGCCTTTAGCTGTCAACTGAGTTGTTAAGTCAGATACACACCTACCTGTTCCCAAAGCATTCCTCGTATTTGTCTGCCTCCTCCCCACAATATGACCAGGGAATATTCTCCTGGAACCCACAGGGCATATTACAAAATTGGACGATATTAGTTGTGTAATAAAAGTATGACAAATTAAGGAATTAACAAATGGTTTCTCTAAGTCATTATATGTTTATTTTAAAGATACAGTATTTGTGCCCCAAACCAACTTTGCATATGAACTATTTCAATATTTTAATACATCCCTTCATCCTCTGAGACACTAAATGTTACGTTCAAAGTCACGTAAGTATTTAGTAGCAGGACAATAATTGAAATTCCGTTCTTCTGATTCCCATCAGAAAAGGCTGTTGCCTTTTCCCAAACAGTTAATTAATTCTTCAACAAGATCTAAGTCTAATACGCTCTGGATATTTTATAGGATTAGGTGGTTAAAGAGTAAAAATGCCTACTGCATTTTAATACCAACTTTCCATTTAAACACAAAAATAAGACCATCGGGAAGTAAAATAAAATCGTTCCAGTGAATCTTAAGTCTTAAATGACTCTCCTTAAGACGAGGGGTAATATAATCAGATTTTGTGCAGTCAGTCCCATCTCAGATTTACAAAGATTTACATCTCAGATTTAAAAGATCTTTTTCAACACGTTGTCTATTATCTACAGGACTAAATGACATATTTGGTCAATGCTGTTCGTGCAGGGCAGAAACCAGCAAACTTCTTATAGTGTCTTCTTGGCTTTACTCAATTTTAATTCCGATGGAAAATGTGAGCACATTAGTTTTAGATTCAGTATAGGTTTCTGTTGGGTAAACGTCTTGGCCGACTACATTTTCTGAACCTAGTCCTTTTCACTTGGAACAAATGTGTTTTTCCAGAAGATGCCAACACATCACGTGTTACTGATACATAACAAGATTAAGAGAAAAAACGAAAACATTTAAAATGCAAAACATACTTGGGAAAAAATTACACAGTAAAGTGACCTAGAGAATGCCCTCAGCCATTTTCTAAAATTATTCGGATAATATCTTCAGGATTTAAGAGTACACCTCGGTCCTATTAAATCTGCAAAACATTTTAAGTTTGGGGAATAAAATGGCATACAAAAGAAAGCATCGTTCTATAATTTATAATGAATAAAAATCATGTAAGTTTGAAACTTCCGAATTTCTACTAAGTCGTGAAACAACTCTCACATTTAAGAAACAACAAAGTAATATAGCCTTCTGAAATGTATGGATTAAATCAGATTGCTAGATAGTGTGGCATTTTTATACTTCCCTAAACTAAAATTTCTTTGCTAGAAAAATAAGGCAGAAGACTCTACTATCTTACTAAAACAGCAATCATCCACAATTCTGCTCACAAATCTTCCACGAATTTCCATTGCCTGTGGGATCAAGTTCAAGCTTACTCACCTGGCACTGAAAAAAAGCACCATAATTTAGTCCAGTGGTTCTCAAACTTTAGCCACATAACAGTATTACCTGGAGGGCTTGTTAACACTCAAATTTCTGGACCCATTCCCTGAGGGTTTTAATTCAGTAGATCTGGTTTGGGACCCAAGAATTTCTATTTCCAGCAGGTTCCCACGTAATGCTGATGCAGGGACCACAATTTGAAAACCACCAGCTAGTCACAGCCCAGCTTTTGTGTGCCAATTTCTACTCCCCCACATAAACTTCTCACTTCCCACATCTTCTCATCTTTTGATTTTTGTTTAAACTATTCCAATCGCTCTTATGTTTATAGGCTCTAGAGATAAAAGAAAGAACTTTTACTTAACCTGTACTCTACAGGGCAACTGTATTTGAATGCTGCCACAACTATAGTCCAACTTACCCTGAATCAGCTTTAACACCACTTGTTATTAATACTCTGATGTACAAACCTCAAGGCCCTAAGGTCATTTTCCTGCCCTATGCTGACCACAGCCCTGAGTGGGAGAAACATGAAACAATATTCTGGGGAAAAAATGTTTTTGTTATGACTATGACTCCTATCTAAGAAGGGCTTGTCAGTACAGGCAATTTCCCAACACTCTACCCTATGACAGGAAAGGCATTTCTGCCACCTGAACAAGGAGAAAAGCATAGGGCACGTGGGATTCAGGAATGAGCCTCCTGGCCTCCAGGCACGGTCTCTGTCCTCAAGACAATCTTCTAATCTGCGTAGGGAGAGTTCAAGATAGAGGTTCACAGGCAAATTAGTAGATTCCCATGAGGCCCAGACCCAGCATTAGGAACAGCAGCTGTCCAAAGAAAATCTCTTTTCCCCCAATTGAGTAAGCAGAGTTGCAGGTGAGCTACTCTGCGAAGTTTTTAAGCAAAGGAAAAATGATCTGATTTTAACCAGAACTAACAGTAACTCAATCACAAAGAAGTGTTCTCATAAACCAACTAATAAAATGACAAAACTGCCTCACTAAAATTATGATTTCAGAGATAAAATATTATCATTGATATTAGAAAAAGCAAACAATAGTCAATGTAGGAGCCCTAATTCAATATTTCATTTGTAGAAAATATTTTCTGGAACCAAAGTCTTCAATTATTAGCGAAAAAGGAAAAGCCATAATGCTTTCTAGCTGAAAGGGGGTGGGTATGTACTTAATTTTGTTTCTGGTTATCTCTTTTATTAAAAATAAATTCTGCAAACATACAAAAAAAGAGAATACTGCGTTGTCATAACTCATTTTTATAAAACTTTAACACTTTTTTTTTTATCATTAAGGAATAAAATATTATAGAATAAAGCCAGATGAGTACCAGCCCCTCTCCTCCCTTATTCTCCACTATGCTAAATTTAGTACTTATCACCCCTATGAATATTTGCAGGAGCTTTATAGAAATATAATTCAAACGCCATAAAATTCACCCATTTAACACGTTCAATTCAATGCTTTTTAGTATATGTACAGAGTTGTGCAATCATATCACAATCTAATTTTAGAACATTTTCATCACTCCCAAAACAAGCAGCATACCCACCAACAGGCACTCCCTACTCTTGCCCTGGGCCCCCACCCCAGGCAACCTGGGGCAACTCATCTGCTTTCTGTCTGTATAGTTTTACTTATTCTGAACTTTTCATATAAACAGAAAAACACAACATGTGGTCTCTGCATGTGCCTTCTTTCAGTTAGCATAACACTTTCAAAGTTTATTCATGTTACAGCATGTATCAGCATTTCATTCCTTTTTATTGCCAAATAATATTCTATTATATAATATACAACACTTTGTTTATCCAATCATCAGCTGATGGACATTTGGGTTGTTTTCACTTTTTGGCTATAATGAATGATGATGCTATAAACGTTTGTATACAAGTTTTTTGTGGACATTACGTTCTCATATCTCTTGGGATATATACCTGGGACTGAACTTTCTGGGTCATACGGTAACCAAATGTTTAACACTAAGAGGAACAGCCAGACTGTTTTCCAAAATGTTTGTACCATTTTACACTCCCAGAAGTATGTATGAGGGTTCCAGTTTCTCCACATCCTCAAGAACACTCATTACTATCTTTCTGATTACAGTGATCCTAGTAGGTGAAATAGCATCTCACTGTGGCTTTGATCTGAATTTCACTGATAGCTAATGGTGTTTGAGCATCTTTGCATGTGATTATTGGCCATTTGCCTATGGCCAGATCCTTGCCCATTTTTAAAATCGAGTTTTTTTTAATTATTTATAAGAGTTCTTTATACAATCTGGATTCAAGTCTATTATCAGATATATGATTTGCAAATATGTTCTCCCACTCCGTGGGCTCTTTTTTCTCTTTCTTGATGATGTACTTTGAAGTGAAAAAGTTTTTTTTAATTGATGAAATTCATTTTATTATATTTTTTTATTGTTGCTTGTGCTTTTGGTGTCATATCTAAGAAATTATTGCTTAACTTTCTCAATTTTTTTACATAATTACCATCTAGATCTATAAATGATGTAACACTCTTCAACACGGTTGAAAGAACTTACATTTCAACTAACACTGGTTAAGGGTTCCCATTTCTCCACCTCCTTGCAAAAGCTTGATAATCTCACACTGTTAATTATTTTGCCAATCTGTTGGCTATAACGTGGTAGCTCATATTAATTTAACTTGCATTTCTCTATTTATTCAGCTTCTTTTCCTATATTTCCATCTTCTTCTCTGTGAATGGTCTGCTCTTTTGTTTTTTTGTATTTTCTCACTTTTGAAGACATTCTTTACATAAAATTGATTATAAATATTTCTCAGTTACATGTCTTGCAACATGCTTTCCAAGTGTGTGGGCCGTTCTTTCGCTTGTGATTTGATGTATTGAACTATTATTAATTTTACTGTTAAGAAATTCTAATATATTTTATCTTTTGTCTTTTTTGCATCTGTCCTTAACTTTAAGTTATATAAATATTCTCCTCTAAAAGATGTTGTATTGCATAGCTGCTAATGGAATGGACACAAGAACTGGGCTATCTTGATTTGAATCTAGACTCTACCATGTATTAACTTTCTAACCAGAAACAAATTATTTAACCTCTCTGAACCTATTTCCTCATTTATAGGATGAAGATAATAAAAGCCCCTATCTCATGTTTTATGGAAGCCAAATGAGTTAATATATGTGAAGTGTTGAGAAGAATACTTAGAACATCAGCTGTTATTATTTCCTTTCAAACATTTCCAATTTTTGAATTTTACATTTATCTTTCTGATGTACCTGGAGCTGATTTTCACACACGGTATGAGGTGAGGTTTTCATACGGTCCACCTTGCTCCACTGATCCCAGAGTCCCCTCCGACACATACTGTTTCCTTATGCATGTGACTCTCTATTATGTTCTATCAGTCTATGTCTGCCCATGGCCATCACCACACTGTTTGAATTACTACAGCTCCTAAACTGTAAAACCATAGTAAGTGTTTATATCTAGAAGAGCAAGCATCCCTCCCTCGCTCTGTTCTTAACATCTACAAATGCAGACATTCACAAGTTAAAAAATCACAATGCTGACATCTGTATCCTTAGATTTGTGAATTATAAAATCACAAATGAAATACGTCAGTTATCTATTAGACGATTAGTATTTAATGCAACTATAAAAACGCTGCTTTCTTTTTCACCCCTAACCCTTCTGATTATTTTGTAGATAATAAGGTAATGAAAGCCACAGGATTAACAAACAATCTAGACTAAGGAAAACACTATAGAACTTTTAGGGGGTAACTTTGCTCAAGTATCTTGTGAGCCCAAATAGGTGACATGAAATCCTCAGCAGATTTTTCAAACCCCTTAATTGGCAAATATAAGAATCAAAACAAAGCCACAGAACAAAAGACCACATATTCTCTTTCAGTTTCCAAAACCATGGTCTGGATTCACAGAAGAAACAGTCAATGAAGAGGTAGAAAAATCAGGATAAACACTACAGACATTTTACCTGGTAAAGACAGTTCATCAATTATTCTAAAACATTCTACAGCAACTGCCCCAAACCATAAGATCCAGTGTGTAAATCTAAAGGCTCCCAGTACAAGTGATCCTGTACGATGGACAGGGTTGATAACCGTGTTTTGTCAGCATTAGGAGACAAGCCTGGGGAGGTGTCAGCACGCACTCTCAAGGTGTAAAGCTGCCCGTCACATTCCTTGTTTACAGTCAGGGCTACTCAGGATACCTTATTAATAATCTCTTTAGCTTAACATTTGCAGGAAATCTCAGGAAGAGAACACAGGGAAGGATGACCCATTCTTCAACACAGAATGCAAATTCTTTTCCTAGAAAATAACTCAGATGTGTTCCTAACTTTGTCTTCTCACCTCAGATGGTGAGTGATCATGCTCAGAACAAACTGTAAAGCTTCACTGCCATGAGCGCTAAATTACGCTGCCTAAGTGTGGCTGAATACAGAGCACTTTTTACAAACTATTATGCATTAGAATAAATAAGAAAATCAAAGCAGAAGTGACCGGCTCTGAGCTTTATTGATATACTGGAATACTTATTCATGGTGGTGGCAGTGTACGTTTTTGTAATCTCTCTCAAATAAAATGCTCATGTGTTAAAGACTTTGTGTGGACTTTCTAAATGTTCAGCCTAAACAGCAATCCTGAAGTCAGACTTAAATGCCATTCCTAAAAGAATAAAAGAACTAAAGCTCTGAAATTCCAAGTTCTGGTTCTGGCTCTAAAAGTAATAGCGAGACTTTACATAAGTCACCTCACAACTGTGGGCCTTATTTTCCTCACTTGTGAAAATGAGAAAACACAAGTAGATCATTAAAATTAACTAGCTCTTTTTCACACAGGAAGGTAGGGGCCTATAGCAGATATTTCTCCTGGGTTTACTTTAGGCTGTGTAGATGTTTGTTTATATAATGGCACTTTATTTCTGTTAAAGGAAACCTTCAGTTCCATCATCCCACACACAAACTACTTCCGTTCTTACTTGAAAGGAAATTCCTCTTCAAGGTTCACAGTACATTAGAGACAGCTGCATTGCTGAGCTTCCTCCAGCAACTTTCAAAAGCTGCAGATGTAGCTCATGCATGACACGGACCACGGAATGAGACAATGCCAAGCATTTTTTTAATGTTATATTTCTGGGGTGTCACCTGCCTACATTAAGTGGTGTGTGTGTGTGTTTATTTTAAATCAGGTCCCTGGGGTAATGCAGGAGCTCTCTAAAGTGACTATCTTGAGTGCTAATTTCCCAAGCAAGATAAGGTAAAAAGTACATTTCCAGTTAATGACCTTTTAACAACAGACAGTCACTTCCTATTAACTTCCAAAGAGGCAACCCTCCCATCAACCACACACTCCCTGGGTATGTTTCCATCGCCCTGGAACTCACAAGTGTTTGTCTGGAAAACTCAATTCTGGACTCAGAACCAGCAAAACAAGATACTCAGCTAGAGCAGTAAGAATTCTGGCATACAACTTTTCCAGCAGAAGCAAAAAAGAGAGTTATGACTTGGCTTATTTCCAGAGTAGTAGCCCAAATGATCTATATAGCCACAAAGACAAACTATTTTCATTGGGAATAATCTGTGGAATATGACTGGAGATGGGCACAGGGCGCAGGAGTACCAGACCAACATGGTGATTTCACAGCGCCAAACTCTGAAAACATTTCCAGAAGCCTATCAGGTGTTCAATGATCACCTGGAGACAGAAATTACTTAACATGTGTGAGAAAGAGATAGGAAATTCGGGATTCTCATTTCTTTTTCACTCTTCAAGAAATCCTTCAGTTCATACTTGGATTGTTCCAAGCAAATTAAGACTTACTATCCCTTACCATCAAGGGCAATATTTTAATAGCGCTAGGACAATTGTTTTATTAAACAATAGGTCATACTAATGTAATATTTTATGAAAGAACATCTAAAATGGGTATCTGGGTAAGTTACTTTTGAAACAAATTCTGACAATCCCCTTTATATACACATTAATAAAATGGGTTCTTCACTTGGTCAGAAAAGAAGGGTTAGAGGTTCCGTCTGGAGGTAAAGAATGAACTGAAATTTATTAACTCTAATCCAGTGTGTACCAAATCCCTTGGGGTAGCTTAATCAATTGCAGCTTTCTGGGCTCAGCTCCCAAATATCTGGTTCAGTAGATTTGGGATAGGGTACAGGGAACTGCATCTTAAAGATGACCTACAGTGATTCTGATGTAGGCAATACACTGAACCACGTGTGAGGAGAACCGCAGACGCCTTGTTTCTCAAATGGATGGATGCTGATAGCACACTGTTCACCGGCAGATTCCTAGCCAACAGTCACTGCAGCAAGCCCTCAGCCAGCGCTCACTACAATGTCTGCATAAAACCCTCAGGTCCCACCAGTCCAGACAGAAAGAGGCGGAAAATCACCTGATCCTGAATTCAGGTCTCTCCTGCCACACTGCACCAAGCTGCCACAAAGAAAACATATTGGCCAACTGTTCTATTATTGTTGGCCAGCACCAAAATTTGCTCAAAACCTTTACAAATGAAACCCAGCTGTTTAAGCTCAATACCAGATGTCTTCTACAATGTGTGGCTTTGATAGATTAAATTGAGCATAAGAAAGAGATGAAATATATGAAAATCTAATTTGCAAGATGTTTGTCATTAAGTCTGTTTAACAAAAAAAGACAGAAAATTTTATTTTTCACTCTAAGAGGTTAAGTAGGGTAGAATAATAATATTCATAATAGCTACTAAAGTGCATATTACAAATATACCGTTTAGTGCATATTCATAAAATCCAGGCCAAAAACAATCTGCAGAAATGTCCACTGAAAGGATGTCATATGTTTGTGAAATCACGTGACTCAGCACGAGGGTCCTTTTCCTTTAGACCCATCCCCCAATTTGAACAGGTTTTCACTGAGGGCATAGGAAATTAAGTAGGAAATATTTAGTGATATTCTCTGATTTCAATAAACTGTAATAATCCTATGAAAACATATATATAAGAAACATATGTGTGTGGGTATGTATAATATGTGCAACAAAGTGTGGAAGTAAAAAGGCAATTTGTTTAGCAACTTCAATTAAGTGGCATCTACCCTTCTTCTGTTACCATGTCAGGCTGGAACTCCTTTTTGTTGCTGTTTTCCAGGTCACTGCACAGTTCTCAATAACTTCAGCTGATTTTGGAGCCTAAGTTAAACTCAGAGAGCCCCTCAAATATTCCTCCAGTGAGCTGTTACTCATTCCCGCACTCAAATGAGCTAAGAGTTCATGGGTAAATACAGCATGTTACTCTTACAACATTAACCTTTTTTGTCCAAAATAGGAACATAATAAGACTTTGTAATGGAATTTGAAAACAATACTCAACTGAGCACATCAACTCTAACCAAGACAAACATTCAGTTGAGATTTAGCCCCATAAAAAAGTGCATAATCATTAAAGTTATACACAATTACAATTGGCAGGTTATTATTTTTTCAGATTTGAAAAAAATATTGCCTTAGTTTTCTTTTAGAGAGAAATCAAAATAAAGCTAAAGACTTTAGCAAAGACATAGTTTGATCATGAATATTTCTACAAACCTAACAGATAGTTTCATACAGAGTTGGCAAAACAAACCTGTCCTCAGATTTTCTGAAGCTGCATGCTCGTGGCCATGGCACAGCTTATATGGGAAGAAAAACAGAAACGGCAGGAAAAAATTTTAAGATGACTTGTTATATTAAATTGTCTCACACTTGGCTGATATCTCATCATTGCAGCTCCCACATGAACAAAGCAAAAAACTAATCTCATACCTCTTCATTTATTGTTAATTCTGTATAAACTACAGAAATATATTACCGTTACTTTTGGTAGTAACATTTCTGGACACCAACGTTCAGGTAAAAAATATTAAAGTGTTTTTTATAATTTTTCTAAACACATATGCAATAAATAAGTCACTTAGTGAGCAACAGGAATTGACTATCAACAAAGGAGTATGGGAAGCATTCGTATAGCTATTATAAATGACAGTAGTACCTATATTAGATGTTTTTGATTGTCAACTTAATCCAAAACCTCTTCTAGAAAAGGTTCCCCTGCCCACAGTGCCTGTTCCTGTCTGCTGGCCATCTTGGTATTGGGTTACTCACATCCCAGCAGATTACATTTGATTACTGTAAGGGTCAGTAGCCAATCAAATTCTCTCTCCAAAAAATTAAAAATAAGAGACTGTGAAACATTTATCAGTTACCTCTAGAGAGCTACACAAAAAAGGTTTTGGAACATCAGGGAATGCAGACACTATTTTTGGGTCTTGTGCAAAATAATGAGTATGTCCAGGGACAGAGACTCCTCTCTATGCTAAGCACTGTGCTCTGCACTAGGGACACAGCAATAAATAAAACAGATGGAGGTTTTTCTTCTAGGAAGCTGAGCTTCCAGCAGGAGAGTGACGTGTGTAATGATATACCATGATGTGTGCCATAAAGGAAAAGTAAAACTTACAATGAGGGATTATATCAAGGGGATCTCATTCAATTTGGACTGTTAAGGAAAATTTAACTTAGTGACATGTAAGCAAATGGATAAGCAGAATAGATAGGCAAAGAACCTTCCAGGCTGTGGAAACAGCATATGTGAAACACCCACGGTGAGAAAAGGTTTGAACCATTTGGGACTGTAAAAGGCGGATGTGGCTGATGATCCCTGAGCAGTGAGATGAGCTGCAAAGGCAGCCAAGGGCTCGCTGACACCAGGCCTTGCTGGCGATAGGAGGATCTGGATTTTATCCTAAATGTACAGTGTGTCCATTACAGAATTTTAAACAGAAAGAAGGGAGAGACCACAGAGGAAAGAAGAGAGGACTGACTGCCCAGGAGGCCCCCCAGAGACACGTGAGTGGAAAATCTGGGTCCCACGAGGCCTGTGTTTCCTTTGGCTCTTCTTTACGTCTCCACTCAACTTCTTTCTCTACGTAAGGTTCTGTTCTTTATAACCAAAATATCAATACTAACAATGTGATTTTACATGAAGAGTTAACTAATTACTGAAGGAATGTGGGAGAGATGCTATCAAGCAGAGAAATCAGTTAATCCAAAAGCCACAGCTTCTCCAGTGTTAACAGGAAAATGGTGGGGCTAGCATTAAGAATAGGTTATTCATGAGCATGTAGTCATGAAATCATCTTTAGATGTTCTAACATTTCCACACAAAAGAAAATCCATTATGATGGAAAATGTAAAATAATGGACATTATTTTACAGATGGAAAAAAGTCTAATAATCAAGACCAAAATAGCCCATCTGGACCTAAAATGTAGCATAAGAAAGCTTGATAATTTAGCTGATTAAGATAATTTTTCTATAATTAAATGTCAATACTTCATTTTAAAGATTTGCCAATGTCCTATATGAATTCTAAAAATTGATAAGCATTTGAAAAGTTAGGGGGAAAAACATATTCATAAATTTGTTCCTGGCAGTTCTAAATCAAAAAACAATTTGTAAATGTTATTTCAGATTCCATTGGCTTACAAAGGCAAAAAAAAAAACCCTAATTTGAATTACTCTGGTTTTTTTAATACTATTATTCTTCCAAAAGCCTTCACCTATTTGTAATTTAAAGACTAAAATTACGTATGCACAGATGTTTGGATAGATATGACTTACATATATGATTGCCACCACTATTTGAAGAACATCACTTCTCATAAAAAAGGTAAAACCAAATAATTTGAGCTTTTACTGAATACTTATGCGAATGTCTATTATCAATCTACTCTGCAGAATTTAAGTGGAGAACTGCAGTTCAGCCACTTTCCTCTCAGGTAAATCACCACCGAGATCAAGTTTCTCACATCTGTGATGCTCACCACAACTTGCAGTTACCGCCCATTAATAGCCGAGATTAATTGTTGGAAGTGCCACATAATAGCTGTAGTAGAAAACATTTTAAACACAGAACCACATTTATGCATTTAACAGCTGTGTTGGTCTAACAGTTCAGATTTTTGCTATATTTTGCCATATGGTTACAAGGATCATTTTTCACTGAAAAATATTACCAAAAATTGATGCCCTATAGCTAATATTACCATTCTCATTGTGAAACTACACCTTCACAGCCCTGTTTGTTATTCTCCTGTTACTGCATTCCCTATTTGCCTTAATTTTACTTATACTATTTAATAACATAGATTTTTTTAAACTTTAAATTAGTGTCAACCAGGTCAAATACTAGTATTTCAACAGGAAACCTATGGAATAGGACCTGGCAATGAAGGAGGGAGGATGGAAAATCTGGGTTATAGAAAACCGCAGGGGCCAAGGAGACCGGGACCTATTTTTGTTCATTGAGCTTGGGCATCTTCCTGTATTCAAAAGGAGCTGATTCCTACTTCCTATCTCACCTTTTCTGCCTGTAACTCTTTATTGATGTAGAATTTCTCCTAAACTAAGATAAAAAAAAAGTTGGCTGCCAATTTTTTAAAAAAATGTTTGCCAATTCTTTTTTTCTTGTTTGTTAAAGATTGGCACCTGAGCTAACATCTGTTGCCAATCTTCCTTTTTTCTTCTTCTTCTTCTTCTCCCCAAAGCTCCCCAGTACATAGCTGTATATTCTAGCTGTAGGTCCTTCTGGTTGTGCTATGTGGGACGCCACCTCAGCGTGGCTTGATGAATGGTGCTAGGTCTGCGCCCAGGATCCGAACTGGCAAATCCTAGGGCCGCCAAAGCAGAGTGCGCAAACCCAACCACTCAGCCACGGGGCTGGCCCCTGCCAATTTTGATTTCAATCTGATTGCTATAATAATCTGTGACCATGATTTTATGGGGGAAAAAACTAGAAATTTTCACATATACATTTAACAGGAAGCTAAATAAAAATCTCACCTTTTTAAATGCCAGAACATGAGGTCCATCCATGTCAGGAAGGGCACATTGTTGCCACCAATGTGTTAGAACAACAAACAGAGAGTCCTTTAGCTTTTAGGTCTGTCAATCTCTCACCTTTAGACCCTCACTGAATTCCTTTGGCAGAACTTAAGAAGAATGGTAGGGACCGACACGATGCTTTGACACTGTTGACACATCGCACGGTATTCAGGAGGATTGCCTGTGATTCTCCACAGTGTTTCACAAATAAAGGGCAGGTAGTATAAAGAGCTCAATCCTTAAAATAACACATTTCAAGAAGAAATGAACACTACAGATTTTCACCATTACAGGTCATATTTTCACTTTTAGAAAGAAGGCAATTCCACATTTCATGATCCCTAGCTTTAAAAAATTCATTTCTGGGGCCAACCCAGCAGCGCAGTGGTTAAGTTCACGTACTGCACTTCGGCAGCTCAGGGTTCACAGGTTCGGATCCCGGCGTGGACCCACACACTGCTTATCCAGCCACGCTGTGGAGCTATCCCACATATAAAATAGAGGAAGATGGGCACAGATGTTAGCTCAGCAACAACCTTCCTCAGCAAAAAGAGGAGGATTGGTGGTAGATGTTAGTTCAGCGACAATCTTCCTCAAAAAAAAAAAAAAGCATTTCTGAAGCAATCATATGTGCCAATACAAACAACATAAAGTTCAAAACTTCTACCAAGATGTACCCTTGCTTCCTTTTTTCTAAGCCTGTGTCTCCTCAAGTAAAACATTTACGATAAGATTTAAGCAGTGATAAGATGTAGGCAGATGAATCTCCCTACACACAGTCTGCTCTAGCTGCTCTGCTCCCAACACGAAAAGTCCTCCTTTCCACTTACTGTGACTTAGAGAGCTGTGTACCATTTCAGGCAGAACTGGAATATTGTATATATTTCTTCCACACAGAACTTTTAGGTTCCCACTTAATTAACAACATATATTTATTAGCTTGAAGCTCACACTCTCTAAACGTCTCAAGTTGTCATTTTGAAGCACATTCACTTTAAATAAGGATTTAAGGTCTCAGAACATTAATCTTGGCTTTGTCATCCACTGAAGAGTCATGGCCACTTCATTTGTCTGCACTTCACATTTACCTATTTTTGCCATCATCATTCTCACTGAAGCACACACAGAATTAATAATCATAAACAGTTACAAGCTGTCAATGAATATTTAACTTTGATAGTCAAAATTGCTTAGTCTTGATTAAATTCATAGTCCCCGTCTATTGCACATTCTGTCTTCATCAGGGCAAAATCATAAAAACCATGAAGCTTTTTTTTTAGCGAGGAAGATTGGCCCTAAGCTAACATCTGTTGACAATCCTTCTCTTTCTTTGTTCTCCCCAAAACCCCAGTACATAGTTGTATGTCCTTCTAGTTCTTCTGTGTGGGCTACAGCATGGTCTGACGAGCTGTGCTAGGTCCACACCCAGGGTCCAAACCGGCGAACCCGATGCCACCAAAGCAGAGCACGCGAACATAACCACCGCGCTAAGGGGCCAGCCCCAGTGAAGCTTATTTTTTATAAAAGTTACAGGTAGAAAACGTCCTTAAAAGAAAAAAGTGAAAAGTTCATTGGTCATAATCCTGGGAATGTAAATTGGGATTCAAGGAGTTAATCACACTAAAATAAGCTATCGGTTTCTTTTAAAATCTCATCCCAATTTACATTTCCAGCTTGGTTGTCTCCTATTTCTGCATAAATTAATATTAGTAATAATGATACTAACAATAGCAAACCCTCAGATAATACTATGCACCCGACACTATTCTAAGTGTTTTATGGGTATTTACTTATTTAGTAATCAAATCAATCCTATGGTATGTATGACTATTATCCCCATTTTACAGTTGAGAAAATCAAGCACCAATGAGATGGCTAATTTGAGTTTATACATCAAATAAGTGCTAGAGCTAAGAGTCAAATCCAGGCATCCTGGGTCCAGAGCTCATACTCTTAACCACTACGCTATATAATAAATCAGTAGAAACACACACGCACACACACACGAAAGAGCCCTGGACAGAGAGTTTAAAAGGTTATGCTACCTAAAGGAAGGCAAGTAATGTCTCTGGGCTTCCTCCTGCTATACAATATTATTTTAAGGTGTATTCTAAGCCTAGCCATTTACGATTCAAAGATTCAGTCTGGAGCATATGGCCCCTTTGCTTTTTATTGACGTAGCTCAATAACGAATTCAGGTATTCACATGTTTCAAGGAAAATGCTAAACAGATGAAAAATTACCTTCAGGCAATCAAGAAATAGTAGTAACATGAATAAACGAATATGAATTTCACCTCATATACATCATGCTTTGAGCTTCCTGGAACATTCTTAAGAAACAGATTCCCTGAGGCCTTTCTATTCTCTTCTAGAAGGCACCAAATTATAACAATTTTTGAAAAATAAACTAGCACACCAGGTAAATTAACTACCTATTGTTCCTTCGTACCAATATACAAAACTCCTTTGAGTTACACTTATCTATACCAGAAATTGAAAGCATTTTTTCATGGAGCCAAGTCACAAAATACAATATTTTAATAACATCATGGGATACTTTGAGATGATGAAAACATTACTCTTATAAGTGCCAATCAAAGTACATGCCAATTAATAATACCTACTTCTCAAACAAACAGTATTGCCAAATGGTTCTATAAAATGCACTCACACGTACACGAGGTTAAACTATAAATGTGTTTCAATCTCATACATATTCTCTGTCACCTGGTTTAATTTTATAAAGCCATTATCTCCTTATTTCCAACCTCATGCCCCCCCCACCCCCGACCCCACTGCAAATTACTGTCATGGGTAGTTGTTTCATATTCATTAAGTTCTCTTTCTCCTAACTTGAAAACAGTCAACCTACTTTTATAATTACTTCTTTATTTAAAATGTTCAAATAATTTTTTTAAACTGCTATCCTTTAGTCAAATGTATACAAGAATAACTGTATACATCTGGACAAAATAATCATTAGGCAAGCCCCTGTTCTTAAATGTGGATAAACATCTGACATAGTCACAAATTATAATTATTGCCATTATAAAACTAGAGATTTACTCAATGCATCCAATCAAAAATTGTAATGAACTTCAAAGTTAATTAGCTAACATAAAAATATAACAGTATTCAAATTAAAATGATCAAAACAAAGTTTATTAGAACTGTTATTTTCTTAAATTATTCACATATAAACTGTCACAGTATATTGACAATCAGCTTCATACTTGAGTTCCAAACTGGACTGCATTTAATTCTTAATTCCTAGAGAAAACAGAAACTCTGAATCCCTTTAGAATTATTAATATACACTATCTAGAAAGCTTTGCCCTAAAGGAGAAAGTAGTAAAATTACAGAGCAGTTGGAGGATGGGGGTTGGAAATGTTTAGCCATTGAACTTCTGGCCTGAACTTTCCCTTCTGTGATAAAAGCCACAAAACCAGACATTAATGGAGCCCCTTGTCAGCACTGTACAGTGGGCCACTGCTCTTCTTACCCCTCGTGTGCACAGACAGAAGAACGAGCACGGAAATGTGAAGCTGCCAGTTTAGTTCTTCCAGCCAACCCACTGCAGCAGGAGCACAGTCAATGTGACCCGCCCGTCTAAACCTCCTGCTTCTTGCCTTTCCTTCCTTCACGGAGGCTCCTCTGCTGCCACTCTTGTCAGAGCTGCCAGCGAACCCGCCAGCAAGCCTGAGACAGGACCGTGAAAGACAAGCCTGTTACAAACTGGTTCTGTCACCACCGAGACTTCAACTGATCACCTCGTGGGGCGGACAACAAAGGGCGGTGAGGACCCCGGGCCGGATTGTTTTCTTAAGAAAGGAGCCTGACCCAGCTGCCCACACAAGGGCCAGCACATGCGGGGGCTTTGCTCTGCGCTGGCCGTGCCAAAGCGCCCCAAAGCTCCCGGGCAGCGATGAAAGGATTTCAGAGCAATACACACCTATAACGTGCCGTCAGGAAACAGCTTACTTTTTTTGCCAAGGTTTTTTCTCTGCTAAGAATTGTAACTAGGAACTGAGAAAGATAAGGAGATATAAAAGTTTTTTCTTGGATGAAATAATAGAAATACTGCAACACATCAGTGTCACACCATAGTAGTTTTCTCACACTACATCAATATTTAAATAATGAAGCAAATGCTTTTGATTCAAGTGCACCAATATGAAAAAGGGCCACATGAGAAACGACATCTTTAATGAATATTTCAAGTTAAAATATTTCAGTTAAGCTACGCATTAATCAATTTTAACTGACAATAGTTTGAAGTTTCCTATATATAAAAACAGGAGTATTGTGAACCTAACCAATCTTATGTAAACAAACTCACTGTAAGCTACCCAATTTTTCAGATTTTAACTGTAATTGTGCCTCAATGTAAACTATGAACATTCTGTAAAATTTCATTTTACATGATATTCTTAGTGACCTTGTTCAACACTGAAGAACTTTTTAAAAGACTATTTGTTTTATTTTACTCAGGAAATTGTCAATAATAAAAGAACAGCAAGAAATATAAATGAGTTGTCAGTATGTGTAGAAAGCGCAATGTCAACAGAGATGCAAACAGAAGTGGTTACTAACCCTCATCAGCCTGCACGATAAAGGACTTCGGAGGATGAGAGCAGAGAGACACTTTAACGGTCCTATCTAAGATATCATCAGAATGTGTTTACTTGACATCTTAAGAATTATTTTCTTAGAAAAAAATCTCTGCCATCATCTCCTTTTTAAGAGACATCCCTACCCCACCACACACACACACTGGCACCTCCCAGCACTACCCTACTAGGTGCCATTCAAATCTATTCTCTAGTTTAGGGTAGCCCAACAACTGCTTTTTATGATTTTACAAATGCTATTATCAATCCTTCACCTTCGCTTTCATGAGATGCAATTTAACAGAAATACGGTATTTCCAACCAGATAGGGAATCTTGGAATATCCTAAGCTTAAGAAACTACATATTTTGCATTTCACGGAAGCCATGCAACTTACTTGTCAAGAAAATGTAAGTTGGGGGCGGTTCATGAAACAGTCTTTTGGTATCATTTATTCACATCCCTTTTCGCTAAGAAAGAGGACTGAGACCCTCTGAAATGAGTAAGAGTGATTAGGAGGAGAGAGGTAAGATGTGGGAAAAGCAGACAAAAACCAAGCAATAGAAACTGTTCTTCAAACTTTCTACATTCGGCTCAGAGCCACATCACAACATGGTTCCATTGCCAGTTTGGAACCCAGCCTTCAGCTTTGAGACGAGGAGTGAATGGCTGAAATGTGGGACAGCTCCCACTGCTCGAATTTCCCCAATATGGGCATCCACAAATGGTTCAAAGCATAAAGAGAGAATCATTGCTCTCTCCTTAGAATCCTAATTCAGTTCAAAACAACTCATAACAGCAACCATTTCTGATTTTGTACTATGTACAGCTGAAGTAAATGCATTCAAGAAGTTATAATACCACAGAAAAAGTAATATATATAATAGAGAACTAAGTAAAAAATGTAAGATATTTTAAGATGAAGCATCCTGAAATTGAATAGAGACGGAAAATCAGAGTAAGGAATGAATTAGACTGGGCCAAAAATTGGAAGGACAGCTGGATGCTGCAATATGAATTGAACTTATACAGCAACAGAGGAGATGGAAAGAAATTATATGAGCAAGGATTAGAGGTAGGATTAACTATTTCCTTTGTGCAACAGCATGAGAAGGAAAACCTTACTGGAGCAGACAGCTCCATTAGTAAACGGTTGGAGGGAAAGCCGGACAGAGTGGAACCAGACTGTGCAGGACTCTGAACGCAGGTTCCAGAGTTCAGACTATACATTAGACAAATAACGAAAGGCCTCTGAGCAACTGACTGGTTTGAGGAATTTAAAAAAAAGGTTTAGGATTTCAGCATATAGGATGTGTCTCTGAACCTAAACTTCCAAGTGTGTGAGGAGAAGTGAAAATCAGATTAGAAGTGTGAGGAGAGGTCTCCACTTAGTCAAACTTTTTGGTAATACAGATTTCTTTCTTTCATTTATAATACTAAGAAATTCAGATGTATCTCTATTAATTCCTTCCATTTTGCCTTTATCATTTTAACATACACTGGGCGCCAACACTGAAGGAGATGTTCTATAAAATGCATAATTAGATCCCAGACAACTACGCTCAAAAGACCTAATAAAGCTCTTATCATGTAGATCAGAAATCTGGCTCAGCAAAACAGTCCAGATTTGCATGAGTTAGCCCACTCACCTTAAAGTACAAAGACTTCAAAGCAAGCTCTGAGATAGTATTAAAAAGCAAGGTCTTAATTTGAAAATATACACATGAGAGAAGGGCAGGCAAGGAGAAAAGGAGGACTAAAGACAGTGCTGCCAACATGAGAGGACACACCATCACTATGTCTCATTTGCAGAATCCTTGCATAGACCCACCCCTCCCAGATTCATGGGGTCTGTGCCGTGGAACAGAGCGAGCCTGTCGCTGCTCCCTGTAGAAGCCCGGGCCAACCATTTAAACTCAGGACGATGAACTACACGGACAGTGCCCAGAACTCAGGAGGACATCAGAAAAGGGTCAGCAATTTCCCGACGACTCTCACTAAGCCCTCTCCTGCCTGACAAAAAAACCCTTGTTAACAATAATGTTCTTCAATGTAACATTTGCCAAACTGTTCTTGTCACAAATAATGTGAACACTAAAACAAGGATACAAAATACATGTCTTAAGTTAAATCAAGGTTTTAAAAATTCAACTATACCTACAAAGGTAAATATTTATTTAATCAATTTATTTTTACTTAATTCATTAAATATTCTTGTAATTGAAGCAGAAGTATTTTAAAAAGTTTTAAATTGAGACTAACTTTTTAACAATTTTAACTTGTGACTTATTTTCACATGGAAAGCCCAAATATCTCCTGATTTCATGTATATATACAGTTTTTAAACTGCATTTGGGGGACTGTGAGTGGGATATGAGAACACTGAAAAGACAGTACCTGCCTCAGGACACAAGTGACCCTGTAACGGGTGAGGACACACACACAACCAAATACGGCGCGCAGTGCTGCCTGCTGTCCTGAGGGAGCAGGGATGGGACAGAGGTACAGAGAGACCAATCTGACTGGGCGAGGGGACTGGACCATGGGGAGCGCCTCGGAACTGGGGCTTCAAAGATAAGCAGGAATTCACTATGTGAAGGGAGGGCAAAGGCACCCTAAGCAGAGAAGAGACAGCACAGACACTTCTTTCTGAGTCAGGCAAGAGCAGTGTTTGCAGAGAACATGAGCAACTGGATGTGCCTAGAGAGCGGCGACATGAGGCTGGAGACGCAGACTGGCAGAAGTGGGGAGGGCTCCCCAGCCCAGCATTTGATTGTGATCTCCTCCTGCGGGCACGGACGCAAGGCCTTCACTGTGGCAGGAGGGATCCGCAGTTTACTTTCCACTCTGCGAACTGACTGCAACTACCTCTTGCAGCTGATTATATTTCAAAAGAAACTAGTGCAGTTCTTGAGATAAGATGAGAAACATTTTCCTTTTTATCCAAGGAAAATATAACACTATTATTATTATTTTGAATGAAAACAATAAGGTGAGTGTTATCTTCTTCATTAGTTGAACATCCCTGCTAATACTGTTTGGAACAACATTTACTTTTTAATCGAAATTTTGTTAAAATACACAGGCACATAAAAACAATAGTTTTATCTTTCTTCCTCTTAGAAGCTGTAGCATTTTAGGCCCCTACCATTCCATACAGTTTTGCACTAAAATATTTTTCCACTTTTCATACTAGTTGTGTCAAAAATAGAAAAGTGCAGTCAGAATTGTACTGGCTAATTCATTTTATTATTCTGATGTTTAGCTATACTCTTACATAATGATATAAAAAGTTACTCCATTATGGGGGAAAAAAATAAACAACAGACCTCAAGTGTACAAAAACTTTTTCCTGACTTTGGCATTTATAAAGACCAAACTTCAGCGGCTCCCAGGCTGCCTCCTGCCTCCCTGCCCTGTTCTAATTTGCAGCATTCCACATCACTAGTCATTAACAACCCAAAGCTCCCTTCAGCTGCACAGTGAAAGACCATCACATCATTACAAATAAACAATCCTTTACTCCCTCCAAAGAGGGACACATTATTCTGAGCACGTCTTCTCTGTGCTTTCATTGCTCTGCCAAGGTCCTCCGTGAGGGAGAAGTGGTAAAAAGAGAGAAAAAATATCCCACAACTTGTCTAAAGCATGTAGAGGATGATTTGTGTTCTTACTTACGGGATATGACTGTCACTGTTGATCTGCTTTCAGGCCTAGATTACATGTGATAAGGGCTGACCTTCTTTAAGTATTCACACATTATGCACTCATGGAGAGCAGGCAGGACACAAAAGTCCTTCAGATGTTCTGGACATCAATCAAGGGCACAGCATGGAGCCTGCCAAACTTTTCTTCCATTTGCTCAGGGAGAGGAAGGGGGAGTCCAAGACAGACTTAATAAAGTTTAAAGCTATGCCACAGTATATTTGGGGAGACCATTGTTATCAAAAGGGTGCTGTTTGAAAAAAAATTCTCTATAGTTACCACTAGCAACAAAAAAAACTCACACGCAAATACAAAGGGACAACCAGATTTCACTCCAGCTTTAAAATTTCAAAACTTTTTCTATAAACCAGGTCTCAATGGCTTTAGCAGACTGCTATTTCTTTTCTGAAATAATTGTTCTTTAAGGATATATTTCAAACACTAAAACTATAAATTTGTTTATAACAACCATATATAAAAAGTATCTTTTTTGAGGCTTTTACAAAAGGAAGTAGTAGAAGAAATACATTTGTTATGAAATACTCTGAACATATCTTAATATAAATGAAACACCAAGCAACAGCATAAACCATTTTTCACCTAATACAAATATTATCATTATTAACCAAGGCTAGAGCCCAACATTATGGGAAAGACACGACAATATCTTCTGACATAGGCTTTCAATGTTGGTCTTTTATCACTGCTACTCCCCCTAACTCAGTAAAGGGATTTGAGATAGCTTTTTAAAAAAGAACAAGAATAAGCCCCAAACTATAGTCTCCTAAAACACTATAACAGTGTGTACTCAGAAGGCATAATTTGATCATCAGTACAACCAAACCCACCAGAGCAAGAGGCTTTGTGGAATTTTACAATAGAATGATATCTTAAATCTATGACAATATCATCTACTGAGAGATCGCAGAGTTCTTTTTAAAAGCTCACGTCAAACCATGAATCTAACAAGGATATGCACAGCCTGCATACAAGATAAGAAGACTAGACACAAAAGGCAACTAACATTAAAGAGTAGGAAGAAAATGAAAGGCAACTTACATGATCAAACTACCAATGCAAATGAACTCAGTGAATATGCTAAGACAAGCTCTACAGTTAAAACAAAAACAAAAACAAAACACACTGCCAGACTGCCCCAGGACCCATAAGCCCCACACAGGCATAATTCTGTTCAATTTATTACCTGGTTTAGTGTTTTTCACTAAAGGCTACTAAGGTCAAACTTGCACCCCAGTAATAGGGAACCAGGTGATACATAAAACGTGAGATTATTCTTTGTTAATCACTATAGAATAATCTGTCACCTGGTCAATGATTATCTTAGACCAGAAACTAAAACTAAATGGGAAGAAGATTTCTTGGCAGGAGCTAGGAAGCAAGGAAGCCAGGGAAGACAAACATAGTTATTTCTAGTTAGAATATAGGATGAGGAAGAGGAGGAGGAGAACACATCCACTTGGTGAGTTTCACTATTTGTCAGGCACTTTGCTCCATACCTAACACATATATCTCATTTAATTCTCACTGCCTCCCTATGCAGTAGGGAATACTATTCCCATTCCCATTCAAAGAGAACACTGAATGTGCCTGAGCCAATGAGGCCTGGAACTGGTTAAGCATTGATAACATTAGACACAAGTTCTTCACCGGCTAGGGACCCATATATTTTTGCTCTATTAGAAATAACTGGGGCAGAAACAGTCCATTCAGCGGATGAAGGATTCAGAGACTCTGGGGGCTGGTGAAATTCATTCAGGGAACATGAATGCCAGAAATTCTGAGGGCTGGAGCAAAAGAGGGGTCAGATACTCTGAACCCCAAATCTGTTGATTCAGGGGGGACAAGAGATACTCTGGAAGCCACACCAGTGCATTCAGAGGTCAGCGGTTTCAGATCCAATGAGAGACAGAACCCTCCTCCAGAGCATGTCATTACTTATTTATAAAAGTCATGATAATAATTAAAGTGGATACATTATCATTAATTTAAAGCAGCATCTTATATACATTCTTTTTAACTATCCCAGCAGCCCTTTAATGCAAGTACCGACCACATTTCACAAGTGAAGCAACTAAGGCGAGAGAGGTGCCTTGGAACCGAGGAAAGAGGTTTTTCCCTTCAGTAAGCCTGTGCTTTAGGAGGCATAATGAGCAACTCTGCAGACTTAGGAGAAAGAAAAAGTGGAGGGAGGAATGAAGCCACCAGAGCCATGTAACATAGTCCTCCCCTCACCAGATGAGTCTGAGTCGGTTTTAATAGAAGAGGCTGCTTTCTTCACACCATTAGAAGGCAGTTCTAGAAAATCTACTTTGCTCCGTTTGTCAGGAACTACATAAGAAAGGGGTTTTGTTGTCTGGTTAAAAGACAACAGACATGTCCTACTATCATAATTGCTAACACTTTGGCCCTGGACTCCTCAGAATTAAGTTACACACTGTGAAAATCATGAACCACGGAAGCTACTAACTTGACTTACCCAAAGCTCTACTCCAAAGGTATTCAGGGGATCTTATCATCTCTATCAAACGCATCCCTGAGCAGAAAGTCAAAATCTCTAGCACCTGTTTGCATCCCACGCTAACCATTATAAAAATCTGAACACAGTTTCATATCAAAATCAATTTCTTAAAGATGAATACTATCACTAGTTTCATCCTAAAATCAATTGTACCTTAAATTCATGAAAATCCAACTTGAACTGAAATAAGCAAATTGAAAATTTAAATAGAAATGGTAAGATCATACAATTTTACTTTATCTTGTACGTTTCCTTGTAACTCCCTCTGAATATACTTTAGAAATAAGGAAAGTGCACATTAGCATACACATAAAAGAAAGATAAAAGGAGTTAAAGTATAGCTCTTCTTTAAACACTTGAACGGTCTATGGCTTGAGTTCACACACCATGTGAAGACAGCTCCTAGAAAATCTATTTTCTGCTCTTTGGAAAATACCTGAATATGTATGTAAGGAATTATATGAGAAAAAGTTTCTTAAAGTAAAAGGGAAGACACTCATAATAAAGTTCTGTTTTTATTTAGCATATACTAGCTTTTTCCATAGAAAGCCTCAACAATAGTGCTGTCAGTGTATTATTTAGACATTTCTTAGTGCACTTAGCAGTAATTTAAAAATTAATGCTAGCGGCTCCCCATGGCAAAGTGGTTAAGTTCAGTGTGTTCTGCTTTGGCAGCCTGGGTTCGTGGGTTCAGATCCCGGGCACGGACCTACACCACTCGTCAGCCATACTGTGGCAGCAACCCACATATAAAGTGGAGGAAGACTGGCAGAGATGTTAGCTAAGGGCTAATCTTCCTCAAGCAAAAAAAAAAAAAGAGAAGAAGATTGGCAACAGATGTTAGCTCAGAGCTAATCTTCCTCAGCAAAAAAAAATAATAATAATGCTAGAAGAAATACAAAGATGACAGAAAGCTAAAGTTTTATTTAAAATCTATGTGGATGTAAAAGTATTTTCAAATAAAAGAAGTAATAATGCCCTGATTTTCACTTCAGATTCATGACATGCTAAATCTTTTCATCTCTTCTACCCACCAAAAGTCATGATATAAAAGTCATGTGTATATTGAAATATTTTCCTAATGACAGATGGTAGATGCCAAAGGATGCCTGAACCATACCATATCTCTTTTAGATACATATGTAATTCCCTTATCTTCCTTCACCTGTCCCTGGACATAAAGCACAGCTGCTTAGTGATTTGAATTTTTTTATGAGAAGTAACAGTTTTTGATAATCTCATTAAAGCCTTTCTAACAGACTCCATACATAGAGAATTTTCATGAGATTGGGGGTTGGTTTGAACGTTTAAACAACTAGTTCGTAAGCAATAAGTAAAGTGAAACGCACAGTATAGACCTTCTTCAATCAGAGAATGTCACAGGACAGTGAAATCAGACTTTAGTCTTAGTGAAATCCTTTCTTTCTGTGCTCTGTCTAGAGTATTACAGCAAAATCAGAGCTGCTAAATTGCATGAAATGACAGAAGATGCTTAAATTATGGAAGTAAAGAGGATGAGCTTTAATGATCATGATGAGATAAAACCAGTGATATATTTAGACATAAAAACAATTCTCTACTGGTCCAATGGAAACATATGAAATTATTATACTACTCCCATCTAATAAAAAAGCCTTAGTTACACAGGCATTCCTTTATCTGATCACCTTGCTCTTCATGGCTTATGACAGTCAGCCAGCCCTCTGTGTGGTAATGGCTGCTACTAGCAAACACCCAGCTGAAACGTGAAAAATTTAGTCAAGCAGTCAGTTATTGTAAGGATTATGCCAAATGAAACACTCAAATTCAACCTTAACCAAAATGAGTAAAACATGCATTTATCCAGATGATTTAAGGCCCATTAACATGACCAACCTGATTTAAATAGTCACCATAAATTCCACTCTGAGGTCTCCCAAAAGTTTACAGTGGAAGCACTTCAAAGTCCTCAATACATCTCATTAGCACCTCCACCAAAGGATGCGCAAAGCCAAAAGGAAAGAGAGAAAGTTCAAAAGGAGCAGCTGCTCTTTCAGAAACGCCTGTTTAACAAGAGTTTTCAATTTTTTTGTTAACGTATGCATATAATCAGAAATTAACAATTGAAAAACAAAATGTTTTACTTCACTCTATGAATTTAGGGAAAACAATGATAACTGATTCATCACAGTTTTGCCTTGTACCTCTTCAATAAAGAACCTTGCCTCACTTCACATTGGTTATATAATATCATCTTTTTGTGTTGTTGGTTTTTACATTATCTCTTCTGGAAGCTGTTACAAATAGAAACAGCCTAAAGAAAGTAAGCTTGAAGTTTTTCTGAACTGTCTAAGAAGCTTCAGATTAACCTCATGCTGGGCTACAGAAAATATCAAAGTTTTCGATCCTAGAGTAGACGCTTATCACATTCTTACACAGTCCCTGTGGTGGCTTACAAGTTCCTGTAAGAGCTGGGGTCCAGTTATCTCATGGGGCTCCTCTCCTACGCTTCCTCCTCTCCCTCATCCTGCTCCTCAAACACACCATGCATGCTCCAGCTCAGAGCTTTCTGTCTCCTATTCCCCTGCCTAAAACACTCATCCCTTAGCCATGTATTCAGCTTCCTCTAGCACCTCCTTCAAGTCTCGGCTCAAGCCACCCCTCAGGGAAGCCTACCCTACTGTTCTGTTGACCACTACAACCACCCCCATCCCCAAATCCCTACTTGACCCTACTGGACCTCTACTTCCACCAATTTAAAGAAATTCTTCTTTCAAAGGGCAACAAATCTAATAAATTTTTCTAAGGCTGCTTTAGTTTTTTTCCTCCCATAGCACTCAGAACCTTCTAAACACTATACAATTTACCTATTTACTGGATCTATTGTTATGTGTCTCCCCTCACCCCTCCCCAATGTAAAGACCCCACAGGCACTGATCTTTGTCCATTTTGTCCACTTACATGCCCTAAGCACTTGAAACAGTGATTACATAGTAGGTGCTCAATAAATCTTTTCAAGAGCATTTCCTTTGACAAGTCCTATTCCTCTCTTCCTAAAGTACCTAACCCTTGATGCCACCAATTACTCTCATCCCAATTACTTTTTCCATTTAAATCTTTATTTGCCCTCTGGATTCTACTCCACCATTCTGACGAAATTCTTTCAAAGGTCAACAAATCCAATGAATTTTTCTTAGTCTTCATCCTTTTCATCCCTAAGCAACAGTGGGCACTGCAACTACTTCCCTTCCTAAGAGCCTCACTCATTTAAAAGCAGGTTAAACAAGCACAATTCACTGAGCTCTCGCTAGCGGCTCTTCCTTTGGTTTTCATGATAAGGGCCTATCCATCCAAGTTTCCTCCTCTGCGTTCACATAAATGTAGGTGATCATGATTCTCTCCCAAAGAGCTCTTCTCTCAAACAGGTTCCCTTGTAATGTCTAGACTTCAGCTAATATCACTTCAACTACCAGGCTCAATGTTTTTCTGAACCGCCACCCCATATTGCCAACTGCCACTGTGTCTGAATATCACTATTTCTCTTACAGCAGTTCAAATTCTACCTCTCTTAGCTCTGCAGACACTGTCATACTTTGCAGCCACCTAGCTTGAAGCCTTTCTCACTTCCCATGTGTTGGGCATTTTCCATTTGTTTGAGGCAGAATTCTACCAAAGAGAAGCTTTAAAAAGTCAGATACTCGCTTTCTTCACTTCTCCTGTAGGCAGGACCCGACTACATGACCGAAATCCTCCAAATCAGATGCACCTGTCCCAGACTTTACAGGAAGCTCAGAAAGGACCTGAGGGCACTCATTCTGACTGGTTGTGGGGGGAGCAGCAGCAGTTACATTCACTTTCCAAAAGCAGCATCACTAGTTCTAGTGGCACCATCTAGACCTAGCAGTGATGATGTGAGCAGCATAGTTCAGAGTGTCTACGCTAAGCCGTGGTACCACTGATGTCCTCATTACAGGATAAATTCTGGGGTGGAATTTTAAGTATTGCTCTAGGTTGTATCTTTTCCAAACCTTGTTCTCATATCCTCCTGGAGAGTCTAAGAACTAGCAAATATCCTCTTAATAACTTTATTTTCTGTGTAAATTAATCATGGTTGGTTTGTGTTGCTTTCAACTCAGAAATTTTGATGGATATACCCAGGAAGACCCAAATGATCTTCTCAGCAGACCTAATTATTTCCTCTTCTAAACTTCCACAGTACTTTATCAGGATCTCTTCTATGACATTTATCTTATTATTTTACCCTGTATTATAATTATTTATGCATGCTGTCTTCCCCACTACACTTTATAGTTCCTTAGCATGAGGTGCCTGTCATTCATCTTTGTCCATGCTTTTAACACTTCGCTCCTGTATATTTCAATATCCTTCAAAAACAAACAAAACATTGTATGTATATTCTTCCTGGCTCAGGGAGCTGCTCTAAGTTCCTCCTTCTATGCTCTTGATATGACAAGGTTTCACCTTTCTATTCCTGGAATTACCTCCAAGACTAACTTATTTAGAAAGTCTACAGTGTCTCCCCAAGATTCTGTCTCTTAGTTCACTCCCTCATTTCCATGCACTAAAGGCCCTTGTTTTTCCCTTCTTCCAACAGTACATACAGAGCATCAACAATATTACCAACACCACTCAATGGGGAAAGGACCGTGTTTTCAACAAATAGTGTTGGGAAAACTGGATATCCACATGCATAAAAGAAAGTTGGATCCTTACTTCATACCATATACAAAAATTAACTCAAAATGGATCAAAGACCTACATGTAAGAACTAAAACCATAAAACTCTTAGAGAAAACATAGGAGAAAAGCTTCATGTCACTGTATTTGGGAATGATTTCTTGGATATGACACTAAAAGCAGAGGCAGTTTAAAAAAATATATAAATTGGATTACATCAAAATTTAAAACTTCTGTGCAAAGGATACAATCAACAGCATGAAGAGGCAGCCTACAGAATGGGAGAATATATGCAAATCAAACATCTGATAAGGGGTTATTATCCAGAAGATACAAAGAATGACTACAATTCAACAACAAAAACAACCCAATTTAAAAAGTGGTCAAGGGATTTGAACAGATATTTCTTCAAACAAGATATATAAATGGCCAACTAGTACATGAAAAGATGCTCAACATCACTACTCATTAGGAAATGCAAATCAAAACCACAATAAGATACTAGCTTATACCCAATAGGATGACTACTATGAAAAATCAAAATAAGTATTGGCAAGGATGTGGAGAAATTGGAACCATTGTGCACTATTGGTGGGAAAGTAAAATGGTGCAGCTTCTGTGGGAAACAGTATGACAGATTCTCAAAATATTAAAAATAGAATTACTATATAATCCAGCTATTCTACTTCTGAGTATATACCCAAATGAATTGAAAGCAGAATTTTGAAAAGATATTTATACCCATGTGCATAACAACATTATTCACAATACGCAAAAGTTGAAAGCAACTCAAGTGTCCTTCAACAGATAAATGGATAAATACAATGAGATATATACATACAATGAAGTATTATCCAGCCTTAAAAAGGAAGCAAATTCTGAACGTGCTACAATATGGATGAACCTTAAAGACATTATGCTAAGTGAAATAAGCCAGTCACAAAAAGATAAGTATTGTTATGATATTCATGTTGAAGTCACAAACCCCAATGCAATGATATTTGGAGGTAGGGCCTCTGTGAGATGGTTAGGTTTAGATGAGGTCACGAAGGTGGGGCCCCCATGGTGGGATTAGTCTCCTTACAAGAAGAGGAAGAGAGACCTGAGTTAGCTCCCTTGTGTTCTCTCTCTCTGCCATGTAAGGGCACAGCAAGAAGGCAGCAGTCTCTCACCAGAAGGAAGGCCCTTACCAGGAAGTGAATCCTCTGGTACCTTGATCTTGGACTTTCTGGCCTCCCGAATTGTGAGAAATAAAGGTCTGTTGTTTAAGCCGCCCAGTCTATTTTACTATGTTATAGCTGCCTGAGCTGACTAAGACAGAGTTTCAACTTTTGCAAGGATGAAAAGAGTTCTAGAGATTGGTTGCCCAACAATGTGAATGTACTTAACACTATTGAACTGCAACACAAAAATCATTAGGATAGCAAATTTTATGTTATGTGTATTTTACCACAATTAATTTTTTTAAGAGTTTTTTTTTTTTAACCCTTTTGTTCAACCCAGGCTTCCAGGATACCATATCCCAGCCTAGGTGAATCAGAGAGTTCGTTTCTTACTCCTGCTCCATTCCCATTCTCCACACTGCTGTCAGAGTGATTAGCTGCTTAACATCCTGCCACGGCTCCCTAACATCCTCTGTATACGATCCAAGCACCTGAGAACCGAGAAGCATCTGCCCTGCCTAATTCTCTAATTCCATCTCTTGCCACCAATCTCTAGGCACACCATGTTCCAGTCATATCTTTGTATTTCCAATTGCAACCCTCTCTAATATACCATATTCTTGCTGATCTCTTCAAGTCAATTCAACAAAATTCCACTGAAGATGCACTATACATTGAGCACCGTAAGACAGGATACATAGATAAACTAACAAAACATCTGTATTCTCAAAAACTGAAAAGTCTAGTGGAGGGACACTCCTACAGAGATCATTCCAATTATTGTGATATATCCTTTAGCGTTGACACATAATTACATGTTGATAAATATGTATATGCACACTTCTTGAATTTTTTAAAATTTTTTCCAGATTTTCAAAAGTTCTCAAATTGATATGCAATGCTTGGATCTTATTTTTTACTTCAAATTAATATTTTCAATTCTTTAATAATATTTGGTCTATAAATGGAATTCCTACAGTAAAAATAATGGATTCCTAGCATCTTTTTACACAAAAACACATAATTTTGGAAGTACAAGTTTACCACTAAACAATGCACCTTTAAAACTTTTTTAAACTTAGAATTATGGGTTTCCTTAAGAGCCCAGATAACATTTTTATAGTCGAGGTGAAAAACTGCAGGTACATTACTTAACAGTCCATTTACCATTTTAAACTTAGTAATTTTGCCTCTTTTCTGGTTTCATAATTAAAGTTTCTCCTGCCATTTGGAGTGAACACAATTCCAGCAGAAGACAAGAATGACCAGTTCAAGTTCAAGGGTTCACTGCACACGAATATCCATAAACGCCCTGACAGTCCTGGTAGTGTAATGAACCTCGCAATTACTCAGCAGGCCATCACCACAATGCATGAGCATAATGCAGCCAACGTCAAACAACAAAACATTACACAAATAATACCAACCAACTGTTACAGTTCACATAGGGCTTTTGGAAACTAATTAAATCGCAACAGTTCCTCTTAAACCTTTATAAGTTTGCAGGGAGATTTGCTTTACTGAGCCACGTTATGGGAAATAATTAATAGAAAAAGGTGTTGGCATTATATACAATTGGGAGATGCCAATTAGTAAAACCCTCCTTCAAAATGACACCAGTTAATTCCAGCGTGAGCCCTCAGAGTGAAATAGCCTCTCTCTTCAACAAATGCTAGTGCCTCATTGTCTTTAAGAATGTCTCCCATCATCCTATATATAACCTCCTGGGGAAAATGCTGCTGGCTCTGCCTTCCTGTGGCCTCCGCACTGAAGAAATGATCTTCATTAAGTTAATTCATTTGAGTAATAGTGTGTTCTCTTTCACTCTGGTGGCTCTTCCATTGTGGAAAGTTTACCTCTGCAAGACAATCTTTGACAGAGCAAAAAGCATTGTCAAGTAAAAAGTAATACACAGATAAAAGATCATCAATTATTGGCATCCCTAATAAAAAGTACAGACCATACCATCCAATATATGTGTATACGTGCAAAAAAGCAGGCATCTCATCTACCAATTTAATCATCTGAGTAATCTGGAGACTAAAGTATGACTGGAAGTGAAATCATTTAGACTCTATTTAAGATAATCTATTTTAACTCATGTTTTCCCAATCAATAAGCTGAAGACTGCTGATGTGCAAAGTACACTGGAATATAGATAATATGTAAGTTCATGATTTTTAACTTGGTAAAAAGCTACCCTGTGCTATTTTCATCACAAAGGTTTATTGTTACTCTGGACATCTTCAGAAGAGGGTTGACATGATGGCTCAGCGTTTATCATCCAGTCCAAAAAGAAAGATATAAGAAGCAAGTGGGTTCCCCTCAGAATCACACACTGAGGGAAAAGCTTGTAGGCTTTGGTTGTGAGAAATGGAGAAATTTTGGTTTTCTCTCCTCCATGTTTTTAATCAGATAACTTCAGATAAGTTTAACACTTCAGACTCTAAGAAATCAATCTGTGAATCAGTTCATATTTTTAATTCTATTTTTTAATAAAGTAAAACATAAGAAAAAGATAAGCTAATTAGGAAACAAGTTCTTCTAGGTTTGCAAACAAATATTTCTTTTCATCACTTATTACAAACAAAGTTAGCTGATCTTCTAACACTAAAGAGTACTACTCCTTTTTTAAATCGGCCATAGAGAAAAAACCAACAACCTGGACTACAGATAACTTTCAATATTTAGTTTAAAAAAATCTGCCGTTCATTTTTAAAAATCACAGACTTTAAAAATATATATATAACTGTAGGACACTGCACCAAACATTTTAGAAAAATGAGACTCAGAATAATCCTGATAATTGCCATTTTTATGTAAAATAATACAGACGTCAGGGAAAAAACTTTTAACATTATCTAAAAATTACACGAATAATAAAGGAACTTTTTTTGCAAAAATGGAAAATACTAGTAACAACAGTGAGAACATAAGATATAAAGTACTTAGAGTAAGAAATGGTAAGAAATCACGCTTAAAGTGGATAAAGTCAGTATGGACAGAGAGTTCTTTTGTAAGCTTACAAAGGTACAGTTTTACAACTGTGTTCTAAAGTTTATAGCTGTCTGTAATATTAGGATTGCTCCTAATATTGTAATTTGGGGTTAAATTCCTGACTAAGATTACAGAATCAAATAGACCATACATATGATGAAAATGTTATAAAAGATTCAGATATCAACCTCCATGTAATACGTAAAGTTATGTTCTATAAAATGAGCAAAGATGTACTGTACACACTGATTATACAAGGGCCCTGAGGTACTGTCAAGTGTACTTGTGACACATAAAAATGCCATCATAAATTTATGCTAGCTATAATAAAACCTAAACAAATGTTTAACAATTATATTTGCTATCTTAAAAGAAGTTATTATGATTGTTGCAAGTCTTTCAAATTCATAGCACAAAACTGAGTAATATCCTTTACTTGATAAACTAAACAACAGTAAAACAGATATTAAAAAACCTTTCCAGTGAACTGAGACTTTGGTCACAGTTCTACAACAGATATTCAAAAAATCTAAAATTTAGAAATCGACTCCAAAACTCATCCCATTCACCTTCTCTCCTTCTAAGTGTATTTGAACCTGTTACTGAAACAGTAACTTCGGGAAACAATTCATGTGCAAAATGTTGAGTATATCAAGATACTTCATACTTCCACAAAAATGAATGAACGAATGAAAGCAAGCCAGCCAGCCAGCCAGCCAGCCAGCCAGCCAGCCAGCCAGCCCGCCAGCCCGCCAGCCCGCCAGCCAAGTGGTTACCATTTTTACTCATTACAAGAGATATTTTCCGTTCACAAATCATTAGGTCTTTCTTAATTCTTCTCTTTCTCTCAGGTTCTCATATCCAATCCATTATATCAAGAGCTGGTAGTACTATATCCAAAACACATCCCCAACTGAACGACTCCTCCCCACTTCCACTGCCAAAACTCTACACCAAGTTACCATGATCTATCTTGCAGAAACCTGTATAAGGGCTTCCTCTTAGTGGCTCCACTATGTTCTCCCACAGACTGAGTTCTCCACTCAGCAACCAAGGTAACATCCACAAAGTGTAAATCACATATTACTTCTCTGCTTGAAACCTCTAATTACAAACAAAACCACACTCATACTGTGGCCTACATGATCTGGCCTCTGCCTGCTTCTTTGACCTCAATTCCTATCACTTTCCCCTTTGTCTAAAATGTTCCATGCATGCTGGCTTTCTGTCTATCCCTTGAACATAGCACACTAATTTCCTTTTCATGATTCCTACACTTACTCCTCTATCTTATTCTCATTATTTAGATTTCAGTCGATGACCATCCTAAGAAAAGTAACCACCAACTTTTCTAACATTTTATTTTCTTCAGATCATTTATCTCTATCCAGCTTGATAATCTTCATTTATGTATTTATTGCCTGTCTCCTCCTGAATATCAGCACCTGGGAGGCAGGTACTTTGTCATGTTCCCTACAATGTCCAAAGCATCTATAACTATGCCTGGCACACAATTGGCACAACTGACATTTATGGAATGAATAAAGTAACTTGAATTATCTGTGTTCATATTGTATTTACAGATAAAATAAACTCTTGTTAATTGTGTTCTGGAATGGCTTGGACCACATACTGAGTAACCAGGCAGGCAACCCTAGGAGCAGCAGATGCAACGGATGACAGAGGAAGTTACCAGGACGAGAAATCCCTCTCCAACACCATGAGGCTTCTTAAGCTTTCATTAGCACTGACCTGGGAGGGAGGAGACAGCAGATCCTAGAGAGTGGCGGAAGCCTAAAGGCCAAGTCACTCACCCGGCAGATAAAATTTTAATCTAGAATGCACAAAATATCTTCAACTGTCAAAATCAATCACCGCTTATTATCAGAAAGAAAATGGGAGTTTTCTACAAGCAAGATCAGATAAATTAATATTACTTATTCGTTTATTCCACAAAGAATATGTAGTGTGCAAATACAGACTGTAATATATTAGCTACTACAATCATCATTATTTAAGTAGCTAAGAGTGTTGGCCTCATGGGCTAAATTACAAATTCAGCAATTCTGAATTCAACAGTACTATTAATAAGCAGTGTCATCTTGCTGGGATTTAAAATAGAATTTTTAGTGTTGTCTAATGGAAAGCCTTGGACTAAGGGTCACAGATCCCAGGTCTACTGTAATTAATCCTTTTTAGCATCCGTTCTTGCTATAAAACAGAAATCCCCTTATGCCTCACAATACTGTCACACTGAACAAATGCCATATCATATGTGAAAGCTTGTAACCTGTAAAATATTGCACAAAATTTAAGTCCTCACATTAGAACTTCTTATAATATATACTTTCTCATTCGTGTCTATAAACATGCGTATATTAAAATATATTTTGTGTGAGAGGTCTGTTTCATTTGTGGAATACGTTTCAAAGCCAGGGAACCCGAAAATGTATTACACAAATGCATATAAACACATTTTAAAAGAAGTGAGTGTTGAAGGCCTGCCATCATTGCTTCTAGATCTGAAATAAGTTCAAGGGTCTCTGACATAAGAGTTGGAAAGAACATATAAATTTAAAACATTTTACTATATTAGAAGTTTTGTTGGCAGGCATGTGCTGTATAGAAGCACCGCCTGGAGGTCTCTGAGGAGACGGAAGAAAGGTATGGAGGAAAGTTTTGGGGGTAGGGGGTGTTTAAACTGGAAACATGTTCGGTTTCATTTATTTTGAGCCCTATGGGCTTTTCATTGGAAATGGGAAATACTCTCACATTAAGGAAAACAAAGTTCATGGCAATTTTACTATTTTACTATAAAGAAGATATACTGTGCTCGTGGAGGTAAAGAAAGTATGTGAAGTTTTCCTCAATTATAACTTTAGAGTATGACCCTACAGACGGGGTAGTTCCCATTTACTGTATCTAACCTGAGCTTCAAGACATTGTTGCTTCTCCACAGCACAGTTCTTCCTACAACAATAAATCAGGTTGTTCTCTTTCCTCTGTAATAAGGAAAACAGACTCCACATTAAGTCTTTCTAATTCATTTAAACTAGCATTAATAGTTTTATGGTATATATTATTTTAATATCATTTTAATAAAGTCATATTTAGAACTCAATTCCCATAGTCTTTTTATAAACTCAAATTTCAGAAATTGCATTGATGTCACAGAAATGGACTCTGTGGGTACATGGGCTCCTAAACATCATAAAAATAAGAATATTTTCCTGTCATAGAACATAACATTAAAACTCTGGACTTGGCATATCATGTGACTTTTTAAAGAATAAATAGCAAAGGTCACTTAGAACTTCAACACAACTTCCTTCAATTTCGTATTTTGTTTCAAATACAGAACATGTGCCAAAATTTACAAGAAAAAACTGTGCCAAACAGTTATATATGATTTTTACTATCATTCAAAAAGAAGCACACCCTAATAGAATTGGGGAAATGCTGATTAAGGTAGTTATTTAATCAATGTGGTTAGAAAACCCATCTGTTTTGGAACACTTGCCTAGTAACAGCACACAAAAAGGTATTTTCTAACAGCCACTACTAAGACTTGCTTCCAAATGGGGAGTTTTCATACTTTCTTTCCAATAAAACAAAGTGGCCCTTTAACAACCATATGGCCCTGTGCTCTAAAAGAAGTTTCATTCAGCATCTATTTTTAGACACAGGTTTCCTTATAAAATGTACTGCAGTTACGAGCTGAATGAGCCTCGGTGTTCCTGCGGACACAGCCGCCTGCGCCTCACACAGGGCCTCTGCAGCACGGCTGGCCACAGTGCCCACCCCAGGCCTTCTCTCCCAGGGAGTAAGACACAAAAAGTTACTGAACTGTTTTTCAAACAAGTTACTTTTCATTTACTTGGAATGCTATTTTTTGGAAATACATACATTAACAGAAATCTTTCCCACTTCTCACATACTCGGTATGTATTAATTTTCTGCTGAACTCTGTAAATATAACAGGCTTTGCCAATAATACCCAGGAACACACCAGTTTAAAAAAGCAAACAAACTTCTCTATTTCAGCTAATATTCAAACAGCATTAACAATGTTAATTTTAAATTTCTTAAATACAGTGGTGGGATCAGAAATATTTTTATGCTCCATCACTTACATATGCCTTATATATATTACATGTGTAAAATATTACATAATTTTTAAATTTTTCATAGTATGTCTGCCTTGTCATACATGGAAGTCAGTAAGAACTGATATAGTGACTTCTGAACTGATTTAGAGCAGCGATGAATACCAAAAGGCCAAAACAGGGCATTTGATACATACTACTCAGCACATATTTATTTGTGTTAATGTTATGAAGGAAAAATAATGAGCAGACAAAATTTAAACTGTTTAATTTAGAATCAAGTTATTGTTTTCATAGGAAATAAACACCTGGTTTAAATATTATCTACTGATCATAAGTTAACAAAAAAATCACATATGAACAAGAGATGAGGACAAATTTTTCAAATCAGATGAACTGAGGCCTGAATGTAGCCACTGGGTTAAAATCCTCCTGAAAATCTCTAACATATAGCTACTCCCCACCAAGGACACCACGCAGGCTTTATAAACACAACAGCACGCAGCATGGCACACATTACCTTTGCTGGTCACACTGCACTCTCCCAGGGCAAGAAGTACTGTACTTTCTTCCATTTTGAATATAAACATAGTAAAAACTGGGAAAAAAACCTATAAAGAATTTGTAACTGATATCTCCCCTATGGTATCACAGACTACTTTCCCCATGAGTCACTTTTTCCCCCCAATTTTATTGATATAACTGACATATAACATTGTATTAATTGAAGGTGTACAACATGATGATTTGATATATGTATACATTGTGAATGATCACCACATTTTAGTTAACCATTAGTTTACCATTACTTAGTTAACATCGACCACCTCACATAGTGAGTCACTTTTTATTCCTACAGTATGACACTTTATAATTTGAAAAGGAGAGAAAAAAATAAATATTAGGAATGTGTTATTTATTAGTTAAGCCCATACAACCCAATACTTGCATACCCACATATGACTGTTTCTTTAAATGTATAGCATTTCTTCAGGAAATTTCTAGCATCTTCACAACCCATTGATTATAAATAAGCAGTGTTTCATCAGTAGAAGGGATCATTTAGGTAGGGCAGGTTTCTCAACCCCAGCAATATTAACCTTTTGGGCCAGATCACTCTTGTTCTGTGGGGGACTGCCCTGTGCATTTTAGGGTGAACAGCAGCACTTATCATTTCTACTCACTAGATGACGGTAGTACCTCCTCCCAGGGGCCAAAATCTAAAATGTCTCCAGACACTGCCAAATGTCTCTTGGGGGGCAAAAGTGCCCCGGGTTGAGAACCACAGATTTAGGTGAAAACCACAATTGAGATTTTCATTTTAATTACAATTTAAATTAAGTCAAAATTCTCTGATTAGGCACAAAAATATTATAATCAAATTTCGTTATTATGCATTAACCTCTAAGTATATCATTAACATTCTATTTCATATAAATTTACCCATTTATCTTGAATAACACATTAAATTTCATCAAGGTACCAATAGCAGAAGTAACTATTTCTGGTTTTCCAAAAATATCACCCAATTAAAATGTTTTCTTTTACCATTTGAGAAAGATTTATTTTGGTTTTAGTCTGGCCCAAAACGGCTAGGAGTTAGAACAGGAAGTTTTATCTGAAAAATGAACATGGAGCAAGTCTTCTAAACTGGCCCTAGTGCTACTTCCTACCATAGCTCCTGTTTGTTTACATTGGAGTTCTTATAAATTGGGTGTTATTTCCTCTTCACTAAGTTTCAAGGTATTAACAGCCGAGGAGGTGTTTTTGACTTCTTCCTCCCTCCTCTTCTCCCACCTCCCCCAAATAAATAATGCATTGCTTGGAACACAATTTTAAGACTAGTCCCCAAACTTCGAAACTATTATGAATTTATTTTACCTAAACTCACCTTTATACTTGAAAGCGTTAACAGTCTCTTTAAAATGGAAATGAGCAAAACAGGCATCTTCTAGTGGGTACCTACTTTCCAACAGAATCATTTATCTAGTCATTTCACAGCTAAAACTTGCAAATTCTTAAGTAAATCAGTTCCATTTATTTTGACTTCCTGCCTAGGCTCTTCCTTCCAGAGAAAACATTACTCTAATATTTTTATCCATTAAGTACTCTTAAATGTCCCTCTTTAAACAAATTTTCTTACCCTCACTCAAAAAAAAAAGGCGGCACAATTAAAGGAAGCACAGATTTCTTTAACTTCTCTGGATACAGTTATACATATAGTTTTAAGGAAGCAGTAGTACCTCCATGAGTGACTTCCATTTGCATGAATTAGTAAGTGAAGTGGTAAAACAACTGGCTTTGTATGCAATATGCAGCAGTGTCTGACAGCTGCAAAACCGTCCTTGACCGGTGAACTTCCAGAGAAAAAAGCTGTTGAAAGTTCATGCACCCCAAATGCACATTCATTATAATTAAACAAGAAGATTACACAGAAATTGCTGACAAGGATTATCAAAATAAAACGGCGCCACCTGCCCCTTGCTCTCCCATTAATTAGTACAGAGGCCAAGGTGCCAATTAACGAGAAGCAGAAAAGGATCAGTAAACACAGCTCAAGCTGAACTTGGAGATTAACTCTTCCAGTTCAGGTCCCATTTCTTAACCATACTATGTTGATTTGTCTACGCAAGACAAAATTGAATACTTGGTTTTGTTTTTTTTTTTTAGAAAAACAGTATCATTAGGAAGACATTTCAGTTTTATGAAATAATTCCCAAAAAAGCTGCCCAAAAAGTTCATATAATTCCATGAACAAGTAGCCATTCAGTATTTCACAGAAATGAAAAATACTAAATAATCCAGGTAATCCCAGTGACTAAAATACTTTCACATTATAAATTACAAATCTGTGGTAGTTAACATTAACTCTGGGAAACAACTAGAGTACTGTACGGTTAGTAGTAACTAGCAACCCCCCACCCCTGGCCCCCAGCTACTAAATGGCACTTTACGAGCCTGAGACCACAATTTTTTTAAAGTGAGTAGAGTAAATGGCTCCATTATTGGTTTTATGCAACTATTATTAGTTACTTTTAAATTTGACCATTCACTCTTTTTAAAATATACTTTCCAAAAACAATATAGGTATTTCCATACAATTCCCAACTCAACCTCTATAGACAGTATTATTATTCTGGAAACCTAAAGTTATTTCTTGAGAAAAAAAGCCCTGTAAATGCAAATTATCAACAAAATTAAAATGCAAATTTTATTACATTGTTACATACACATAAGGGACTAACATGCATTCTGTAATAACTACTTTATATTTCATCAATAATATTCTAGTTTAACTTGTATAATAAAATTTGCTTTACTTAATGTGAAGTGATTTTATTGAAGATAGTATTTTCCTTAAAATTTGGAGAAGATTCCTCCCCCACAAAGAAGCCTTCTATATGTGTCTACCCATTTCACAATAGTTCTGGTCTTTTTTGTGGTAGATATAAGTATATCTAATCTCTACAGTCACCACAACTATAGAGCATGTGTTCCATAAACAATACTATTTGCAGTCCTGATGAATAAAATGTAGAACCTTGGCATTAGAGAAAGATAAATCCTAAGGTCATTTCAAGACCCAAATTCCACGATGGCACTACAACATTCTGAAACACAGGAATAATAACCTTGCAGAGTTGCTGAGAGAATTAAATTAGATTACATGTTTAAAAAAATTTTTAAAGGTCACAATGAAATATTGATGCTAGGTGAAAATTCATCCATCTGCCCAGGAAACACCTCAAACATTACCTGTGACTGGCAACACTCCTAAAATCTACATTTGTGTTATGCTCCTCTGTTCATTAAGTCTGGTATGGAACCTAAGAATCTGCATTTTTAAGAAGCATATCTGGTCATTCTAATACAAGTAATATATGGTCCACACCAGTATTGTCCTTAGATTTGAACAAACGAGATCCCTGTCCTGAGGTCTGCAGTATGGAGGTACCAGCTCCAGTCTCCCTTTGGTTGCATGCCCCACCAACTACGAGGAATCCAGATTTCCAATGAGACGTGCCTCTGTGGACCTTACCATCCCTTCTTTCAGAACACACCCTGCGTGCCTGGGACCCTGGAACTCTCTTCCCGAAGAGCCGGAGTGTATGATCCTAGGCCCAAAGGATGGCCAAGAGCCACTACTTACTGCCCATGTGAGACAGAATTTAGCTAGGAGGGCTGAGGTGTCCATACACATGCAAGAAGAGCCCCTCGTGGCGCAGGAAGTAGGCGGCAGGGAAGAACGAGGGTGGTGGACCACGGACCAGGGTCAAATCATCTCTCCCAAAGCAGCAGTAGTCCAGCACAGAATTCAGATAAATCTGGGAAATCTACACTAGAACCTGGTCTTCCAACTTCAGTTTCATTTGAGAAACTCGAAGAGCCACGTCGCCAGGGAGGAGAGATGCCTGCATGGCTTGCTGAAGAATTGAAGAGAAACCTTGTGGACTCCTCACTGGGGCATCTTCTGTGATGTCTTGAACAGTGGGGTTAAGGGAAGAGCACAAGGTAGGAACAGCTGGATCTCGGGTAGGAATGAAAGAGCCTCCTCTTATACAAGGAAGAGAAAGTTGGTGTTTTCTCTGTGGATTTGTCAAACATTTAGAAGAAAAGGCTGAAAGAACAAAAAATGAGGATAAATCCTCTTCCCTACTCTGCTGGGTGGTTGGTGCTGCTGGGTCTCCCTAGAATAAATCATAGTCCTTGGTGGAAAGAATCATTTTGAATTTGTACTATCCACAGTTATCTGGCATAAAGTGTTGTTTTACATATATTTTTCTAATTTCTAGATGGTATATTGGTCAGGGCAAGAGTATAAACATTTTATTTAACAGTGTGTTAGCTTAATTTATAACTGTTAAATATTTTGACATATGGTATGCAGTTCTCCATCTGTACCTTCCCCCAGGCCCTGAAAAAGGTAGGGGCAGATGTGGAAAACACTTTGCAAACACCTTGTTAAAGCTTTCCATCTCTCTCTCTTCCCATGTCCTTCTTGTCTCTTCTCCCTACAACTGAACATAATTGCATATATACAAAATGCTGCAAAGAAAGCTACCTCTTCCACACTTTCAAACATACCAGAAAGGAGAGTGTCAAAAAGGATATGCTTGTTCAAATATTAGCCAGTCTCTGTCATAGTAACAAACGGTGAAAACAAACACCAAGTTATATCTCCTTATCTGGAAACCAAATATTCAACAACTTTACCATAATTTGGGAAATAAAAAGAAGTATAACACATAGACCTGGCTTTAGAGGAGCTTAAAAATAAGCAGGGGACAGAATCTCCTTGAAATAACTTGCACCGCCTAACAAGGTATCTGGAGGACAGAGGTACACAGGAATGATTTGCTGAATGTATCAATAAACAGAAAGAACAAAATGGCCACAATTGCACTGAGACAGCACTAACGCCTTAAGCACTATCACTCTGGACCCAGGCACAGGGGCCGCTGCTCTAGTCTAGAGGCTACAGAAGTGGCATCAAAGTTTTTGGTCTCAGGATTCCTTTCCATTCTTAAAAAGTATTAAAGACTTGAAGGAATCTTTGTTTATGTTTATTTTTGCTTACGTTTGTTTTTCTTTTGATGTGTTTACCATATTAGAAATTAAAATGGACATTTACAAAATACTTATTAATTCCTTTTAAAATAACAATAATAAACCTATTATATGTTACCATAAATATTTTCATGAAAAATAACCATGTTTCCTAAAATAAAAATAATTTGGTGAGAAGTGTCTGGCTTAAGAGAAGGTAGAGTCTCCACTCTGCCTCTGCATTCCACATGCTGTGATAAGTTGTTTTGGTTGAAATATATGAAAGACAATCCTGTCTCCCACAGAGAAAGAGAATTAGAAAAGGGGAAACATTTTAATAGGCTTTTCAGATATTGTGGATACTCTTCCTTAATACTACACCAAAACTCAAGATGTAGTAGTTTCTTAACGTTTAGTTGCAATGTAGAATCTGAACCATAACAATGAAAGACTTCTATTCTGTTACATTAAAATCCATTCTACTACCTTGTATTTTGAATAGATCGTTTATTCATGCATAATTTTATAACACCATCTATCGATAATTTGGAAAACATCAGTTCACCGAGTCATGAGAAACTTGCAAATGTCAACACATTTCCTTATAGAATAATAAAAAAAATGACATCTGTTAAAAATCAGCACCAATGTCATCAAAAAAGATTTTAAATATTTGGAAACTCTCAATCTCATGGTGGCAATTACAAGTTTTCCAAAATTTGAGTTTTTATCTGAAGTTTTACCCAAAAGCTCAAATTTGATCAGCAGCACAAATATGGTCAATTCTTTTTCTTGATAGGTTCACTTCATTCATTTTCAAGGAAATGTCCACCAAATATCCAAGTCAAAATTTTCATAGTTTGTCTGTCAGTCATTCTTTCAATTAAGAATGATGATCCATTAAAAAGGAAGTAGTTCAGCAGCAACTCCTTGAGTGTAACCATTGTCCTTCAGTAAGCAGCAGAAGGAGGAAGCATACTTCCATTTCATCACCCAGAATATTAAAAACGCATGTACTCAAGGGTTGAGATTTAATAAACTGATAATTTTTACTACTTTATCAAGGACACTTTCAAGTTAAATGCTCATTTTTCTTTCTTTCTTCCTTCAATGGTGTGGCAGTGAAGAACACTGGTGACTGTGAGCCTGTGGCCACTGCCTTGGCTGGTGCGGAGGTGGAACAGTCTTCCCCACCAGGACTTCTGAACCATCAGAGCAAATGTCAGCACAGTGAAAAAGGCAAATAACTTCTTAGTATTATCATTAAAATAGTTTTACTACTGACTCACAAATGTCCTAAAAGGTTCTTGGAGACCTGCTAGGGGTCCATTGATCATCCTTTGTGGGCCACTATTATGGTTGCCCCTTCTCCTCACGTATCAAGGAGTCCACTGGACAAATGAACTCCCCCCCGCTCCACCCATAGCCCTTCTGGATGAGACTCCATGTAGCACAGAACCATTCGTTCTTAGCAGACTATCTTCCTTAACTAATATTTAGGGGAAAAATCACTGGAAAATACTGACATTTCAAAAACGTATCAGTATTGAAATCAAGAGATCTGAGTACTAATTAACTCTGGTAGTAAAAATTTACAATCCTAATCACTTAATTTCTAGGAATCCATTTTATGTGCAAATAATTGAGATAAAAAATGTATGAAGTCTCTTTTGGAATGTTGATGTTATAATGATGGTCTTACTCTGATCTCACTCTACATAAAATAGAGAGTTCAATCATCCCCAAACCTCATTCCACTGCCAAGTTAATGAACTTTCATTCTGTATAAACTGCAATACAAATTGAGGAGGAATGTCAGTTAACTAACTGAATATTAGTTGGAGTTTAGCATGATACTAAAATTTAAGTAGATTCATCAAGTTAATATAGGTGAGGTGTTTTTTCATTGTTTCTTAAATCACGGTAGCTGAACCCCAGAAAAGACTGTTTTTATTAGCTTAATTATCCTTAATAGCCTTGAATCTACATTTTTTCATAGATTCTATCAATTATAAGATAGTCCAACTTCTGAATTTGGATGCTTATAAAACATTTGCTGAATTAACAAATATTTATACTAATCATAGAATTTAGAATTAGAAGAAACTTTACGATAGTCTAGTAACAGAATGGCAAATATTTGCCATTCTTATTTGTTCTCTCAACTATTGCAGAATCATTTATTCATTCATTCAACAAGCATTTATTTAGTACTTACAACTTATCAGATACTACTCTAAGCCACAGATATATAGCAATACATAAAAAAGAGTCCTTGGCCTAATTTATCTCTATGTTTTTTTTCTCCTCACACAGACATAGCCTCAGAATCCTTAAAACACTGCATGAAAGAACCACTACTAATCAAATTTGCCCCCTAGATCCAGTTAAATATCTTTATTTTAGGCTTACAAAGCATCTGACATGATGCTAGATGCTATAGGAGATCCCAAGGAAGTAAAATAGAGTGGTTTCCACAGAACAACGACAACCTATTTAGGGAAGATAATACACACATACGTAAAGCAAATCTATAATATAAAGAATATGATAAAATGCTAATTTTATAATATAAAGCAACAAGTACAACAGACATCTAGGTTTCAGTGTAGGTTGAGGACTTCAAACAATCTCTTTTCTCTAATTCATCAGCCCTTCGCCCTTACTGTTTTCTTCAACACTGGGTATCAGAAGTACTGTTCGAGAAGTTTACATTTCCTAATTTTCTGTAATCGCCGTTAAAAACACTGTTTGCTCCCATGTGTATAGAAGAACAGAACATGGCAATCCTGAGAAGCAGGCTGTCCCAGGGCCTGTTCCCTCAAGCACGTCCGCCCTTCCCCAGCACAAACAGCGAGCCCGGAGGCATCGCCGCGTGGGGCGGCTGCCTCCTGTGAAGCCTCAGCGCTGGGGCCTCCTGTCCTCGCCCGTACCCGTAAGGCAGCCAAGGAAGCAAATGTCCGTGTTTTCTCAAAGGAAAATCAGATAAAATAATTTTATCCAAAAGAAAATCAGTTGGAGGAAATACATGAGGAACTAGCTCTGCAGGGCTCAAACACAAAAGTTAACCATAAAATCAAAATACTACGACTTTTATATAATCAAATTGGACAGAGACAGAGTCACTGTTTGGTGGGAAAAATAACTCGAAAGTCATATTTACCAAATTTGTTTCTCTATTTTGTACATCCTCCTAATTCACCTTAAAGATCACATAATGTTTTTCCAGTTGAAGAACTAGTTATTTAATAAAGAAGTTGCATAACTTATTTAACACAAAACAGAGACATTTAAAGACAACAACATAAATCTCCCCTTTAAATTTTCAATATTATTATAAAGTTTAGTCTTCCAGGAGCTCTCTTAAAAGTGCCTTCTTATTTCTGATAGACTTCTATTTGTTTTCATGGATGACAGTGTTACTAACCCAAACTGTGTTAATTATTAAGAAACTCTTTTCTCGGAAATTTTGTTCCTTCCTCCAAGTACGATTGTGTTAAAGCATCTTTGTGTAAATACTTATAATTTTGCCTGTGTTATAACAGTCTATATTTAAAATATAGTAAATGAAGGACAGATGTTTAAAACATTGGGTCCACAATGAAGTTGTAAATACTGCTAGCATAGTTACATTCTGTGATTAAATTTAGTCTGCTTATGAAGTAAGGGTATTTACACAGCTGGAAACACACAAAAAAATAACTATTCTATGCTAATATTAATTCAAAATCACTATTAATTAAAAGCAGCATAGGTATAGTCATATCAAAGTATCTAAAGACTAGGTTTGGTGTCTATGCTTAAGACTAGAAATGAATCAAATATATCAAGAATCAATTTCTTGTGGATTAATAACACTGTAAATTATTGAAGTAATTCACAATTTATTCTTGTGACCTTGGACAAATTACTGCCTCATTTTCTCCTTCTGCCTGAACCATACACCTTTCCTGTGATAGACCTAAAGTTCTGGACACATTTGTACATTCAGACATAAACTTCCTTAGTTGATCCCTCAGTTCGTCAAGTGTCTAACATATTCATGGGAATAGATATTCAAATACCTGCATGGAACCAAGCATTTTAACTTAAATGTGTCACGAAGGACAAAAGAGCAGGAAATTTTTTTTTCATTTTCAAATGGCTAATGAACTTTAAAGGTATCCATCAGGGAAATTTCAGAATGTGGCACCTGCATATAAAATTTGTGAGCAAAGAGCAATGTCCATTTTTCTACTTATCTATGTAATACTTTCATCAATGTCTCAAGTAGAATACCTAAGGCAAAGAAGGCTAGTCATCACCCACTTTCATTCTTCCCTTCTTCCTTGGCAACAGAATCCTGGTTTGTCAGGGATCCAGCTAAAAGACCATGACATGGTCATTTGATTAAAAGCTGGCCATGAAATGTAACCAGAGGTGGGATATCTTGAATTGCTGCTTACCAGAAAGTACTTGACTAGGAGGTTTGTCCACATGATCTGTCCCTCACCTCCACCTCTATCTCTTTCCTGCTCCCTAGAAATTAGCCATGAGGAGCTGGAATGATAACAGCCACCAAGGACCATAACGTGTCTTTGAAGACGGAACCATATGCCAGGTTGGTGGAGAAGAAAATTAGAAAGAGACTGGATCCCTGACATCAATGGAACTACCATGCCCTCCCTGGATTGCCTACTTCTGGACTTCTTTATATGAAAGAGAAATAAACTTCTATTTTTCTGCCATTATTTCCAGTTTCTGTTACTTGCATTTAAATGCAATTCCTAAATGACAGAAAGCATATATTCAGAATATGAGAAATTAAGCACATATACTATGTCCTGATGCCTGATGAGGGGGACCCTAGCACTTTCATCACATTACATGATATAAGCCTAACATATGTTTGATTATGTGGACACCAAAACTCTCCCTGAAACAAAGCTTCCCTAGGTATTACTGAACATTTGAGTGGTTTTCTTACTATATGACATCAGGTAAAGATACACCATTGCCCTGGATTAAAGGGTTAGAGAACTCTTGGTGCCTAGTGAACATTATTCCAATTCCCTGGATTTTAAGAGCTGGTCTAAAGGAGGAGCTAAATGGAACTTCATATGACCAAGTAACTTCCGAGGAGCTGAGACTCCCAACTCCATTCTCTTTGAAAATTCAACAGTATTGGATTTTTTTTTTCTTTAAGAAACTGGGATGATTATGAGAGCAAAGGACACAAAACAGAAAGGGTACAACTTAGGGCAAGCCAGGACCTACTCCAGCAGGAGAGAAAACACACCAATGAACAACCATCCACTGGACTGTAAGTGAACAGTTTCCAGGAGTGACATGTACAGACTGTCAGCAGCAGGAGAGATGATGAGTATAATTTTCTGAGTCTGAGATAACTATACTTACACACAGAGATGTAAAGTACTTCCTCGAAAATGGGCCCCTCCTATATTTCTGTCTCGATAAACTATACCAGCATCCATCCAATTGGCCAGGTCAGACAACACGAAAATATCTGTCATTATTCCTTCTCTCTGCCCCTCAAATCTGTTGGATTTATGCTTTTTTTTTTTTTCAAGTCTTTAAAGTTTCCCCTATCTTCCAGCCCTTGGCTTCTGTTCATGTCTTCATTAGGTCTCAATCTGCTGTAGTATGCCTGCCTTTTGACTTTATTCCCAACCCCAGTTCACCCATTCTCCACACTGAAAGAGGAACTCTTCTTAAGTGAAGAATCCTCCTTGACAAATGAGGAAAGTGAGGCCCAAGAAGGGAAGCTAGTTCGTTACAGTTCACACAGTTCCTCGGCAGTAAAGACGGCCTCAGAGCTTAGGCCCTCTACCCTCAGAGCCTACCCTTTCAACCTCTTATCAAACGGTGAAGCCTTCCTCAGATAAAGTATCAAAGTAGAGAAAGAGATTCTCTTGAAAACTGATGCTTGAACCTGCCACATACTCTATAAATGTTTGTTAAATATTCTATTTTCTCAATTCCATGATGTCAACTTCAATCTACTATGAGCTCTCTTTTAGGAAGAAGAAATTCCCCCTCATTAAACAAACATATATGCATTATAAGATAAAGAGGAGTATGTGGAAGAACACTCCCCTTAGACTGAGAGAAAATGCCGTTAACAACAGTGTCTACAATACTGCAGGAATAACACATGTTCTTGTGCAAAAACACATTTGTTTTGTCTGGACTGTTTGGGGGTACTCAGGTACACATTAGGTCACAGAGGAAAAAATCTTACACATAACTAAATACCTATTTTGGTAAAACATAAGCCTAGACATCTTTCAATCAAATAGTACACTAGCTGATAAACAGAAATAATTTTTTAAAAATCCATCCTAACTTAACAAAGATTAGCAAAATTAGCCCGGTCTCACTGTGGCACGAAAGTTCATTACAAAATTAAGTTTTATTGGGTAGGTGGCAACTGTTCCAGCAAAAGTTTGGGAAAATATCCTAATTTACTCTTTCTTAATTTATACTCATACACATATGTAATATTAACATATTTCATGTATTGGAATCTTACAATGCATATATGTATACCTGTAATGCATATATGTATATTTAATACAGTAGAACTTCTCTTCCCCAAAAAAGCTACTAATAAATTAAAGTTGGCTTCGTGGAACTGAGGAAAGATGATATTCAAGAAACCATTTGTGGAGTATGTAGCACATAATGGAGTATAACGCAGAGGGGGAAAAAGCATGTGGTCTACATTTTTTCTTCCTCCTTCTTTTGGCTTCTCTTTATTATTTTTTTTGACAATCAAGAAAATAAGGTTATTTTAAAAAGTTAATGCCCTATCAGTACCTTTTTGAGGAGCATATTGATTTTTCCATGCCATCCCAAAGCTGAAAATTTATTTGCTTGGCTTTTTTATTATGTAATAGTTCAGTAATGCCAAAAGGATGAAGAACATAAAACGAATACCCATGTAAATAGCATCAAGATTAAGAAAGCAAACACTACAGAGACAGCTCCTGTGCTGCCAATTGCAGCCTCACATGCCCTCCTCCTTTGACAGGTGATCACTCACCTGATTTTACTATTTACCATTGTCAGGAATATTAACATATGTATGTGTGTAGATGTATACATATCTTACGTATACACGTATACCTGTGTCCATAAACCACATATACTATTTTGTGGAATGTTTAAACATTTTCTATAAATAATATTACAAATTCATGTGTCCTTCAGTAGTTTACTTTTATTCAATACTATGTTTTAATGATTAATCCATGTTGATAAACGGAGCTCAAGTTCATTCATTCAACTGCATTCATTTGCTCGCATAACTGTACAGTTATTTATGTGTGTAGTTATTTACTTATTCTACTGTGGATGAACAATTAGGTGATTTCATTTTTTTCTATTGCAATGTGACAATAAAGGTTCATGTTTCTTCTTATAGAACTTCGGTCACTCTCCTTCTTCGCTGAATCATTCTACAAGATAACTCAAGCTCAAAAAATGAAGCTATCTCTTAGCCAGAAGTATATACCACTTATAATGCAGGGGGAGAGGTGACTGAAATATTACACTTAATTGAAATATTTCATGGAAGCTTAACACTCCTTAATGACAAAGTAATCAAACGTTGACCAGAGAGATTTTACTGGTCAGGGAAATGCTGCCGCTTCTGAGGACTCCAGTTTAGTAGACAGGATAGCCAGTTTTTACAGGATGGATCCCCAAAACAGAGTATCATCCAATTCAACAGAGTATCATTAAACCAAACATTTCCCATGAAAATAAACTGCACACTGAGCCATTATTTTCAAACAAATTATTATATTCTTACAGAAAAATTCATAATTATTTTGGTGGTATACTCAGAATAAGAAGCTGCTGGGGCTGGCGCCATGGCGTAGTGGTTAAGCTCAGTGCACTCCACCTTGGTGGCCCAGCTTCACAGGTTTGGAGGCTGGGCTCAGACTTACACCACTCATCAAGCCATGCTGCAGTGGCGACCCACACATAAAATAGAGGACTGGCAGAGATGTTAGCTCAGGGTCCCTCTTCCTCAAGCACAGAAAGACAAAGATTGGCAACAGATGTTAGCTCAGGGCCAATCTTCCTCACCAAAAAAAAGCAGCTGCTAAGAGTATCTTAAATGACATTTTAAAGACTGTACTGAGAGGGCTCAGCTCTGTAGCTGAGTTGTTAGGTTCACACGCTCCACTTTGGTGGCCTGGGTTTTGCTGATTCAGATCCTGGGAACGGACCTATACACCACTCATCAAGCCATGCTGCAGTTCTCGAAGAACCAGAATGACTTGCAACTAGGATATACAACTATGTACTGGGTTTGAGGAGAAAAAGAATGTACTGAAATTACTTTGTTTTAAGAAAGATTCTATCTAATTTAGTGGTTAAGAGCACAGGCTTTCAAATCAGGTAGCTCTAGTCTATAGCAGAGCTCCACTTTATACCATCTATCCAAATTTCAGTTATTTATATAATCTGAGTCTCAGTTTCAGCAACCATAAAATGGGGAGGATAAAACCTACTACATAGATTTTAATGAAATTTAAATGAAATAATGTATAAAATGTACTTACCCTTGCTGCTGTCTTCTGCTGCTATCATTGTTACCGTTATTTAGTGGGATCCAGGCTGGGTTCAGAGTTCACATGCTGATACATGCAGCTACACATTTTTTAGGACCACCAACTCTCTCCAGCTATGTAGTGCACCACCAGATTTATCTGGGGCCCAAGGAACCCCTGAGAAGTAATTCAAATGCAACCCACAAAATGCATGAGAGTTCTGATATATGTCAGCACGTCTGAGAATCTAGGGTTGTACGGTGTGGGTATAAGAAAGAGAAAGAGGGAGATGGGGAGAAAGAGAAGGAGAGGGAGGGATTGAGATTCACTGATTGATGGATAGATGGATGGATGGATCGATTGCAAGGCTGAAGCTATAAGAGAACTGCAGAATTTGTAACAGCAAATTTTCAAGGTGGAACCAGGAAGCCTGAGTGAGAATTTATCTGTAGGGAAGGAGTGATGTGATAAGTTAGACTTGGCAATAAGACCAGAGAGTCAGAGCAGAGATGCTTCTGGTGATAACGTGAGAAATGTGAATGTGACCCTCACTGATCCATCCACCTTGGTGGCACGTGTGCTCCACAACAAGAGAGGTAAAACCAGAAAACATGACTCCATACAACTTGTAACACTTTAGGGCCTAAGAAAACATGCTGTGGGTCCTCGAAACAAGAGCAATTAACAATTAAGAGCAGGAAGCCAGCTATTCCTCTTCTCAGTCGGCAACAGAATGCACACTTTCAGGGTCCAAGCATTAAAGAGGAGTGATGGGTATTGCACAAGACCTCACCCCCAGAGTCTAGAACAAGCAATCAGTCTGGAGAGGCAGAAATACCAGTGGTCAGGGACAGATCACCATTATCAACAATGGTGGCAAAAATATCTAGAGCATAGTGAGAAAAGCCAGTAGTTAAGTTCACACATTCTGCTTCAGCGGCCTGGAGTTCGCCGGTTTGGATCCCAGGTGCGGACATGACACCGCTTGGCAAGCCATGCTGTGGCAGGCGTCCCATACAAAATACAGGAAGATGGGCACGGATGTTAACTCAGGGCCAGTCTTCCTCAGCAAAAAGAGAAGGATTGGTGGCAGATGTTAGCTCAGGGCTAATCTTCCTCAAAAAAAAAGTTTTTATTTGTTTGCGTTTTCCTATTATACAGAAGGCTATAATAAAAAATCTTATATCTATTTCCTGAGGCATACGAGCAAGAATTTCTATAGGATATTCTCCTAGGGGTGGAATTGCTGAGCAAAAGAATATACCCATGTTCAATTTCTTTTTTTTTTTTTTTTTAACAACTGTGGCCAATCTTTTTTTTTTCCCTTGCTTTATCTCCCCAAATCCCCCAGTACACAGTTGTCTATCTTAGTTGCAGGTCCTTCTAGTTGTGGCATATGGGACAGTGCCTCAACGTGGCCTGATGAGTGGTGCCACGTCTGCACCCAGGATCCGAACCAGCGAAACCCTGGGCCGCCGCAGTGGAGCGCACGGACTTAACCACTTGGCCATGGTGCCGGCCCCACCATGTTCAATTGCAATTTACCAATTCTGTTGTACCAATTTACATTCCCATTAACAGTACATGAGAGTTCCTTTAGCTTCATATCTACAACGAATATTTGGTATACTTCAGACTCCTATACTTTTAACAACACAGTGGATATGAAATAGCTTTCATTCCAGTTTTTTTTTATTGAAGTATAACTGACAAACACTATCCTATCAGTTGCAGGTGTACATCATAGTGATTCGATATTTATATACATTGTGAAAGGATCAGCATGATAAGTCTAGTTACCATCTGTCACCATACAAGGCTATCACAATGTTATTGACTATATTCCCTATGCTGCACATTATATCCCCGTGACTTATTCTTTTTATAACTGTAAGTTTCTACTTCTTAATCCTCTTTACCTATTTCGCCCCTCCCCCAGTCCACCCTCACCTCACCTCACCCCACCCCACGCCCTGGTAACCCCTCATTTGTTTCCTGCCTAGTTTTAATTTACATTTCTCTAATTATTAACAAGGCTCAGTAAGTTTTCATGTTTATTGACTCTTTGGAGTTTCTCTTTTTGAAAATCCTATTCATTTTTATATTGGGTGATTTTACTTCTTCTATTGATTCACTGGATCTTTATTCTATACACTAAACCAGTTTTTAGCCTTTCTTACTCTTTTATAGCATCCTTTGATGAACACACTTTTTTTCATTTTATTGTTGTTGACTTTATTAATCTTTTCCTTTATGAGGTGCTCTGTTTATCTCTAAAGAAATTCTCATCTTACCCTAAAATAATAAATATATCCTTCTCTAAATATTATAAAGTACTGTTTTTCATAGTTAAGTCTGTCTTCCTTACATAATTTGTTTCTGTTTACAGCATGAGGTGAGTAGGGAGCAATTTTAAATTTCCATATGGATGACTTACCACTGATTGTAGTGGCAGCTTGAATTCAAGGCTCACACCAGGACTCAAAAGGAGAACTGGGGCCAGCCTCAGGGCATAATGGTTAAGTTCACCTTCTCTGCTTCAGTGGCCCGGGGTTCACAGGTTCAGATCCCGGGTGTGGATCCACATACCGCTCATCAAGCCATGCTGTGGCGGCATCCCACATACCAAAAATATATTGGAAGATTGGCACAGCTGTTAGCTCAGGGACAATCTTCCTCACAAAAAAACAAGATGAAGAAGAAAGTACCAATGGGCTGGCGATGTTTGCCATGGATGGATGCATTGAAAAGTTGAAGCCCACAGCATATCATGGCAGACGATGAGAGCAAAAATAAAGCAGAGAGAGTTAAGGGAAAAGAAAACTAGTTTGACAAGTTCACTCCATTCAAAGTTTTACGACTTTTTACATAGTTTCTATAACTCTTCATAGTCACACTGTCATCACTTTACCCCATACGGTGTGAGACAACATTCAGTAGTTTATTTAAACTGGCCTGGATTCCTTATAAACTCTTTATTGACATACCAACACGGCTTATGAAAATTTTTAGGAAAATATTACTATTACACTATATTCTGATTAAGAATTTTTATGTGATAATACAGTGGTTCTCAAACTAGACTCCCACATAATTCCACAAGCTCAGTACAGGTATTCTGCCACTATAATCATATTAATTCTTTTCTCAGTTTCAGAAACAACTAAATTAAATTCATAAAATTTTCTCAATATTAACACTCTCATAATTCTTTTTTCTTAAGTAACTTGCACCTGTTGCTCATTATTTCTACTAGTGTCTCGTACGGGTTAACATATAATTACACATATATTTCTTCACATTTTCATATATTATGATTTACCTAATCAAGTTTAATAACCATTCTGGTAAGGTCAAAACACTTGCCTTTTCAGTCCGGGATCTTCACCCACCCTGGCTTCACGTTAATTTTTCCATTCACAAAATGCATGTACTTGCTTCAAAGCATTTGGCAGAGCAAAGGTCCAAAGAAACACTTGGTGTTAAAATTCTTTTAAGGCATAAAACATTTTACAAATAGGAGTTATAATTTATAATAATCTCAAATTATATCTTATAACTATGGGGCCAGAACAGTCATGGAAAAATCAACAGATAATTTCTAAAGGTCAGTTTTATCTATAGTTTTAATTTCTTCCATACTGTCTTTAACTTAAAAAAGGGGGTTCCTTAACTAGACCAAGAATAAAATTTATTTGTTTAAAAGTCATTTCCTGCCCCACATAATTTCTAATAAAGTTCCTGAAAAGCAGCAGAAGGCAAAGGTAAAAAGTTAATCTATAAGTAATGTAACTCATCTCCAAATAATCTGAAAATACCTCTTCTCATAATGGTGGGTTCTAAAATTCACGCCAACCTGCTGTGATTTACAACTAACGAGAAAGTCTACTAGAGTCTAACCGAAATCAGACACTACACATCACAGATGAGGATTTAACCTTAACCCGCCTCAAAACATTTTAAAGCATAGCGTGGATCTATTTGGAAGAATATACTTTCCTATATAGTTGTTCTTTTATCTCTTTGCATAAAGAAACCTTAGTAAAGTTACAAAAGTGAGAAAAATATGGAACAAAATGAGAATAATAAACTAAAATTAAGATTTGCTTTTTCCGTCTGTAAATATCCACAGAGTTCTGTCTTTCTCGTAGGGAACACAGCGCTGCTCTCTGGGCTGGACCTCTGTTACACTGGGAAGTGGCCTGCACTGCTGTGCCACTTCTCAAACTTTTAGAAATTTGCAGGAGTAGGAAAGTGAAATTACCTATTTTAAAAGAGAGTCATACACTATACAGTAAAGTTTTTAGAGTCAGAAAGAACTGGGTTCCAATCCCACATCTCCTGCTTTTCAAGCTGTGTGATCTTAGGCAAGATTATTTAACCTCCATGAATTTCTATTCCTGCATCTTCAAAACAGGGATAATAAAAACCACCTCATAGAGTTACTGTAAGGGTTAAATGATATTGTTGTCATATATACAAATATCCATGGCATAATGTGGACCGAATTATCATTAAGTATAAAATGACTTTAGGGAAATTGTGAAAGATACTAATTGTACTTTAACATATTTTATGATACAAGTTTCTCTTACTTCCAGGCATTTAATATTTCTGCTAAAACTGGAAAGGTTTTATTCAAATTGTACACACAAAAAAAGAGCTTTCTGATATAACTGGGTAATTGGTGGAAGACGGAAGATAATGTTGAAGTTAAAAAAAAAAATCAGTAACAAGTTGGTATGATAGATAACTGGCTAAGATGCAAAAGATATTTATGAACAAGATAAAAAATAACCAGGAAACAAAGGAGGGAGAGGGGAAAGAAGAGAGAGCGGGGAAACGGAGATGGTAACAAGGAGGATGGGAAGACAGGGAGGGAAACAGAGAGGGGACTGAGGGCCTGCATGGCTCAAGCCGGAAGGGTGATTCTGTGCTGGCCATCAGGTCGCCCCAGGTCAGCCTGTTTGCTGAACTGCCCGCCATGCGGAAATGAGCAGCCTTACAGCAAGCATGGGTAGAGCACAAAGGACAACTGGCCACCTGTGTGTTCTACATGCCTGATGGTGTTTGTAAACCAGTGTTTGATCTGAAGTAGGCTTTATGTCTCTAAAAGCATCAATTAATATCATTGACAATATACCATTAATAAACAGAAACATATATATGACAGAAAACATTTTATTAAAATCTAACCAAAATTTAAAAAACTGATTCTCAACCTCTTAGCAAATCATATGCAGTCTAATCATGTTAGCATAAATATCACATTTCTTTTCTACTAGAGGGAACATGCAGTACGAGAACAGCTTCAAAATGACCACAAAACCAGCTCCCCTACTTAAGAGCACACGGTTTATGCAGACATACTGTATACCCACACTGTGCTTTGGAAGCTGTACCAATCTACTTTAGACTGCAACAGGACAAGAAAAAAATAATCCTAAATAACTGTCTATTCTACCAACAATAATTTAAAAGGATTACACGTAGAGTATAATGAGTAACTCCAAAGACTATACTCACTGTATGTTGGCCAACTTAAAACAAATAAACCAAAAACTGTGCAATTCAGAGAACTGTGAATTACTCAGTAGAACGGTGTGTCCTGGGTCAACACGCCGTCCTTCTCTATCATTGTCAAGTTTGATTTGCTAACAAGCTTCCGACAATAAACACAGAAATAGATCTCAAGGTTAGTAAGCTAAATTGCTACTGTGAATAATGATGTATTAATTTACTGATGAAGTTAAAATTGGTGTAGAGAGAAATGGGAAAGAGAGAGACTCTTAGTGAAGTAAATTTTATATAAGGAAAAAGAAAATATTTACTTGGGGAATTAATGTATGAAATCATACATGAATGATGTTCCAACTATACACTGTGCAGTTCTAATTGTCTTTATAGTAAAGAAAACTTTAAAAAATGATTGAAAAGAGGAGGAATAATATGAACAACCTATTTATTTAATCTTTAAGATTGTTCATTAGTACAGATACTGACTGATGCTTACTTTTCCAAGATAACAATACAAGAACCCCTTGCTCATTAACTAAAAGGTAAAATTTACTTTCAAGTGTTCCCAAGCAGGGCTATAAAATGAAACCCCAGTGAAGAGCAGTGTAAATCTCACCACAGACATGCCAGTGCATCAATGAAGGGCAGAGTGACCCATGGCAGAAAAATCCTCTATTATCTTTAAGCAAAATTGTTTGCCTTGAGTTAAAAAGAAGAACAAAACAAATTACTTCTTGGCGACCGAATGTATAACAAACAATTAAGATTGCCAATGATGTCTTTGTATAAACTTTTCTATATGGATACCCCTCTACACAAACACAAATGTTATTTATAACATATGTCCATGCGCAGCAGATCAAGCTATTCTCTTTTACATCGTTCCAGGTAACCAATTAGCATATAAGTAGTGAGTCCTAATAACACCAAAATATTTAGAATTTCCTTTCCTGCTTTAAATACCAAAGCTTTATACCACAGCAACAACTGTGAGTCTCTTAACTGAGCAGCTTAAAATAAGAGATGATAGTGAAGGATGCCAGTTAGGTAGACTCATTTATCCCCTGAATGAAACTTATGGCTCCAGAAACAGGGACCAAGATCAAACAGTCACTCCCTGCTGACCTGGCAGATGCTTGCCAATTTTCATGGTGAGGTCACGAGCAGCTATGTGAGGCAGGGAACGGGGTTGGTGCCTTAAGCATATGAAGGAGAACTGAGGTATAAGGTGACTTGGAATGGAAGAAAATGATAAAATCAATAGAGCTACTAAAATTTGAAGTTAAAAGATTTTTTTAGCTGCTTCCAAACTGATTTAAAGTATAGGATTATTTCAGTCCATCTTAAGATGTTCCGTGATAACCCCAAATAATAAAAGGCTCCTCATATCACTGATTTCCTTGACTTGCCTCTATCCTTTGAAAGTCACTGCTCCTGAGCCCAGTTTTTCACAGGTCAGCCCAAGTTGGGAAAGGTCTTGCCATATGACCCCTACAGACCCATGTCTAGTATCACTTATGGCAAAAAGCAGAATTTCTCTATTTGGCAATGCTTCCTTAAAAGATGGACTTTGGCCAGATCTGAGTTTCAGCCATGACCCTATGACTCAGTAGCTATGTGAGGCTGATCAAGCTACTTTACATTTTGGGTCCCAGTTTCTTTATCCTGAAAAAGGAAATCAGAATAAATCATTCAAAGGTCTGTTACAAGGGTTAAATAAAATCATATAGAGTTCTTGGCAGAATGCCAGATCTATATCTAGAAATCCTTGATAAATGGTGGTTGTTATTAATGCATAATTTCCCACTCTTATTAGGTCTGCTTTAACATAGGTAATACATGCAGCCTTCCATCTGCAGTAATTTCAAGGAGCATGCCAAGTTAAATCCAGCAACACTCAAGCATGTTCCAATGCTTAACTCTCATTGAACAAGAAACATGAACTTCTGTTCCACAGAGATACAATTTTAAATGCATTACAAATTGAGATAACACAAAGATTTAAATTTGTACCTCCAGAGTACAAGATAAAAGTGACTTCACAAGAAAAATGGGAAAGGAGAATAATAATTTAAGAAAAGTACTGAAGTACTTGTTTAATAAATTCCTTGTGAATCACAGTATTAACTGTTAAATAAATTAAACCATAAAAATGTAGAAAAATATTTTTCCTATTTCTGGATAGCTTTCTAAGTTTCAAAAGAGATGGAGAAAACATTGATTAGATTTAAATAAAGATATTTCAAAACATACTATGTTTCAAAACATATAAAACAAAATTAAAAGTAATCAAAAACTTGGGAAAACAGTTGCAACCAACATAACTTTAAAAAATCATATCCTTTGATTTAAAAACAAACCTCCAAACCAATAAGAGAAATACAGCCTCTGAAAAAGAATAAGCATATAAGTAGATGAATGATAAAGAATAAAAAATAATAATCCCCTCAGATTCAAGTTCACTAGTAACTGAAAATATAAATTAAATAAATATTTGTTTCCTCTATCAAATTAGGAAAGATTTAAAAATTATAAATCTCTTAACAGGCAAGAGTTCAAAACGGGTAACATATAGTTGAAGTGCAAAGTAGCAGTCCAATGGAAAACATTCACTAAGGGGTCATGACGTTCTCCATTGACCGGGGAGGTGGGTAGAGACGGTCTCTTTGATTTTGATGTGAGGGAAGGGGAACTAGGAAGGTCCAGAAGTCACAGGCTGAGACTGACAACAACCTTCAGCTATTTGTTCAAAAACTCTTTCACCTTTAAGTACACACGTGATCTTTTTCCAATGACCTTAGTATTAACAAGAACCCAGGGAAGCAAAGAGCCCCAATTTCTTTGGAGTGATGAGGACAGGGATAGAGGAGCAAAGTGTTACCGGAAAATGACAGGTACAAAACAAGCTGGTTTTGCCCCTCCCTGCCTCTTTAATTATTTACATTTTTTAAAGAAACCTAGATGAAAGTCAACATAATCTGGAAAAGCACATTTGGTTCTTTGACATTTTGTTTTAATCAAAATTTTTCCAATTGTAAACAGAACAAATAATCACCTTAAAACAAAGTTATAAAACAAAATATAACCACATATTGCCTATTAGAATCTTGTAGATACAAAGCATAAAATTGGTTTTTGCAGTTTCTATCTTTTGGTTCAGGATTATCTGCCATGTTCTAGCGAAAAGGAGAAGGTTATGGGGCATAAGTCTGATTGTACTACTAAAGAGAATTGAGAAATCAGGAAAGCCAGAAAGAGTATCTGTTGTTAAAATACAGATATATTTTAACTATGGTTATGTGTGGAAAAATACTCCATCTCAACTGGGTGCAATAACTGTTAGCTTCAAGTTTCAGCAGTTATGAAATAATGCAAAGGAGTCTAACACAATACAAGACACCACCTGATATGACAAAGTAAGCTTTGTATGCAATATACAGAATAAAAATAGAGCAATTACAGATAGGAAAAGCTGCAATGATAAAACACTAGCATTATAATTACGTAATTCTCCTTTTTTTTTTAAAAGATTTTATTTTTTTCCTTTTTCTCCCCAAAGCCCCCCAGTACATAGTTGTATATTCTTCGTTGTGGGTCCTTCTAGTCATGGCATGTGGGACGCTGCCTCAGCGTGGTTTGATGAGCAGTGCCATGTCCGCGCCCAGGATTCGAACCAACAAAACACTGGGCCCTCTGCAGCGGAGGGCGCAAACTTAACCAATCGGCCACGGGGCCAGCCCCCATGTATTTCTCCTTTTTTAATACAAATCTTAACTAGCTACTTTAAAAGCTGATGCCCGGCAAGTTACATTATCTCTTTGTACCACCTTTGCCCCTACCTATAAAATGAAATAGCTAAAGTAGAAGAGCTTTAAGGTTCCACTTCCATGATTACTTTATTCTCCTCTTCCAACGTTCTATGAATTCCACGTCATGCAGTGATAGAAAAACTTTGATTGGCAAGCTAAGCTGCTAAAAACAGTGAAACAAGACTTTATTGTCTGGCAAATACCTTAATGCCTCATTCCAATCACAAAGTTCTTTGACCTCTTCTTGGTGGTGGTGGTGGTGTTCTTTTGCTCTTGTTTGTTTTTGGCATAATCTTTTAATACTGAGGCAAGCTTGCCTTTCTCCCATGACTGGCTGATGGGAACTAGGTACATTTCTCCATCCATGACTAAACAAACGCCCACCCTTCCAGTTTTACAATATTTATATTATTTGATATGCCAGTAAGAGACATAAAATTTATACCTATAACTCTTTGGTAAGGCACTTTCTCCTTACCTATTTAACTACAGGATAGCTATGGGGGCAAAATACATCTGAAGAAACATTTCAGATTGAATTATGGTCCATTTCAAGCAAACTAAAACCCTACCAAGTTTTCATATGAAAATACCAATCTTGTTTTCATTCCTAAGATACGATTCAAAGTTAAACAAACAAAAAGTTATATTCAGTGTCTGGAAGAGGTTTTATAAGGCTTCAACAGTCGTGGAAACTGCCAGTAGAGTACGCTAAGAAGCAAAAATAATCAAAATTTAAAAAGTTGTGAACTACTCCAAATTGTGCATGGAGCTTTACCCTTGTTTCTAGTACACAAAACATTTCATATGCAAAGTAAGTATGTTTATGTATTTGGGGAAATAAAAGACAAAGATAAAATTTATTTTTATTGAGTATCAGAACTAAAAGAAACAGCTGCTATTTCTCAACTACTTTTTTAAATATTGACATCCTTTTCTTTCCATATTTCTATTTTGAGGAAGAAATTCTTCTTCTGACTGAAATGGAATATCACCTTTCAGGTTTGAGAATTTTTAAGCCATGATTTTCCATTATTTCCTTAAATCTCTAACTACTTCTACAATATTAAATAAACTTAGGAGATATACCTTTATCAGTAACACCGGAGCCTTTCCACTCTGTAATTCTCTAGGATGCCTGAGGACAGACTCATTAGCTCCTGAAATCCTCTCTGGGCCTTTGGAAGGTGTAAGAGTCTTCAGTTTGCTACGGTATCATTTAACGTAGCACAGTGGTCAACATGGGAGCAGCAACTAGCTGATTTTACTGACAGATTTCATCAAATTAACTCAACAACATTTTGGGGCTATATATCCTGAATTTGCATGTGCTAACCAATATCATTTTGGACTTTTTTGATATTCAAAAAAGTTGAATATCTGGACATTTGATATTTGGACATTTTGATATTCAAATAAGTTTACGAGTTCAACAAATATCTACTTGCCTGGATAAACACACATACATGTTACTCTGATTGGTGGTAGAAAGAGAAACAAAATAATTTTTTTAAAAAACAATGCTTTTGTTTCAAAAGCATTTACCATCTAAAATAAAAAGTCTACAAAGAAAAGTAGGTTTAAAATAAATATAAAGTTTTTCTTTAGTTCAAGTTCTTGAGTATCTGTTATATGCTAGGTCTTGGAGGAACAAAAAAGAATAAACTCTAAAACTTAGCCACAAGCAGCTTACAATCTCATCCCGAAAAAGAAGCACGAAACATTATATTGTCAGACTTTGCAAAGTGCTGTGACCAACCGAGGGCTACACAGGAGGCCAAGCCACAGAGGCTGACAGTGGGCCTGCAGGGCTCCTGAGCGGGATGCCTTCATTGAGGCTGGAAGGCAAAAACCAGGAAGAGGGTTTTCAAGATAGAGGGAGAAACAGAATTCCAGAAAGGAGTAAAATTGTATGGACTGTTTTGAGAAATACAAGATGTTTGATATTGCTGGAGCACAAAAGAGAGGGAAGGAGCACACTCTCATGGGTGGGCAGGAGAGATGTGGAAAACAGCCCAGAAGGAATGGCAGAAGGTTAACGCAAAACAAAAGTAGCAGCTAAATCAAGAAGAGACTCACGGTGCCAAGAGGCCTGACCTTTATCTACGAGCAAGACAGAGCCTGGGATGGGAGGGTTTCAACAGGAAAGCGAAGTGTTCCTGGGGTGGGAGACTGATCCCTTGAAGGGCAATGTAGCAGACCGACTGGTGGTACAGCAAAGGAGATTAGGAGCAGGGAGCCCCAATAGAGGCCTCTTGCTTCAAGAGATAGTTAACACACGATACAAAAGGTCCCATGTTCATTTTTTATAATATGCCTGCATATAAAATGTTACTTACAGATATGAAAATAACCAGTATCAGGATTCACATTAAAGCCAAAAATAATACTGAGAAGGTATTTCAAGTTTTAAAATGCTCAACCAACCTTCAATCAAAGCACATCCCATTTTAGACATTATCAACCAATATCACAATTTTCTCTTTCCTCTCTTGATTAAAGGGACGATTTTTTTTAGTTTCTTATTACTGTAGCAATCTTACTCGGTTTGTTTTCTGCCCAAAGTTTCCAAAGAGTATTTCAGAAACAAGATACTAGAAGGACTAAAAATATAACCAATAAAAAAAAGTGTAAGAAAGCAGTATCATGTATTAAAGCAACATATAAAGTGAACAAATAAAAGATATTGAATAAAGAACTGAAATCAAAATCTTGATCATGAGTTATTATCCACAGGCAGTGGCAAAGCAAAATTTAATTGAGAAATGCCCATTCTAGATTAACCACGGTTGCATTTTCAAAACATATTGTTATGAAAAATCTAAATCAAACCCATTAATAAACTGGTAGGCAGAACTAGCAAAAGTACAAAGAAAAAGCTTGATTCAGAGGCTAAAACAAGAAGTGAATGTTAAAATATAGTTTAAATTTAGATATTAGATTAGCCTTAGGGATTTTCTGAATTAATAAAAGTGATTTTGAAACATTTTGCATTATTTTAAAAATTACACAGGATTCAACAAAAGTGATACTCTACAACTACTGGCCTCACTCCACTCTGCATTTCGGTCTGTCCCACTGCTGTTCTGGATGCGATTCACCCCATTTTAGGACCAGCTGGCTCCTGAATACCAGCCCTAACACCAGACCTGTGCCATACTACCAGTTTTTCCTTGTATCTCTGCCAGCCTACAGTATAAGCTCCACAGAAACCTTAATATTATTTTTGTTTTTAATCTAAATGTGTAGTACGGAAAACCCTTTGGAACTATAATCACCATCTAGGACCTAAAAATTTTGAGTATCATGCTAATGTTTATCTTCCACAATTCAAAAACCAACAACAGGGAACCTTTCACTATGTCAGTTGTAAGTTTCATTTAGTTAATGCCACACTTATAGAGAAGCAACATAGTCACTTCACGTGCCATGTGTAGTAGACATCAAACATGTAACTATATAAATTTCATGGGTCTTCTAAATCAGAAAATACACAGAAAACAATTTCTTTCTGTCTCCCTCAGCACCACGCTTTTAACGTTGATCTAGGATATGCAAAACAATGATGAAAAACGAACATACAACAGCAGTATGAACACACTGACAAACGTATGTAAAAGTGCTGCTTGCGATGAAAGGGAGAAACCAACTACCAATGTGGAGCAAGAGATGGTAATTTAATGTCTTTAGGGAGTCACATTTTGTAAGGAACCAAGTCACCTGGACACGTGAGAAACTCTTCTAAATGCTGAGCCTCTGCCTCTTAGATCAAGAAGGCTCACCCCCGGGTCTCTCCATTCCCAAAGGCAGTCACTATTTCACTTTAGTGCACTGTCAAATGGACACTGGCTTTCTTTTCAAAAGCCTGCACGTTGCACACATTCATAGCTTGCACATTTCGGCAGTGTCTATTACATCTTCACATGTTCATCTGAATTTTCCCCTATTCCATTTCTAGACCATTCACTGCTATAATCTTACTAAGATTTATATTTTAATACTGATATAAAAGTAAGCAGGAATTTACCAATCAGAAGACTTCAAGTCTGACAGAATAAACAGAAACCTACTGACAGGACACAACATAAAATTAGTGTTTGAGAGCCATTCCCACCACCCAGGCTATTTAAGTGTACTATGAATGTACACAGCATTCTGAAGAGAAGGACACAAACCCACGCTGCCACCAACACACCCTCCAACAGCAGCAGCCCCTCCCTATTAGCCTGAACATGCGGCGCAGCCCTTTGCTCACCGATGCAGAGCAGCCCACAGGGAGATGGAGTTTACGAGGGAAAGCGAGCCTGAACTGGCTAGCTACTTACCTTCTCACTTAGGGCAGGCTTGCTCTTTTAACTTTTTGTTTCCTCTCTTGTCATAGCTCAGCGGCAAAGGGTTATGATTCAGCAGAAGTGTGAACCTGACAGTTAAAAAGAATTTTTTTAAGAAAAAAAATTGGAAATTAAAGTTCTCTCCCCTGCAGTCTCTCTTTCCTTGCCCTCTGTGTGCGTGTTTCTCTCTCTGCAAGGCAGCTACGTAGTGGTCTATAAATATTGACCCTGACACTTGCTCTGTGCTTGACTTGCTCATGGCACAGGTCTGTGTTACTGAACACCGCGGTAATACTCCGTCAAAGTTCTCAGCTGCTCAGACAAAGCTGTGGATTGGCTCACTACCCAGCAACCCTGTGCCTGCCTGGAAATACCATTTTGCTGCCAGCTTTACAGATGCTATGGGCCTTTCCTGAGGCCCAAAGCAGGCACAGAAGAGCAATTATGAGGTTTGAAGAAATAGTTTTCCTCAAGCAGGTGGAGAACAGGGGGGTTGGGTGGAGTGGAAGACAAGAAAGGAAATACTGCCTTTGTTTAGGCCAAACAACATAATCTCAAACCCTTTATAAAGTCATACCTAAATGTCATTCAATCAAGCTTTGTGAAACTGAATTACTACATATTATGAATGCCCAAAAGAGGTAAGAAAGCATTACTGTAATTGTTTTTCTCCCCAAATCCCCCCAGTACATAGTTGTGTATTTTTTTTTTAGTTGTGAGTCCTTCTGGTTGTGGCATGTGGGATACTGCCTCAATATGGCCTGATAAGTGGTGCCATGTCCACGCCCAGGATCCAAACCGGCGAAACCCTGGGCCGCCGAAGCAGAGCACGCAAACATAACCACTCGGCCACGGAGCCAGCCCCTGTAATTGTTTTTAATATTGTTTCTCATTGAATAGGCTGCAGCAACTGAGTAACTGGCCACAAAGAAATATTTCAACACAAATAAGTTGATTTCCAGAATGACAGTAATGGACTAGAGAGTATAATAGTAATCAGATCAAATTATGTATTTGGTGAAAGAAGCTAAAATATAATGTGAAAATTGTATGACTCAACATACTAACTACTTATAGATTTCCAACCACAACAATGTGAATTATTTTACTTTACGTATTCTATTAAAGATATAATCTAAGCCATGATCCTATATAGTTTGTAGGTCACATGAACAAGGTCAGCATTATCTAGGTATACCACATATAATGTCCACAGTATGAATGATTAGAAAGTAAATCAAGTCCATATTTTTTTTACTGAAGTGTTCTCTATTGATTAAATCAAGGGTGAAGGAAACTTTAGAAATAATCTGGTCACTTACCCATTTTATAGATGAGAAAATAGACGCCCAGGCTGTTAACTTACCCACAGTCACACAGCAAGTTTGTGGCAGAGCTAAAACTACAGTCCTTGCCTCATTGCTCACAATGCTGTGTTCCTTCTATTACAAGAGTGGTTCTCAAACTCATTTTTAGGTTCAAAATCCCCTTTTCACGTGAAATCTTATTGAAAACCTTATCAGTAAGGGCAAATATTACAGCCAGAAAAATAACTAGCATAAAACTAAAACAGCCTTTTACAGTTTAATTGACTCCCCAAAGAAGTTTATGCACAAGAATTAACTTTCTAACAATTGAAATCCACCTCTCCTTGTTTCATTCACTAACTAATATTTGCCCAATAAATTTACTTAATCTAGGAAAGGTATATAGCTAGGTGCTGAGGAGGCAAAGATAAAACTTAGTTCCTATTCCCAGAGACCTTACAGTCCAACTTCAGAGGAAAAAAAGGCTAATTACACAACTGTGTTAGTATGGTGATGAAGACTAGAAGAGGGTAAGCAGGGAGCCTGGAACACGAGCGTCTGGCCAACACAAAGTGGGGGAAGGACGGGTGATTCTTCACTCGAGACTTCTGCATCTTCCAGAACGAGCAGAAGGCAGTGAGGCAAAGGAGGAGGGAAAGAATAACACAATAAAGACAAAGAGGCAGGAAAAAGCATGATATGGAACTGCAAATAGCTCTTTCTTGCTGGAACACAGAATGGGAAGCAGGAAATGATTAAAAAAATTTTTTGAAAAAGGACTAGAAGGAGAAAAGTGATGAGGGGGTTTATACACAAGTTTAAAAACTTGCGTTTTATACAGCGGGCTAGCAGTCTTCACTATTTTTGTTCACAGATCCTTAAAAGAATTGTGAAAAACTATGTAACCACTCACACATTACCAAGTTAACTCTACAATTTCTCACCTGTGGTCAAATATGTACTTGCAAAGAATTTAATTTCCACCCTACTGGAAATATTGACATTTTAAAACAAAACTTGTATCAACTATTTTAGGAACATTCAATATAATCTAAATCCATAGGAACTTAATAAAACCATCATCCATTTAAATAATACATGAACAGACTCTTTAATGGTTGAAAATTTTACATTATTATTTTATTTTCTTGACCTTTATTTCTATCTCACTTCCTCATAGAATTTTTATGGAATATATTTTATAATTAAAAGTCTTTAATTGTTGACTCTATCATACTTTTCTGCAATAAAAATTTAAGGTATTAATTGAAATTTTAAAATTGTTAAATTTTCTAGGACTCCAGGGCAACGCACCCTGCATGATTTGGGATGGATAAGGGTGTTCCTTTCTTTTGTAAAGTAAGAGAAAGATTGTTGTAAATAAAGCATTACTTCTAGCCAGATCTGTATTAATAAAGAGTTTATGCAGAAGTTAAGAATCTGGACACTGATTCCTTTAAAACTATCCATTCAATTACTAAGCGAAAAAAGCCACTCCAGGGGCTGGCCTGGTGGGCCGTGGTTAAGTTTATGCACTCCGCTTCAGTGGCCCAGGATTCACATGTTCAGATCCCAGGTGTGGACCTAGTGCCGCTCATCAAGCCACACTGTGGCAGCATCCCACATAAAATAGAGGAAGATTGGCACAGATGTTGGCTCAGTGACAATCTTCCTCAAGCAAAAAGAGGAAGATCGTCAACAGATGTTAGCTCAGGGACAATCTTCCTCACAAAAAAAATTAAAAAACCCACTCTGAAAAGGCTATATACTGATTCCAGCTCTACGACGTTCTGGACAAGGCAGGACTATAGAGGTAGGAAAAAGGTCAGCAGTTGCCAAGGGTTCTGGGGGGGAGGGAGGATGAGCAGGGGAAGCACAAGGGATTTGAGGGCAGTGACACTATTCTGCATGAAACCGCAACGGGAGATGCATGGCATTACGCATTTGGCACAAAGGGTCTGAAAACTACAGACTTTCGTTAAGTCTCTTCCCTTGTCTTCCCCAAACATGTGGCCTAGAGGGAATAGTATTATTTACTGAGTGATTATTGTCTAACAGGGGCTTTAGAAACATTATCTCTAACACTAAAACAACCCTGACACATGGGAACACTTTGGTCTTTTTTAGGATAAAGAAAATGCGTCTCAGAGTTATTAAATGGCTTGTCTAAAGTCATATAACTAATAAATAGTAGATCTGGGATTCAGCCCCAATCTGTCTGTCTGGACTACAGTACCACATACTGCCTTTCTATCAGGCACTTAAATAAGAGGTGGAGGCTGCCCAGGCCAGGCAGTGCAGTGGACTAAGCAGTGCCCTCACAAAGTCAGAGAGGAATGAGAGAGTCTTATCTTGCATTTCTCTCAAGCAACTGCAGGAATTTTAATATTGACTATTAAAAGTTAGCAAAAAGATAAGACTAACATACTAATCAGTGGATATGATTGGACAAAATTAAAATAACTGATATGCCCTATTAAGAAGAACTTACAAGGTTTCATCTTCAATTTTGATTGAAGGGTAAGAAACACATGAAGAGTCACAGGCGTGAACTTTCCAACTTTATCTATAGATTCAATGCAATTCCAACCAAAAGTCTAGCAAGTTATTTTGTGGATATCGACAAACCTATACTGAAGTTTATATGGAGAGGCAAAGGAACTAGAATAGCCAACACAATCTTGAAGGAGAAGAACAGAAGGGGAGGATTGACACTACTGGGCATCAAGACTTACTATAAAGCTAGAGTATTCAAGACAGTGTGGTAGTGGAGAGAGAATAGACAAATAGATCATTGGAATAGAACAGAGAGCTCAGAAACAGACTCACACAAATACAGTCAACTGATCTTTGACAAAGGAGCAAAGGTAATACAATGGAGCAAAGACAGTCTTTTCAACAAATGGTGCTGGAACAACTGGACATCCACATGCAAAAAAAAATGAATCTGGACACAGATCTTACACTCTTCTCAAAAATTAACTCAAAATGGATTGCAGACCCAAACGTAAAATGCAAAACTCTGTAATTCCTAGAAGATAACATAAGAGAAAACCTATGTGACTGTGGGTATGGTGATGACTTTTTAGATACAACACCAAAGGCACAATCCATGAAAGAAATAATTGATAAGTAAAACTTCATTAAAATTAATAACTTCTGCTCTGAGAAGGACAATATCAAGAGAATGAGGAGACAAGGCACAGAACGGGAGAAGATATTTGCAAAAGACACATCTGATAAAGGACCGTCATCTAAAACATACAAAGAACTCTTAAAATCCAACCATAAAAACAAAAAACCTCAATTCAAAGATGGGCTAAAGACTTTAACAGATACTTCACCAAAGAAGATACACGGATGACAAATAAGCATATGGAAAGATGCTCCACATCATATGTCATCAGGGAAATACAAATTAAAACAACAAGATACTATACCACCACGCACCTATTAGAATAGCCAAAATCCAGAATACTGACAGCACCAACTGCTGGTGAGGATGTGAAAAAACAGGAAATTCCATTCATTGCTGCTGGGTATGCAAAATAGTCCAGGCCCTCTGGAAGACAGTTTGGTGGTTGCTTACAAAACTAAACATACTCTTACCACACAGTTGTACTCCTTAGTATTTACACAAAGGAGTTGAAAACTTAAGTCCACACAGAAACCTGCACACGATGTTTATAGCAGCTTTATTCATAACTGCCAAAAGGTGGAAGCAACCAAGAAGTCCTTCAGTAGGCAAATGAATAAATAGACTGTGGTATATCTAGACAAGGGAATATTACTCATCACTAAAAAGAATTGAGCTATTAAGCCATGAAAAGATATGGAGGAACCTCAAATGCATATTACTAAGTGAAAGAAGCCAATCTGAAAAGGCTGCATACTGTATGATTCCAACTATATGAGATTCTGGAAAAGGCAAAACTATGGGGACAGTAAAAAGATCAGGGGTTGCAGAAAGGGGAAGGAGGAATAGGTGGAGCATAGAGGATTTTTAAAGCAATAAAAATACTCTGTATGACACCATAATAATGGATATATGTCATTATACATTTGTCCAAACCCACAGAATGTACATCAAGGGTAAACTATAAACTATTTAGATGGTTATGATGTGACAACGCAGGTCCATCAACGCTAACAAACATACCACTCTGGTGGGAGAATGTTGACAGTGGAGGAGGCTAAGTATGTGTGGGGCAGAGGACATACGGGAAATCTCTGCACTTCCTTCTCAATTTTGCTATAAACCTTAAACTGTTCTAAAAAAAAGATAAACACACAAAAAAAGTCAAAGGTGGCTCCTCTGGGCAGTTGGGTCTTTGAGAAGGCAGAGGTGAGAGAGAGAGGGAACGACTGAAACTAGCAGCTGTGAAGAAGAGATGGATTTAGTTTCAGACACGTTGAACTTGAGGTGTGTGTGTTCTATCAGGTGGGTATGTTCAATAGGCAGACACTTAAATATACTGATCTAGAATACAGGAGCAGTGAAGACTGCATCAATTCAGTATCCTTCTATCCTTGTTTTCCTGCTTCACGCCTTGTCATCATATAGTCTATTCTCAACACAGAAACCAAAGTAGTCACCAAAAATCTTCATTCAGATCATATTCAACTTCTACTCAAAACCTTGCACTGCTTCCCTGTTTTGCTCAGAGTAAAAGCCAAAGTCCTTATAATATCTATAAAACCCTACTTGGTTTGCCCCCTAATTAGGTCTCTGACAGCACTGACTACAGCATCCCCCATTTTCTCGCCTCCAGCCCCTTGTTCTGCTAGTATTCCTTAAACGTGCCTGACAAGATTGCCCTTAGTGTCCTTCTATTTGCTGTTGCCGCCCTCATACGTTCTTCTTACAGACAGCTTCATGGCCAACTCCTTCACCTCTTTCAAGTCTCTATTCAAACAGCACCTTCTCAGTGAAGTCTACCACTACCACACTATTCAAAATTGCAAACTTCCTTCTTTATTATTTGATTGTTATTGCTTGTCTCTTCCCAATAGAATGCAAGTTCAACGATACTAATGCACAATAAATGTGTTGTATAAATAAGCAAAACAGAGATCTGTGAGCCACATATCAATAGATGAGGTTCCTGAAGTCATGAGGTCTCTCAGTGACAGCATGTGCAATGAGAAGTAACCCAAAACCAACATTTAAAAGGTCAGTCAAGGAAGAGAAGCCCACAAAGACTGTAAAACAGCCAGGAATTTAAGTAGTAGAAAAAGAGTGAAAGAGGAGGAAGTATTCAGGAGGAGTGGTCAACGATCTAAAACGCCCCAGAAAGATGAAATATAAAAGGGACTGAAAAGAGCCCATTATATACAACATTCAGAAAGCACTGTGATACTAAATATCTCTGAATTGTACATTATAACAGGGTGAATTTTATGGTATATGAATTATATTTCAGCAAAGTAGATATTAAAAAAGAAAGAGCAGTGGTGGCTGAGCTGTTTCCCCTGGAGGTGGGAGGCAAACAAGTGAAATGAGACATGGAATAAAATCTCTCTTTCAAGAGTTTGGCCTTGAGAAGAAAGAAAGACGAGGATAATGATTTAAAACAACAAACAAACAAAAACAACAGCAACAACTCATCACAGAGTAGAGGTTAAGTGAGGGTTTGAAGTTAAGCCAACTGGAGCTTCCATCTTTCTCAAGTTATACTGTGAGTTATATAACCTTAATTTCTTCAGCAATGAGTTTAATGTGTCACTAAGAATCAGTACTTCATCTCTTTTTATTGTTGAATAGTATTTCATTGTACAGATACACCATGTTTTATTTATCAATTCATCAGCTGATGGATGTTCGGGTTGTTTCCACTTTTGAGCTATTATGAATAATGCTGCTATGAATTTTAGTGTACAGTTTTTGTGTGAACATATGTTTTTATTACTCTTGGATAAATACCTAGGAGTGAAATTGCTATGTAAGTTGGTAATTTCATGCTTAACATTTAAAGAATTGTCAAACTGTTCTCCAAAGTGGTTGCACCATTGTATATGTATGAGGGCTTCAATTTCTCCACACCCTTACAAACACCTATAATTACCTGTCTTTTTTATTACACCAATACTTGTGAATATAAAGTAGGATGCCATTGTGGTTTTATTCTGCATTTTGCTAATGACTATTAATGTTGAACATCTTTTTATGTGTTTTTTGGCCTTTTGGCTATTGACTCTTCACTTCCAGTAAATATAATTTCAGAAAACTCTAGGACCAAATAAAGCTTAAAACATATTTTCATGGGCCCAGCAAAGTTGTACCTGGCATAGATACAGCCACTCACTTGTTAGCTGAATAAACAAATAAACTAATAAACAAATGAAAGGTGAAGGATTAGAAATACTTGATTTATCAGGATATTGTTTCAGTTTTTAAACTAACCTAATTTAGATTCCAATACAATTTCAACAGAATTTTTAGTAAGAAACTTTTTAAAAACGCAGTGACAAAGAGAATGTGTTAATCCTCTGTTCAGTATTATGATAATTACTACACTGATATTTTTAGTTTGGTAATAATAAAGTACTCTATCAGATCAACGTCAGAAAATTGTAATTGTAATCCAGTTATATCAATGCTTTAATTTAATGCTTCCTTGACGTCAGAAGTAAAAAAAGCAAAAAGCTGATTATGTAGTGAATGATTTAAAAATATTATTAATCAGATATGAATACCACAAATTCATCCAACACTATAAAGAATAAGACACTCCTCAGGGGCAAATGGGTACAAGGAAACTATTAATAATCCAAGCTTGTCATCATTTTTCAAAAAGACCTGAGGGAATATATGACTTTCAGCATAAATGAAGAGAAAGAAAATTGACTCTACAATGTGCCTAGTTAAAGTAAACCATGGCCTGTTTGCTCCTTGTTTTTTCTTTATTGGCCTACTACTAGTCATATCATATACAGGGTCACTTACCTTTAACTCGAAGGTTCTTTGTTCTGAAGTAATAAATACTTTGGGCTCCCAGGATCCCAGAGAAAAATCATACATAAGTCTACGAACCTTTACTGCTGCCAGTTTACTGTTAAGTACTTATCCGTTACTAGTTTGAGCAGTATTGATTGTACAACTAATAAATAGGTCATTTGTTCTTTTCAACTAGAACAATGTTGTATATAAATTGAAAAGAAAAAAATACTTAAAAAAAAAACCCATTGCCAAGAATGCATGTCCTTTTTAACTTTTATTTGACATTACACCAACTAATGCCAAACTAAAACATTTTATCATTTGTAAAAAGAAATTGTTCTGAAATTCATAGTACAGGGAACACACACAACCAGAATCAATAATAAAGCTCAATTATGTTTAATAAAATAAGGCAATAATAAGGAATGAAAGTATCAGGAATATCAAGTTATTTTTATATGACAGTTATTGCTAATTGGACTTGTATTAAAATTATATTAATGTCTCTTCATGCTTAATAATAATTATAGCTGAATTATCAGCTACATATCAGTACTTCCAATTGTTTCTCTCTTAGAGCCACATATATATTTATATAATACTAAGAACAATGCCCAAAAGTGTTTTTTAACATAATAAGTATTTATTTAAATATAATTTCAAGCATTTTCTACCTTTAAAAAAGTATATAGTTCTTAAAGACATCACATATCTTTAGTATCTATTTATTAAAGTTAAGGAATTAATCCTTACTAACTCAAATCTTTCTACTATCACTCGAAAATGAAAATTAGATTAGGTCTATGTGACAATAAGCACCTGGATGAGAATTTTTAATTCCTGTAATCTCTGAAGAGTTTTAATATCCAGATGACACATGATTATCTCACATTTGAAACAAAACTGTTTTGTTTCATCATAAAGATGTAGCTGAACACTCAATATTTGTTTCCTTTTCAAGAACTCATTCAAGGATCTTTTCCATTCATACAGGTACCTATAATTAGCAATGGGACATTAATTTCATGGAAGATTTATTTCTAGAAAAAATTACAGCATATTTCATTGGGCAGAGGAACTGGGATCTCAAGGAAGTACAAAGTGCCCCCTCTAAGGCAGGCAAGGTGGAGCTGAAATCACCCACAGCAGAGGGGTCTCCGTCAGCTGAAAGGAGAGCAGGAAAGGCTGGGAGATTCCTAAGACAAGCTAACGCCATACACGGCTTAGGACGGAGAGAAGGAAACCCCAGCCAGGAAGGATTCACCAAAAATCAACTCAATGCGGGAGGGAAATACTTGTCTACCACATACAAGCTGCCCTTTCTTACTATTCATTAATCATATGGCAGTAGCTCATAAAAATATCACTGAATGATTAAATTTAACTGGGCACTGAAAATGGGAATGTACATTAGGTCTCATCATTCATGAAATAAAATAAAAACACCATTGGTTTATTTTACTGCTCTATGATGAATTTGCTTTCATATGAAGGATTTAAATTGTAAAGCTGAGGAATATAATTATTCAATTTAATGCCACATTTTTTAAGTTAAAACCTATTTCAAAAAAAAAGAAGAGGGGAAAAAAACAATGAAGCAAACTAATTTTAAGAAGAAATAAGTAAGATATCCATTATTCTTCTTTGGTTCACATATAAAATGCAGTTATTTCTACTGGCTGTCCTACTTGACAGGGCCTGAAACTTTCCTGAAATGTGGTATCAAAAATGACTATGGAGTAACGCAGCAAAAGAGACAAAGAAAAATCTCACTTTTGCCTCTGTATTTTAGTGGACATGAATACTGTCATGTACAATACATCTCCAAGAGCTAATCAAATCTCACTCTGGGATGGACTGAAGCAATCCTTCTAGTTGTTGTAAGCTCCAATTTTAACAGACAACTCAGCAGGAGGGGAATATTGCACGGGAGTGCAGGTGGAGGGGTTTTTCCTTTGTCCTTCCCCTAATTTGCTTCGTTTTGGTATTTGGCCTAAACTGATCAAGAAGAGAGCTGGAACTGGGCTGAGAAGGGGCAACTGGAAGTAGAAAAGGTCAGACTAAGAAACATTTTTATACTCTTTTTTTTTCAAGATCCAATAAAGAGAGGAAATAACGTTAACAAATAGCACGTCAATTTAGTAAATCAACCTTAGATTTTTGTTTTAAGACAGCTTGTATTGAACCACTGAAGCAAAATAATTATTTCCTATAAATATTTGTGTGTGGAAAAGCATAGACAATCAGCTACTTAGACTTGATGCTTAAATAACACCAGCAGAGAAATGAGAGAATACTTCAGAGGTACTGGAACTGAAAAACGTATCCTCAGGGTTAAGGGATCCACGTCAATGGGGGAGACCCTCTCACTGTCCATCTCCTAATGGCAGGTACACATCTCACAACTCATTTGATCATCAGGACAACCACTGAGAAAGTCTCCCTACTTTACATTTGAGGAAACGGAAGTTCAAAGCAGGTTAAGGGAACAGCCCAACACATCGAAGTTTGAAAGAGGTATAGACAAAAACTGAATTCAGGTCTTTTCACCTTAAATCCTCAGCCCTTACTACTATACTTTTCACTAACACCAGAGGGGCCATATCTCAGTAGAAATCATTTTCCTATGGGAAAAGATAATTCCTAGGGGACGGTCTGAAGTCTTCCAATTCAGGGCATGTATCTTTTTGTTGATAATGGCAACACACACAAACACACACATTACCATTACTTAGAGTAATGACAGTACTATTACTTAGTCACCCAAGCTAAAAATTTCAGTGTTCCCCCTTTGTTCTTCCATATTTCCAATAATTTACTGAACGCTCAAGAGTCCACCTTTGAAATATCTCGAGTTGTCCCCTTTTCCCTTCCCTCTCTTCCTACCAAAATTCAGGTTTAGCTTTTATATAACCTTAAATACTGAAATGATCACAAGCTAGTTTCCTGTCACCACTCTCCTTCCCCTCCATCAATCACCTACATTGTTAGTTACTACACTTGAAAAAAAACATTTCAACACCTTCTATCGCCGACAAGGGAGGGTTCGAACTTCTCAGCATAGAAGACAGCCTCTCCGCCATCTCGACCTGGACCTACCCTGTTGGTTTCATTTCCCCTTTGCCCACAACACAAACCCCACATGATGCGCCCCTAACACGGGAGACCACATGTTCACTGGCAATGCCGTGGAGCTGCACTCCCACCCTCCTGTTCTCTTCATGGAACGACCTTCTCTAAAACTCTGTTTCTACAGGTTTATATTTAAGCTGGTGCAGAACTAGGTCCTGTGTGGGAACGCAGACTCAAATTCAAAGGAGGAAAACTTCTGTGGATGCTGGGACTCTAGTATTAAGACACTGTGTTCTCCTTGCTTGTTGCCTCCTTCTTAGAAATGTGACAAAAAGCTTGATTTGCACTGGTAGTGTTTCCTCCTAAACAGAAGCAGGCACCAGCTCCCAGGCTGCCAGCAGGAGAGCAATGCTAACACTGCATTTCAGGATGATTTCTGGGAACCTGACCAGCACTTCTGTCCTGAATATCTACTCTTCTTTCTCTGTTTTACCATCATCATTGTGACAGAAAATGAGGCAACAAACAATTCCACAATATTAATGAAAATAGATTCATTTCAACTGCATGACTGTCCTTTCGAAAAACCTACTAATTCAGCTTTCAGGTAAAATTATGCATCGTAGCCCTGTACAAATTTGGAACCAGGATACCACCTGAAAGAGCGAGCCTAAGCAGTATTTAAGTGCTAAAATCAGGACAATAGCCCCTTTAGAGCCTAACAGGGCCTCTACATAGAGAATTTTAAATATTTATATGCCCAAAGATTGATGCATTTTCTTTTCAGCAGAACAAGAAAGTTCAAAGTACACTGATGAAAGTTATCACTGGGCTTACTGGCAATCAATACCAATTAAAAGCTACATTTTAAAATGCATATCAGGTGTTACTGGAAAATACATCTATCTGAATAGCAGCTATTGAAAAGAAGTTTATCCAAAAGGGTAAATAATGTATAAAAAGTCCCAAGTGAGCGATGAAAATCTTGTTCAGATGACAAGCCACGTATCAGTTGGAAGCCAGTGCTCAGACTTATTGGCACCAATGTTTTCTTAATTTCCTAAGTGTGCATAACATCACACCCCCCAATTAGCCTAGAATACCCGTATTTATCGCTTTATTCTATTAAAAACTACTTCAACTTACTTATATTCCTGAAAAGTCCATTTTGTAATTTTAATTAGCAGTTCTAATGCTTCTTGTAGCATATTTTGTATTTATGCTTTCATTCAACAAAACAGTTGCCAAGTACTTGTTGTGGGTTTGGCACTACAGACACAATTCCTGTTCTCAGGGAGGCTAGAGGCTGGTGAGGGAGAGAGAAGACTGCTGAACAGATCATTATAAGGCAGTACATAATGGCCATGCTACAAACAAGCAGAGCACAGACAACCTAACTCTTCCTGGAGAATGAGCTCAGGGAAGGCTTTTTAGAGAAGGTGATACATGAGTTCTTAAAATAGAAGAAGTTAACCAGAAAATACGTGAAGATTTCAAATGTACGGCACTTCGGGATGGGTAAGACCCAAAGTATGGCCGCCGAGCGAGAGCCTCAAGCGGCGGAACTGGTCCAGTCTTAGTATCACTACCCATAAGTTTTCAGTCCTGGGGGCTCTCACATTTCCAGGTTTAATTCTTCTTCGCCTGCTGACATTTTCACTCATTTCATCCTATGGCTTTGTTGTAATTTTTAAAATGTGATCCCATGTTTTGTTTTGGGTTTGTTTTTTTGGAGAGAGAAAAAGATATAACTATGTATATTCCAACAGTCATTTCTCTATCAACATTTTTGTTCATTCACTCAAAAAATACTTATGAGCAACTGCTATAAGTTTTCGTTTCGTATAAACAGTCTTCGTTTTAAGTGCTGGGACTATGATGGTGAACCAGACATGCCAGACAAGCCCTCAACAGACTTTACATTCTAGTGGGGGGAAAAACCTAACAAATGAATGTGATAATATCTTATGTAAAAAAAATGCCATAATAAAAGTAAAACAGAATAATATGATAATGCTGGGGACAAGAAAGCTTTAAGCAAGGGGATTAAAAAAAGCCTTGCCTGAAGCAGAGCCCTTGGAGCTCATGCCTGAATGACGAGGAGACCGCCAGGTACAGATCTGTAGGAAGAGCATTCCAGGCAGAAGGAATTGCTAATGGCAAAGATCCTTGGGTAAGAACAGGCCTTGGTCTTCAAGTGACCAAAAAAAAGGTAAATGGGTACACAATGTAGTCAAATAATTAGACAGTAACTGAATGATGTGGGTGCGTTGGGCCAGTGGTTCTTAAACTGTGCTGCACATCAGAATCACCTGGGATGCTTTTGCAACTCCAGCTGCCCAGGCCGTATCCCAGACCAACTGAATCAGAACCACTGACACAGCGGCCAGGGACCAGGAGTCCTGAAAGCTCTCCACGTGTCTGACACGCAGCCGGGGTGAAGAAGCATGAGCTCAGGCCATGGTAAGGAACTTAAATTTTAGTCTAGTGAGATAAACAGACATTAGAAGATTAAAATTTCATCTGAAATTTCCATCACGGACCTAAATTCTTTAATTTCTATCTGGATAGTTGGTAAACAGGAGCAACACAGGTTAGGAGCAACACATGTTAGTTTCTAAAGCAAATTCTCCTTAAGAACGACAAAAATAAAAGCAATTATTGAAATGCTTTCCTCTAATTCAAATAATTTAGGTGAAAATTAGTTCTTTTGGAAATGCCCGATGCAATTATATCCATTGCTCATTCACTGCTTTTATGTATTCTCCCTGCAAATTCTAGAATACATTTGCTTATAATTTGTGAATAATTCTGTATTTCTTGAGAGGAAAAAAAGATACACAAAACATTTGAGATGGTATCTGAATTTTGCTTACATTATTCTTTTTGATTATTTGTAACAATGACCATGGGATTCCTCTAGGTGGGTCACATGAGTACGTGATCTCATCCGCTGTAAATGGCACATCATTTCGTGGGTTTAATTCTGGCAAGAGTTCACCCACCAGAGCTGCACTGGGAAACAATCTTTGAGGAGAAACAGGGTTGATTTACTAGGACTGATTTACTAGGATTTACATGGGTTAAAATATTCAGATGCATTTATCAGGCAGCAATGACATTTCTATTGTTCAAATAAATACACAGAATACCTTTTCCTGGACTGCATTCAGTACAGAATAAAGAATCCTAATAGCAGTAAAATGTTTCACTTCCCAAACTTTAGTGTCAATTTAAGTTCTTATTGTTTAACAGCTAATAATCATGCATAAACTAAGGAACCTAAATTAAATTTTAAGAAAAGCAAAAGCAATCAAGTCCTGGTCACGTTCCAGGAAAGCAAACCAATTAGCTGAAAACTGATTTAATTGTGTGCTATAGTCCTAAGAGTTCTGCTGACAGAGCATCTCCTCCAGCCTCTATTAGCATATTGAAATACACTACCTACCTGAAGGGATTTTACTTAGAAATTCAACCACTCCATAGAAGATAAACTTAGGATATTCCTTCATTTAACTACCCCAAACAGTATTTTTATCAAAATTGCATATATAAACATTACACTACCACCAGTTTTTCCTTAAAGGAATTTAAGGCAGTAGACAAATTTTCTGCACAGTCCATTTGTCATGGAATTCACAGCATGTCAGTAAAAAGGAATGACAATTTCTATTCAAACCTTTCTTCTTAAATCTCTATCTGATAAAGCTAACTAAGGTAATCTCTCTATCTCAAAACAGCCTTTGCATTCTTTCTGTACCTTTACAAAAACCCACAGTCTTCCCAACTTGTATTACGTACCTGTCTTCCCTTTTCTAGTAGACAATGTCTTAACTGACATCAGAAGCTATGTTTTATGCATTTTTGCATATTCAAAGTACCTTTCCTTGTGGTGTTAAACAAACATCTAATTAAAGAATGAATAATGAACACTTATCAACCTCCTACTGTTGAAGGTAGGACCCATGAAAGCAGCACAGTGCTGGAAGGAGCTTCTGCAAATACACACCACACTTCCAAGCCCTGACTGCCATTCTCTCCCTCCCTGGTGATATAAAAAGAAATAAGAAATACCTGAAGATGTGAAATGAGAGGTGGTGCTATGCTTCGAACAAGAAGGGTGGATCAATGAGAAAGAGGATGTGATGATTAAAGACTGCAGATTCAAACAAAAAATAAAATAGGGCCATAAATTCATTCAATCACTCATTCCTTCAGTAAACCATTCTGAATATCTAATATGCCAGACACCTAAAACATACAAAAGTAAATAGAACACAACACCTGCCTCCAAGCAGCACACAAGCGAAAGCTATAATACACAGTAGGAAAAGCACCATGAGAGCTATGCATAAGTGACAGTAAGATGTAAGCACCTAATTCACTGGGAAGGAGAGGTGGTTTTGGAACTAAGTTTTAACAGGGTGAGTAGAATCAGTCTAGGAGAAGAGGTAGGGGAGGGGTGCATTCCAAAAAGAGGCTGAGCAAAGGCATACCTGTGGGAGAGGTGCAGTCTGTGCAAGGAATGACAAGCAAGTCTCTGTGGACAGAGCAGAGGCCACAGAGCAGGGAGAGGCAGGAGATAAGGCAAGAAAGGGAGGAAGGGGCCTGTTCTGTCATGAAAAGGTACCTTAACTTTTATCACCCTGGCAATGATAAGCCACTGAGCAGTTTCAAGAAGCAGAGTGGCATGATGAGATTTGTGGAACTATGTGCAGGATGGGTGGAAGGGGAGGCAGGAAAAAACATAATGGCCTAAAATGTTTGCTTTAAAATTATTAATAAGTTTTGGTTTATCTGATCTTACACAATGTTGAATACACGTACTTAACACAATAACTACTGTGATAATGAGTTACCGACATCCTTAGAAATAAGTGTTTTACAATTTGGGTAAAACACTAAGAAATAAGACATTTTAAGTCCTACTTAAAATGAATGACAATTTCAATTTTCATGAATAAGAGCACACTAACCAAACTAAATTGTTACTACCTTTTGTAGTACAATTAAGATGCTAAACGAAGTAAATTGAAATGATGCGAAGATATTTTTATCAAAATCTGACCTTCCAATTATCTACTCACCTCATGCTTTTATGTGACTTTATGATCCAGTTTTCAATGTCTTCATATTATTTTGTCATTTGTTGCTTTTATAGGTTTTCTATTTACCTGATGATCTAACTTCCTTTGCTTGAAAGACAATTTAAAAGTCTTAAAATTCAAGTTGAAATTAAATGAACAAACCTACTGCCAATTTCACTAGGCAGCTTGCTGGAATTCATATTATATCACGGAGAATTTACCTGAGGGTGAATCGCTGAGGCAAAATTATGACTATGACATGGAATAAGCAATCTTATGTTGGAACTTATTATATCATAACCATATTCTGCATGAATTTTAAAAGACCATTCAAAATATAGTGAATAATTCACAAATAACATGGCCTTTAATTTTGTGATGACTGAATTTTCATCGTCAGTAGGCCTGGCTGATGGCTATAAAGTGGTATGCTTTCCTAGACACAATAATGGCAGTGAACTGTGATGATTTATTCTGACATTTTCCCTTCATCTTACATCACTCTGATCCTTTTCAGAGCTACTAGAACCTGGTCCTTGAGAGCCCTGTGAAGACACAGTCGTGTTTCACACGGGCAGCAGTTATCTGGTCCCTGCCTTTCACAAGCTGCTGCAGACCTGGCTCTCCTGCAAAAATGAGCTGGATAGCGTTGCTGCTGAAAGCAAAGGGGAAACTAAAGTAATAAGATGCAGTGAGCAGGGTGCAGCCTATGCAGACTAAACAGTCAAAAATTTTCCAAAGCGCACGTCGCTCACTCATGTAGCGACACAAGGCAAACTAAGCCGGTGTGACCAAGAAGAAAGGAGATGCCAGCAGCTGCACATTCATCACGTTTAATGAAGTTTTCACTGTTCATGTTCATGAAGTTCAACCATATGGTTCTTGATATTTTAAAAGATTAATTTTAAGAATCACGGGGACAATCTGTCAGTACTTATGCAGAGCTAGACTTTAGAGAGAGATGTAATTTCATTTTAGGGGAACATTTTTCTCTTTGCTTACAAAAACACAAGGTTTCAATAGCTGGCCAGTTAAAACTATTACCATTCATAAATTCTGCATGTCTGGGAACTTGATATAACTTAAAACATGCACCACCCACAATCATAATTTTGGCTTAGCCAAGAGAAAAACATCAAATTTAGATTCCCATTAAATGCTATAACTAGATATTTAAACATAGTAAAATTTGAGGATGAAAGCAAGTATGTTAAGTTCAAAAAATTTTTTTGAACATAAAAGGCTCTATCTATATCTCTATTAACATCTAGATCTATCCTCTGTAACACTGGAGGTAACCTGGGACTGCATACAAAGAAATATGATAGATTTTATTTTCCAAACATAACCATATATAATATCTCCCATCCCAAATGCTCTTCTTATATCCCATTGAGAGGTAGGGTCTAAATTCTTTCTCCCTGAATTTGGATGAGCTTAAGACTATAGTGAATAGACTATGTGCTTCAAGGCCAGGTGATAAAGTGTGATTCAGCTCCCACCTTACTCATCAGAATCCATGTTGTTGAAGACTTAGCTGCCCCTTTAGCAGTCTGACTATGTAGAGGACACAACGACGTAAGAAACACCAAGCTACCCAATGCAGAGAAATCAGAGAGGCCTTGAGAACAGTGATATGCCTGGACAGCTCCTAGCTGCTTCAGCCACCACTGTTCCAGCTCCAGACACCATCTGACTGCAAATGCATGAGAAACCCTGAGCCAGAACCACCCAGCTGAGCTCTGCCCCAAATCCTGACTCACAGAAACCATGAGAGATGATAACATCAGTTTTGCTGTTTTAAACCACTAAGTTTTGCAGTTATTTGTTTAAAAGCAATAGATCACTGGAAAATACTTTGATACCAGAAGTGAAGTGGTATGATAAAAAAAAGCAAACTCAAAATTATGGTATCGGGTGGCCAACATGACATAGTCTTCACAGAAATCAAAACATAATGATGCACACCTAAAATTTATACATGATAAACCAACGTTACCTCAATTAAACAAACAAGCAAACAAACATGGTACTGGTCTTTGAACCAGACAGCAGATGGAAGCCTGGAGGAGACTGCTGGCGGAAGCCCGATGGGCCTCAAAAATTTGTCTGTGAGGGCTCCAGAGAAATAAGGGTTATGTTTTCGGAAGGTGGAGAAAAGGAGACTCTTGTTACACATTTGAAGAGCATTTAGCAACATCACTGTCCACAGCAATGTGGAAAATCAAAAATGCACCTAACGAACTCCAAGGATGTAGCTAAGGAGATTTCCAGGCAGAATACCGAAAGGAGCACCTGCCTTCCTTTTGTCACTTATGATAAGATGTGGATAGAGACACATGACATAAAAAAGAAACTGACTTTCAGCAAAATTTGGAGGAACTATAAAAAAGAGGCAATTTTCTGGGTTTGAAAATAAAACTATTTTTCATTTCTTTTGCTTCAGAGAGCAAAACAGTCTCAAAATAAGAGCAAGCTTCAAGGAAAAGATAAAATGCCAGGTGTGGTCAGAAAGCCCTGGTTTGGAGCCAGCCCTGCTGGCCAAGTGGCTAAAGTTAGGTGCTGTCACCACTTGAGCAGCCCGGGTTCGCCTCCTGGTCACAGAACCACACCACCTGTCTGTCAGCTGCCATGATGTGGCGGCGGCTCACATAGAAAAACTAGAAGGACTTACAACTAGGATATACAACCACACACTGGGGCTTTGGGGAGGAAAAAACAGAAAAGGAGGAAGATTGGGGACAGATGTCATCTCAGGGCGAATGTTCCCCTGCAGAAAAAAAAAAAAAAAGACCTGGTCTACAAATAAAGGTAAGCGTATATCTACAGATATCCTTTATTAACACCTCAGGAGTATTAAGGTGGTCCCTCACAGATCCTTGAAGACAGATAAAAGGCCTTCGAAGAATCTTAAGGACACACATAGCCAACTTTCTCCGCTAAACAACAGGACTACAGAGAATCTTAAATGTGTTATCCCACTGCAGCCTCACAGGGAAGCCCTGGTAAAGGAGAGACTATCTCAAAAATTTTCTGGGTTTGGCTTTTGTTAATAGAGTGGATTATAAATTGATATATAAGAAACCCTAAAGATTTTTTTTTTAAATTACACCAGCTGGAGCTAAAAGGAAACAAAAACAATACGAAATAAAATGTGGGCTTTGGACCCCCAAACTTCCATCCCCAAGAAGAAGGTTGAGAAAACTTGTCAGCTACAAATACAGGCCATGTTTTTTGGAAAAAGAATGATGATGCAAAAGACGGAAACAAGAACACAGTGGGAGGAGCCAGGAGTCACAAAGAACAATTCCCAGAGAAGAAACTGAGCCCAAATTAAGTAAATGGCAACAGCACTGCCTGGGTTTCAGATTTGCTACGGAATATAAAGCCTCTCATTTCTGCCTTTGGAACATGAGGGACTATAGAATTTTCCTGTGCTTGTCACACCACTGAATGTGAGGTGTGTGAGGGGCAGACAACTTATTTCTTTAGTTCAAAGCTTTCAGAAGAACGTCTAGTTCAAGTGTTTCTAATATTCAAGAAGCCTTACCCAAGGAGCCTCATCTGCACCTGGATTTGATTAGAAGTCCAGGTCCTGCACTTCAAGCCAACGCAGTAATGGAATCAGACATAGGAGCTTTGAGGGCAGGAATAAGCATATTTTCCAGGTGGGGGGGCTGTAAATGGTTGTGGTCAGAGGACGGACAGTGCCAGATTATGTCTTCCAAAGATAACCACAATAACATGTCCCAGCCCTCCATGTTCTTCTTATACTGTAACTCTAACATTCCTACCACCAGCCATCGGAGTTGATATTCCTGCACCTGACATTCTGACTACAGCATAAGCGGAGATACGTGGTTTAGAGACTAGATCACAAAAGGCAATGCAGCTCTCACCTTGCTCACTGTAATACTCCCTCTTGAAGCACTGAGCTACCATGGTAGCAGGGTGACTGCTCTGAAGCTACCAGGTTGTGAAGAAGCCCAAATTAGCCTATGCAGACAGACCACATGGACAGGCCCTGAGATGACATGAAAAGAGAGAGAGGCTGAACCAGCCCCCAGTGGCTTCAGCTGCCCGCTGTCCCATCTCCAGTCATTGTCTACAAATGCACGAGAGACCATGAGCCACAAGCAAACAGCCAAACCCTACACAAATTCCTGACCCACAGAAACTGTGAGAGGTAACAGTTGTTGTGGTTTTAAGCCACTACAGAATAAAATGATTTATTACACAGCTAGAGATAAGAAAAATGAAAAGCACAAATTATTACATCTCATTTTGGTTATATATGGAAAATGTCATAAAAATTACTAAAAATAGGAAGATATTCTGATGAAACTTTACAAAGAAAAACAAAAATTTTTTAAAGACATTGTCTATAAATCTTTAGGTGAAATCATTAAAAAAAACTAAAATGAGGTCAGTAATACAACCTCAAGGTATTAAAAAAAGACAAAAGATGCTCAGATTCAGTCACCAAACTAGCCAAGTCTCAAAACAAGGACCTCAATCTCTGACAACGCTGAGGATGTTTCTTGGACAGAGTTAGTCATTCTGCACTTTTCACAACCAAGCAATATCCTGGGTCCTATTTTCAATACTGGCCAAGGACACACACCACTCCTACTCACCTGGCCAACTGCCAAAGCCCACATCCTGCGGAGACCTTACCGCCTGCAGTAGCCCCAACACCTTGTATGACACCTTAAATAACAATCTGGAGTAGTCTGCTGGCTCTTCAGAGTCAGTGAAGTGGTCTGGCTCTGTTTTGATGCTACGCGGGATCTGTATCAATCAGAGCACAACTGAGAAAACAAAATGCACCCAACTCCAAAATATTTGCTCCCAACCCTTTATAGTTCATTTATCTTAGCTGCTTTGTCCCTAGGTAAAAATAAACATGTGTCTTGGGGAATTGGGGGGGCAGGACACAGTTATCTGCCGTTGTGTAAATTAACAAGTGCTCACTGAGCGCTCAGTATGTCCCTGCTATACCAGGAAAGGTGGGGACACAGAAAAGCACAAACCACGAATCCTACTCTGAAGCAAGTTTTAATGCAGCTGGGGAGACTGATCTAATTAGCAAAAGAAAAGCTATTATAAAATAAAGTAACCAAGTGCTAAATTGTGGCATAATATTAGATATCAGAGCCTTGTTCAGGCTTCACAGGGATGTGTGAAGGTAAAAATGAGGGACACAGCAAGGATATCATGATAAGAACATAAATGGAGCCTGCAAGAGGCAGATAAGAGGTAGGTCATCTGACCACATCAGTGATTTGGGGACAGAGCTGGGAAAGAGACAAGGGATGCATGAGAAGACTAGAAAATGGGGTGCCCTGAAAACTCATTTAAGAAAGGCTAGAGAGAGTCAGCAAAGGCTGCTGAAAAAGGTTCAGCATGGAAAGAGAAGTATTTGAAAGGATTCTTCATTAGGGAGAGAGAAACAGAGAGAATTATATATAGAGAGAGAGAGAAAAATTACACGTTAAAAATTTTTATAAATAAAATGAAGGACAAATACTAGGCTATGAATAATACCTTTTCAGAAATATGGCAAAGTTTAAATAGCCTTAATATAATAAAGAGCACAGGGGCTGCCCCTGTGGCCAAGTGGTTAAGTTCGCGCACTCTGCTTCGGCGGCCGGTTTCACCAGTTCAGATCCCGAGCACGGACTTGGCACTGCTCATCAGAATAGGCTGAGGTGGCATCCCACATGCCACAACTAGAAGGACCCACAACTAAAACTATGCAACTATGTACTGGGGGGATTTGGGGAGAAAAAGAAGAATAAAAATAAAAAATAAAGAGCAGATTCAAATTGGTAAGAAAAATACTAAGTAATAGGCAAAATCATATAGAGATAACTCACAGAAAAGAACCATAATCATGAAAATAATTTAACTTCACTGGCAATGAAACAAATGAAAATTAAAACAATGAGAGTTTCCAGCTAAGTAAATTAGGAGCAGTACTGATAATATTCAATACTGGCAAGGGTGTGGGGAAAAAAGCACACTTGCCACTGATCATGGACGCATGAATTAAAACAAACATTCTGGAAAGCAATTTTGATGTATGGCCGGAGTCTTTAAAATGTCAGTGTTTCAAATGCTTTTTTTTAGTAACTCAATTTTAGAAATTTATCAAAAGCAAGAGTTATAGATTAAAAGACTGAATTTTGAATTCAGTAAATGAATTCTGAACAATTATCAAAGACTAATGATTATCAATTATCACTGACACTGATATTTACTTAGCAGCTACTATGAACAGGGTTCTATGAAAATGCTTTCACCATAGTACTTCCAATATTTACATACTTCCAGGTCAGCATTATCTCCATCTTATAAATGGTGAAACTGAATAATATAAAGTTATAAATCCAAAATAAGTTATACCAAAAGAATTGAAACTGTATATGTCTGACTCCAAAATTTGGCTCTTTCAACCATGTTTTTATGCTCAAAGATAATTATGTATATTTATAACAAAGAAATGGAAGAAATCTAAGTGACCAATGATAGAATATTATGCAAATATTAAAAGTATATTTTCAAACAAAATTTAGTAACTTGAGACATGCTCAAGATGAAATATTAGAATATTACCAAAAAATTAAGTTACAAAAATATAGGTAATACTTATTATGAATATGCATATACGTATACCCCTAGAATAAATAATGGAAAGAAATGAACCATGTCATCTGAGGTGATGGAACTAATGAATAGATCCATTTTCCTACTCTTGTCTAGATGTCTCAAATGTTTCATAATGAGCAGATATTTTTCTATTCAAAAAGACCATAATAAAGTTATCTTTTTAAAGAAAGAATAAGCAATTTAGCTAATGTTAGAGCCAGCAAGAGGAGAAAAGACACTGAATACAAATGATATACTTTAAGCAGATATAATTCTTGCCAAAATAGTTTGTAAAGATGACTCACAAAATTTCTTCAAAGAAGACTTCATGTTATTTATAACATGAATGATTTTTTTTTACTTTATTATTTATCGCAGAGGAAAAAAGGCAGAATATTAAAGAGTTAAATTGAATGTTGTACACATGACATTTTGCAGTGATACCATTAGTTTGAATACTTCCTCTAATATCTAAAGTGACTCTCAGGACAAATTTATAATAAATGAACACTCAAAGCACCAATGCAAATACAATATAATGCAATGTCAAAAGAAATCAAATGATCTTAAAATCATTTAGGAACTTATTTTAAAATTATTATTTTTAAATAAGATCATATTCTACTTCTACAACTTTTATTTATAGCACCTTTGTCTAGGATATGAGATATCTTAAGTGCAAAAACTACCTATATTAGTTTAAAATTATAGGGTCAAATAAGATATAAATTGTGTCCTCACTTTCAATTTTGTGGTAGCAAATATATTTAATTAGACTATATTTTATTGTTAATAAAATGTATGTTAATCTCATTATTGGAATTTACATACAAAGTTATTAAACACTTTAAAAAATTTGAATTTTGTTGGATTAAACAATCTGACATATTCTGTAATATTAAAAATTGAAAGCAATAAATCTGTGGCCGGCCCGGTGGCACAGCGGTTAAGTTCGCACATTCTGCTTCGGCAGCCCGGGGTTCGCCAATTTGGAATCCGGGTGCAGACATGACACCGTTTAGCAAAAGCCATGCTGTGGTAGGCGTCCCACATATAAAGCAGAGGAAGATGGGCATAGATGTTAACTCAGGGCCAGTCTTCCTCAGCAAAAAGAGGAGGATTGGCAGTAGTTAGCTCAGGGCTAATCTTCCTCAAAAAAAAAAAAAAAAAAAGAAAGCAGTAAGTCTATCAATAAAAAAAGCAATAAGAGAAAAATGGTAATTAAATCTGATCTTTGTGGTGCCAAGCTCAATAAGATCAGAAGGGAAATAGATATGGAGTTGTTGCCCGCAGTTGAGGCATCTCTGAATTAAATTAGGATAACAGATGTCTATCCACCATGTTTTAACTGTCGTGTGAAACTAAACACTGCAGTTAATTGACGTAGGTGACAGAGGTGAGGACTAAATTGCTTTCCTTTAAAGTGACAAGTAGAATAATAAACTACCTTAGTAAGATTAGTTTTCAGTAGTGACTAATTCAATTAATAAACATGTTAAGTTTGAACACCAACAGGATCACTCTATTCCAACCAACAGATGCTCAAATAATTTTTTTACTTAAATCAAACAGAACCTTTCTAAAGCACATCCATTCCTAGAAGGAAAACAGTCATTTTTATTTATCGTATTCCATGGTCCAGTTCTCTCATTTCACAAGTACTGAAAATGAGGTCCAGAGAGGCTGGGTGACTCTCTACAAAGTCAGTCAGTGAATCAGAGGCATCAAATAATTTCTCTAAAACCTGACAACTCTACATAGTTCCTCTCGCCTCCCTACCTGGGGGATATATTCTAGATCCCCACAAACACTTGTTTAACATATGATTCTAATACGCTATCAAAAAGTGAATAGGCGTCCGTAGGGCACCTCTGGTTTCTTTAAGAAATGAAACATGTATCTTACAGAGCAGGTCACACATTCGGAAACGTCTGGGTTGGTGTTCAAATCTGTCTGCACTCTCAGGATCAGAGCTTCTTAATCCAGAAGCCCTTAGAGAACAAATATGTTCAGCAACCTGCCCTACTGAGTTCTAACACTCTGAATCTCTGCAGTTGAGCTGGTTTCATTTGTCAAATTGCAAACGGATAGGTTTCCATTACATGCTATGTCAGAAGGAGTCCCTGGAAATCACTGCCAGCTGATCAATCACTCCCTCTAGTTCAATATTTAGTAACAGCAAACCCCCTCCAAAACAGTATTTTGTTAGAGTAACTGAAGTATATGAAGTATGTGAAAGAAAACTATCAGGTATTTTTGTAAAGGTTGTCAGTAGCTTTGTGGCTCAAATGGGAACAAATTACTCTAGAAAAGAAACTTTAACACTTCTCGAAAATTATCCAAAACTTCAAAACATAACTAAAGTATTTCAGCAAATATAAAACATCATTACTTACACGATGCACCACATCATCATTTCATGTAGCACTGAGAAAAAAAAATGCCGTGATGATCACATGACATTAAGATATATCCCAAATTCAGCACTCTAAAACCTATAAAACTGTGTGTCTTAGGATCCATTAATAACATATGGTTGTATGGTTGATTTTAATAAGTTTACCACCTACAAAAAAAAATTTGAATTTAAAGGACTGTAAAAAATAAAACATAACCCTGGCTTGCAAGTAACTAAAAGGTAAACCTGTAATTATAATTAAGTGTAGTAAATATTAAAACACTTAAAAGTATAGTATACAACATTTAAAAACTCATTAAAGTATCACACTCTTTTTACATGTGAGGAACCACAAGGCCATGAGATCAAGGGATCATTGTCTCCTCGGCAGCCTTCCAAACGTAAAGATACCTTATTTGACAAAGTTAGAATTTGGGTCTGCAAATATTTATTGAGCACATACTGTGTGTCAGGCACTGGTATGAGAACCAAAGATACAGAGGGGAACAAAGCAGACAAAATTCCCTGCCCACATGGGGCTCACATTCCAGCAGGGAGGACAACAACAAACACAATTCAAAAGTGAACTCTGTCACCCAACAGCGACGAGTGAAGCAGAGGAGGACGGTTTCTGCTCCACTGATTCTGTTACTCCAGCAAGAACACAGGCTCCCAATCCTAAATAGGATGCTTTCAAAATAATCAGGACTGTGTCAGGCTGAAACAGAAAAAAAAAGAAAAAAGGCTTTGTGATGGGCTATGAGTTTTCTGAGACTATTAACCGATGTTTAAAATAAAGGCCTTCGGGTTGTGAACAGAATGGACAACTGGCAATAGTAGGCTTCTAAAGAGCAAGCGTTCCGGCGTCAGAACGTAGTCACAGGGATCACAGGAACGAGGCTGCCAAGGAGGGCTGGGACGGATAGGTCACTGTGGCTGCCCAGAAAAACTGCTGGAAGATCCGCAAAGCAAGTAACCAGGTAAAGTAGGGAGAAGCACGTAGAACATCAGGGAAATCTGGCTGCAGAAACTGGGGTACAGGATAGAGTTGGATCCCAAGGCATACGGCAAAGACCTAATCACTTAGGAACATAGAACAGGGTGTGAGAACGTGACAGTGCCCGTGGTAAAACTCACTAATCAAGAAAGGTCTTAAGTGGGGGCTGGCCCCGTGGCCGAGTGGTTAAGTTTGCGCGCTCCACTGCAGGCGGCCCAGTGTTTCGTTGGTTCGAATCCTGGGCACGGACATGGCACTGCTCATCAAACCACGCTGAGGCAGCATCCCACATGCCACAACTAGAAGGACCCACAACGAAGAATATACAACTATGTACCGGGGGGCTTTGGGGAGAAAAAGGAAAAATAAAATCTTTAAAAAAAGAAAGGTCTTAAGTTCCCATTGACTTAGCACAGGACGGATCCTAGACCTGTCTCGAACGCCAGAGGCCCACAGGCTGTGTGCCTGTCTCTGCCCAACCAGGAGCTGCCTTCAAGTTTTAGCATGAGGATCAAAGCTCAAACCAACTTAAGGAGTATAAAGTTACTTTGAAGTTGCTGCTTCTCAACTATGCCCCAATGCTAACATTTCAGTGTCTAAAAAGGCAGTGTAAATTTTCTCAAGGACATTCTTCTATTCGATAGAGTAGGTTATCTAATTTTTAGATAAACTTATTTTGCCCAGAACTCAATATAGCATTTTCATTTTAAAGTACAGCCATAAAAAATAGCTTTATTAAATTTGGCCTTACTTTTAAAAAAATTACTCACCATGTCCCAGAGCTTAACATTATAATGTTCCTCCTGGTGGAGGCTCAGTGAGATCTGGTCGTGAGGAGCGAGGGAGACGTGAGTCAGGTAGAGTCACCATTACAAACTAGCAAGATGTAATCACATTGGTCTCTAGCTACCTGTTCCTTTCTGAACAAACAAAGCATAATAAATACACAAATATTACTAAGTAATGATGTCTAGAGACATGACAGGAAAATCCAAAGATGACAAAAGGGAAAAGAAACAAAATCTTTCTTCATGTAAAGTTACAGGTATAGTTGATACTTATACAGCTAGCTAATGGGAAAACTAATCAAACTACTAAAATGTTATTATCACTACCCTTACAGGGATACCCTCCAGGTGAGAGAAAGAATATGGTCATTCTTCCATTATGTGTGATGTCTCATGGTCTCTAATAAATTTCTGCATCTGATTTATTTTGAGCTCTTATAGTACCACAACCAGAATTTTGAGGATTCTTACTATTTTATTAAATAAAGGAAAAGTAATCTCTTTCATGTGGACAAAAACACTTGCAAATGAAAGCTGTCTGTTCTACGACAGAAGTCAATAAGAAAACGGAATGCAACTACAAAAAGTTATTTTACAGTAAATGTGGTTGGTGCACCTAATCTATAACAATAAGGTTGTATTTATAATAGTCCCTACTTTCTTAATGGCTCTGGTTCTAGGAGCCTTCTCAATTTGAATACCATTAATCCTTATGCCCAACAAAGATGTTAAAGGTGTTTGTATGTCTGAGTTGAAGAGTACACGAAAGGTCTAAAAAGGCTTGGTCTTGGTCAAAAATATAAGTGGAAACTGACTCAATTCTATGGTTTTATTTTTCTGTAAACTTACAGAGCTTAAACATAACACAGCTTTCGAGATATTTTGTCATGGATTCCTATCTTTTTCCCACATATAAGTATTACACAAAAATATCTCACACTGGCTTTTCTGCCTCCTCTTGTTTACCTCCCAAGATAAAATAATTGTTTCATTACAGACTGACTAACATTTCACCCAGGGCCCTCAATTCCCTCATGGAACTTCCAGAACCTGCTCCTTAACTCTCTCACCATCTTTTAGGATGTAGCTGGCTATGTTCATGAAAATTTTCCAGTATAAACTTACCATATCAAATACTTTTCAATGACTGCATATAATCTGAAGTTAGTCATTAAGCTTTAGGTTTTCAACTCTTATGTGTACTTTAAATTAAAGCTAATAAAATGCAAAAATTTCTCAGGCATGGCAATTAAGTTATAAACTCTCCTGAGAACATTTACGCCATACATACAAAGCCAAGTGAAGGTTCTGGAAATACCCAGTTACTGGGAGATTTTCCATATAGCTCAATATAAGAGTTCATGACTTAAATAATATCCACTGCATAATGGGTACTCACTGAAAAAAGCATTGTGACCTATTCAAAAGTTTGCACTTTCCTCTGTAGTATATTCTTCACACTCTGAATAAGCAGACATATGCCTGTTTTTGTTATAGCAAAACTTTTACACTACGATTTTTTCATGAGTATGTAAGTGTTCTGTTTTCTCCTAAAACTGAACTATCACTCATTGTAATTACCCCGATGCTATTTTTGTTTCTATGATTGTATTTTTTATTCTTTTGATAATTTCTCTTAGAAAGATAATAAAATCTATATATTTAAACACCATTTTAAAATCAAAATATTCATAAGTTGGTTATTTGAGGAGAATTCTCACTTTTACTTAGGCAGGTTTAAAGCTAATTTTAGCTTTAATATGTGTTCCCTTGCAGTGTATGCCCAGAACAAGAAAAATTACCAGGGCTGTAAATCAGAAACAACACAGTACTAGCTATCCAACAAGGCTATGTTATTGCCACTTAACATGTGGCGAGAAAGATATTGCAACATGGCACAGATCAACTTTCATCCCATTTCAAAAGTCAATATTTAAACTAAAGGAGTCCAAAGCCAAGACTTTGTGTTGAGAGATTCAAAATCTTTTTTCTACAACTGTGTGGTCGCATGTCCATTCTATCTAAGTGCTTTGCTGGCTAATGCTTTCCCTATGTACCAATGAACTTACTTTCCAATGTTTCTCTGTGTTTTCCAATTCCACAAATGTTCCATTGTTAGATCACAGGGTTGCTGCTTTCAATACTGTTCAGAGCTGTTGAGTGCCTAAAGATGTGTTTATCATATCAATACCCCTGTGCATATACATAAACATGAGAACACACACACACAATTTACTTTCTCAGTCTAAATCAAACTATATTTTCTTTGAAATACATTCACCAGGAAGTACACTTCTTCAGTGCACCACCAAATAAACTCAGAAATAAAAATAAGCCCCTCAAAATTTGAACAGCTTTAATCAAAGTTACTAATTCTCCATATTTTCTCCAACTTCTTTCAGCATTTTGAAACTAGGAGAAAATTAGCCTGAAGGAAAAAAACAGCTTGTAACTTCAAGTTGAAACATATTGCATAACCCAGGCCAGAAAATAATTTGGATTTGCATGGACTCTCTTGAATATCTAGATCTTTTTCTTTGACCATAGGGAGCTCATCTCAGATTTCTCCAGTGATAAGAAATACCATAAGCAGTTAACCTTGGCGGGGAGAGGTGCCTACTGGGCTTTTGACATGTTAGCTCAACTAATCCTCACAACAGCCCTGAGAAAGGAGGCGTTACCCCATTTAAAAATATGACCAGAGGTATGCAGAACTCTGATTCAAATTCAGATCTGTCTTTGACTCCAAAAGCAGGGCTCTCTTCTGCTTTGCTTTTTTATCTAATAAAAAATAGACAAAGTTTAATGGACTATCCCCCTTGTCTAAGTAAATACAATCTCACTGAATTGCAGTCTCACCAAATAATATCCAAAGCACATTTTCCTTTATTTCTCCTAACGTGAATAACTAAATAGGTGTTTAATTTTCAAATGATCAGTCAACAAGTAAATAGCAAATGAAAGGAGGTAAATATAAATATAAGATGAGGTCTCAGGGCGGGCCCAGTGGCATAGTGGTTAAGTTCACACACTCCACTTCAGTGGCCCAGGGTTCGTGGGTTCGGATCCTAAGTGTGGACCTAGACTCTACTCATCAAGCCATGTTGTAGCAGCATCCCACATACAAAATAGAGGAAGACTGGCACAGATGTTAGCTCAGGGACAATCTTCCTCACCAAAAATTTTTTAAGAAAAAGAAGAAGATGAGGTCTCTGCAATTAAGCAGATAAAGCTAACTGAGGTAACTGATCAGTAAAAGGCACTCTACAGTGTTCCAATAAAATGTATATAGCTTTAGAAGGTAAATAACATTCATATGGAGAGAATGTGCCTTAATATTTTGAAATAATATTAGGTTGTTTGAGGAAAGCAAAATGGGGGTCTGGCCAATATACTGCTAAATAGATGCTTCTGCATGGAAACCCTGTATTGGGAAACTATGTCAGGTTCCAGTTTATGCGCTGTGGGCAACGACTGTGATAGGTGTACTACACAAAGAAGCAGCTCAAGAAGACTTCTTAGATGAGCTGGAAGTTGACCTGGTCTTGAGAGCAGCACTAGGGTAAGGCAGACGCAAGGGTACTCCAATAAGACAAAATATCTAAGTGAGGACCAAGGACTGGAATAAACCCGAAACTTTTACATACACTTACACAGCTGGAAAGAAATACCCAGAACATTTAGCATGAAATTCTCACTTCAAAGATAAGAAAACCAAGTCTCAAAGTGGTTAAAGGGTTGGCCCAGTCACTGAGCTATAGCCAGGGCTTGATGAAAAACACTGCTCACCTGCCATTACAGCCAGTGCTATTTCCACTCTAACAGTGGGTCCCATCCATCGTCTAACCATGAGGTGAGGTCTGAGGGCTTCTGGGAAGTTACCTCAGGAGCCCAGTGGGGAGTTGGGGGAGGGTATTCAGACATGGCAGCTCAGCTTTTATCTCTTTCATATATTGGACTTCTGCTAAGTTTTATTTGAAGAAAAGAACTCTGTGTTAAAAATGCACTCTTCAAGACTTCATTAGTAATTAAGTAACATTGTTGAGTCCTGTGCCATGTGACACAGACTCAACCACAAAAGAAAAAAAAAAGTCTTTGCCCTCAATAAATTACTTTACTCATTCAACAATCAAGTACTGAGTGTATGTTGTACGCCAGGTACTTAGCTATACATTGGAAAATTCAATAGTGACCAAAAAGTTGCAGTTTTGGCCTGGGGTCAGGTGGTGGTGAACTAGAAAGATATTAATCAAATAACAACACAAAGAAATACAAAACACAACTAGGATAACTGGCATGAGGGAAAGTTGCAAGACGCAAGGAGAACTGATAACCAGAAAACTTCACTCCAAGGAGCCACTGTCTACTGGAGGCGACGTGACCATGTGAAGCAACAACTATTATAAACACAAGTGCTCAAGAGGAAGAACGCACAGGCTCTATTGTAAAACAGACAAGGCAGTGACGAACTTCGCAGGAGGGCAGAGACACCTCACAACGAAGGCAGCATCTGTGCTTCATCTAGGAAGGGTTAATACAGACACATCATTGCAGAAAAGGGCTGGCAGGAAAAGGAGGGAAAGAAGGATACTTCAGACAAAGGCAGTGCATGTGCAAAAGGATCAGAAATTGGGTAGAAATGCAAAACATAGCAAGCGCTCCTCAAGGATAGAGTAAAGGTGGTTGTCTCAAAGAAGAATATGTAAGGGCCAGATCCGACAAGGCCTTGTACACTCATGCTGCCAACTGAGATTTCAACTGCACAGCATGCCACGGAGGTGAGGGAGGGTCACTGAAGGTTATAATCAGGAGTACGACATGATCAGAACCGCATTCCAGAAAACTCAGATAGACCAGAACAGGGAAGACTAGTGGCAAAGAGATCAGTCAGAGCTGCTACTATTTGACAAGCAAAGGAGAAGCAGAACTGCGGATTTGTGTCAGGTTTCCTAGCACATGTTGGCATTTAAAAAGTGTGTTAAATGAATAGGAAATAATGTTGGCATGCTAGAGTAGAGCAAGAATACAAAGAATCATAAAAGACAAGCAAAAATGTTATGACCTGATGCTGTAGGAAATGGGAAGTCATGGAAAGTTTCTGATCAGCGTGACAGGAAGTGAACTATGTTTAAGAAAACTTACCATGTTATAGTATATCTGATAGAATGGATAAATGATAAAATTACAAATGATTTAAAGAAGCTCTTAACAAGACAGCTAAAGCAGTTCGGTAAAAATGTTCAGCCTGGTAAGGGACCCCCAGAAATACAGAAAAAAGAAACATAAGAGAAATTTTCAAAGGAAAACAAATGAAGTCAATCAACATACTAGATCAGAGATCAGCAAATTTTTCTATAAACGGCTGCATAACAAATGGTTTAGGCTTTCTGGGGCACATGATCTCTAACAGAGCAACTCTGTGACTGAAGCAGGAAAGCAGCCACTGCCAGCCATAGACAATATGTAAACAAATGGGCGTGGCTGTGTTCCAATAAAACTTTATTTACATAACAAACAGTGGGCTGGATTTGGTCTGCAGACTGTAGTTTACTGACTCCAGGACCAGATACAGCTGGGGTCAGGAGTATGTTCAGCCATAAGTGATAGAAAACCCAAAATAACAGTAGCTTAAACAAGATAGAAGTTTATTTCTCTCTCATAAACAAAATCCCCAGGTAATAGACAAGTTTGGTATGACAACTCCACAATTCTAAAAGACCCAGTCTCCTTCTATATCATTTTTTCACCATCCTCAACATGTGACGGCTAGCTCTTAGTTCATGATAGCTGCTTGAGTTCCAGCCATCAAATTAGCATCCTAATTTGTAGAAGGGGTAGAATGGGAAGAAGGGTAAAAAGGGCCCCTTCACTTTAAGGACAATTCTGTAACTCACAAAACCTTTCTATTTAGCTAGATGTCCACCTTCATACAAAAGTCAAAAAAGATCACACGTTTCAAAGTGAAGGCTAAGTATCACAAGCCCTGTATCAATTCTTTCTCCCTAAACCAGAAAATACTTTTTGTTCACCTCTTGATTGTTGACCCATATAAAATTTCTTATTGGCTGAAAGTTACCCAATAAACTGTTTTCCTTCTGTCCGAAGTAATAAAACTATACAACACTATAAACATTTTCCATGTTTAACTCCAAGATATTTGGTTTTCTGGTTAGAAACAGTAGAGCTTTTGTTTTTAAAATTAAAGCAGACCCTTAGATCTAATTTGCCTCAGAATGCCAAATAGTTTTCTTATGTTCTAACGTTACTATCACCTACTCTAAAAACAAGCAGATATCAAGAGACTGACTCCACTTACTCTGCTTGTCCCTGAAAATGGTTCACTGACACAAAGAGCAGGAAAAACAACAATATAAAAGATAAAGATAAAGGTCCAAAGATAAGGATCTCTTAAACGGTCTAGTATACAAGAGATTTATGCTGTGAAATTACATTTAAGGTACAAGAGTCTTAATACTATAGCTATAATGAGGAGATATTTCAGTGAAAATGGGTAACACAGATACAATATTTCCTTTTATTGAGGTATAATTTGACTCTTAAAAGATGACTTATGAGAAACTGCCATCATAAAACAAAAAGATTCGCTAAGTTTCTGGCCCTTTGTATTAGCAAAAAGAGACAAAAATTCAGCATCCCAGACAATTCTAACAAGTTAAGAGGGTTGGTTCCTTAGGATCATGCAATATTTCAATATATGTTGAAACTAACTTCCAATTTAAAGAATAATTCAAGAGCTGTTAAGCTTTTACTTCAACACTGAAAACATGCAGACAATTCAATTAACATTTAAATCTTTGAAAACTAATTTTCAACAAAAAACATTGACTTTTTGATTTTTTACTTTTAAGGGGATTTCAAAAATAATAAATAATGCACAAAACTTTCCAAGTTGTAACTTAAGCCATACTCTCTATCCTAGATTTTATTTCAGGTATATCTCAATTCACGTTAATATGTTTATTACCTGACATTTTAATCAAAGATCAAAACTTCTCTATCCAAAACATTTCCAAAGCTCTGTGAAGTAAACTAACTTTATGAAATGGAACCTAAACTACATATTTTGTAATGAAATTTTACATTACATTTCAAGAAAGAATGCTGTCCTTATAAAGGACCCAATGTGGCTCAGACAATAATAACGGTAAAAGTATTTAAAAGAAATGTAAGAAGAAATATTTTAATAATCCAAAGCAATATTCAGTTTCCAGGAGTCTTGGTAAAATGCTGAACGACTCTCTCATAGATTGCTCAGGATTCCAAACTGACTGGTCTGGGAAGGGTCCTTAAGTGTTAGAACTTATCACAGGGTGGGGGGACAATTGAACACATAGTTTCAGGGAGCTCCACAGGTCTCATGAGACTCCTAACGACCTAACCATTATTATGGATTGCTAACAAGATCATTTCAAATGCTTTGAAAAGGTATTTATTTTAATTACATGAGTAATATGTGAATATATGCTTACTTTTCATATTAAAAATATACAGAAATTTGTAAAGTAAAAAACTGTTTATGACCCTCCTAAAATTTTTTTCATGTCACCCTCCATTTCAATAATCTTGAAGATGAGTTAAAAAACCCAGCCTGGCTTTCAAGCAACTCTAAAATCTGGTCTCCCCTTATCTTATAGGCATTTAACCTCTCATGACTTCCAAATGTGAAGCTCTTTTCCTGCCAAATTAGCTTTCTCACATTTTTCCAACCATACTATGCTCATTGCAAACTCAGGATTTTAAACATTATTTATAACTCCTGACCTTTTGCCTAAACTCGCTCTGCCTTCCTCATCACCCAGCTTTAACCCTAATGTGCCATGTGACCTATCCTGACCATGTCACCTGAGCTGAGTCCTCCTACTTCACTACACTAACACTACTCATTTTGATACCAAACACCACTTGAGAATCCTTACAGAAGCAATAAACATTTCTGAATAACAACTAACACTGCGGACCTGCTATTACAGTCTGAATTGCATTCCCCCAAATTCATATGTTGAAGCCCTAAGGACCTCAGAATGTGACTGTATTTGGAGACAGGGCCTTTAAAGAGGTAATCAAGTTAAAACCAGGCTGTAAGGACAGTCTCTAATCCAATATGACTGTGGTCCTTATAAGAGGAGACTAGGACACACAGAGAGAGACATCATGGATGCACACCCATAGAGGGACGACCATGTGAAGACGCAGCAAGAGGGCTGCCATCTGCAAGCCCAAGAAAGAGCCCTCAGATGAACCTGTTACTGGAAAATTGGGTTCTTATCGTCCCCCCAGGATAGAAATCATGAGAGACAACACACGGGAGTAGAAAAGTAAAAGTTTATTGGCTTGTGCACAGGAGAGGTACAAGGCAGCCAGTGCAGAAAGGAAAGGGGTAGGTGACTGGCTCATAAGGGAACAGGATTGTGGGGCTTTTATTAGGCAAAGGCTGGGCAGGAGTGCCTTGTCACGGCATGTAGAGGCAGGGTTTTCCTTGTGCCTGAGCTGTTCTTTGACATGCCACCTCATGCGTAGCATGTATCATTAGCATGCTAGCTCTCCACCCCTGGGTGTGATTTTTACTATGCTAATGGAGCCAGGGTCACCTTCAGTGGACTCCTGGGTGCTACGGCACATGCATGAGCCCAGGAAGGTCCAGAGGTTGTGGAATGTGGATCGTGTTGGCCTCTGATTCTCCTAGCTTGCAGATTGGTTAGGGGCCTTATCTTCTTGGTCCAGGGGCCTGGCAGATGGCCCTATCTCATTAAGGCTGGTTTCTATCTAAAACCCAACCCCGCCAGCACCTTGATCTTGGACTTTCAGGCTCCAGAACCGTGAGACAATCAATTTTTGTTGTTAATCCACCATGTCTGTGGGATACTGCTATGGTAGCCCTAGCAGACTAATACACATCTCATATGCCCAGACATATGTCTTCTTCATCCTAACAATTTCCCCAAGACAGCTCTACATGGAAAGTGTGGCTATTATCTGAGAAAACTGAAAGAAATGAAGTAGTTTGCTCAAAGTCTCAAAGTAGACCCTAGTATAAAGTAGAGCCTATGTCGACTTTCCTCTAAAGCTCGTGATATTAAACATCATGTTTTACTGACCATATGTGAATGATCCAAAGATAACATTATTACTGCTAGTACTGCTTTTTTAGTAGAATGCTGATGGATGATGAATTGATGGATTAAGAAGTAAAAAGCTTCACTTTTTTTTCTTTTTCCTTTTCATTTATGGATATTTTAAGAACAAATGTAGTAGTCAGGTTCCATAATTAATAACAGCCTATTGAAAAGAGTTGTTTTCAGAAATGCTCAAAGAATGGAATTTGGCATACATTTGTTTATCTTGATTCTATCCATATTATGCTTCTTACTTCCTATCAAATGTTAGTGACAACCCACAGTAGCCAGGACCTAATAGAAGTTACCATATTTCACTGATGCAAAAACATGCATTTGGTTTTTTTTACATTTTAACATCCTTGAAAAAGATACATCTTACATCAGTAACATATTACCATCACCATAAGCATGGTTTCACACTGTCACCTCTCTGAAATTGGAACACTGTCTTATAACAGTTGATCAAACACTTTAATTCACTAATTGAAGTTATATGTTACCTCCAGACTTGAGTAAAAAGTGAATGATCACACAATCATCTCTGAAGCATCCTTGTGATGAGCTAAAGGAACACAGGAAAGGCGGTCCAAAGCAAAATGTTCCTCATCTAAAGTTATAGGGCAGACAATGGGAAAAATTACAGAACGGAGAAATGAAACAGCAAATGAAACAGCAAACTCAGAAGGGCAAGTGCTAGAGCGCATTTCATTCATCCTGCAGTCTTGTTAGGACAAAAAGACAAAAAGGAAGAGCCACAAAGAATTCCTACACACAATCTCACACATACTGCAAAAAGAAAAAACCACCCAAAAGAGGGCCAACTCCATGTGCACAGTGTGTCCATAAAGTGGAAACCAGTCTCACACTTTACAATCACACCTCACAGACCGCCATGGAGGGCAGGCCTCCCAGGTGAGGCATCGAGTTTCACAGCCCTGCTCCCAGGACTGTTAACACTAATCCACAAGATCTGCAAATGAGAAGAAAGAAAGAGAGGCAGACACCCACACGGAAAACGGCCCCAATTAGAGGACTCAACAATACTTGCCCATCAATTGTTTACCCATTATTTTGGCAAACGAATAAACCAGTAACAATCACTAAATGCTGTGTGTATCAACACAGTAATCCACAATTTAAAAGACTCTTTATCACAATCAAGTCTGTTCATCTTTAGCTATCTCTTAAACAATTTCTATTTCCATTAGAAACTAAACAATTTTCTTTGATGTCACAACGAATACAGCCTACATCTCATTAGAGAAAGATGTAGTAACAAACAAATCAAATGGAAACTGAGACCATCTCTTTGATGAGTGAAAAAAGTGGTAGATTAATTTCAATTATATTTTCCTTTAAACAACACAATAAAAATCAAACTCTATTTCCCCCAAAGGTCTGTCAAAAAAAAAATGATGGGATTTGCCAATGATCCACGATTTATGTTACCAAGTTTGACAAGAGCACACCAAGTCTATCAAAGTTGTTAAAAAGCAAGTTTTACTCTCTTACTGGAACCCAAGTAGCTAGACATTAAATCCAGAAATCTACCACCGTAAATATTTTGCAAGCTCAATACTCTGTTCTTTTTCTGACTGGAGATGAGCTTTACCAGTTGTTTTTAATCAGACAAATAAGAAACCATTAAAATCTGATGTGCTGACCTAAATTATAAAAGAAGTTATAAAATAAGCTACCCCACATTCCGAAACATGAAAGCCTTTTATCTTTCTGCACTGCTGTCGGTAATTACATTATGTCTTTATGGGAAGGCAGCTATCATAAAAAGAACTTTTATTTAAAAAGAAAGATTACAAGGCATGATTAAAGAAAATAAGATGGAATAAAATTTCAAAATGTTGGATCTCAAGGAATCGTGAAGGCTTTCATTTCATTGTGAACTTGTGAAATGAAATAAAACTTGTAATCATGATCACAACTAAACAAAATCTATTGGCAACATCCAATTCCTCATTTTTAACAGAAGGATACTAGGAGTTCCTCCTGCCTCAGAGATTTACTGTAAGAATTAAATATGTTAATACACGTAAAGCACTAAGAACAATGCCTAGCATAGCATGCTTAGTGTTTGCTCTTAGGGTTAATATTAGTATTAACATAAGCGTTAACGTTATCAGCATTCTGAAGGCCCAGTCCAGCTTTATCTGTTCACACACAGCTCCATGTAAGTTGCCCCCCACAGGAAGCCTCTTCTCACTAACTCAGCTCTTACACACATGGCTCTCTTCTAAACTCCTACTGCTTTCTGTTAGTCCAATCATATATCCTACAGTTTCATTACATTTTCAATTGTTCACTGTTGTTTATGTTAATCTTATATAATCAAATGCATTATAAAATACTTAAAAGAAAAAACTATGATGACACAGTTTGTGCTGTCTTTGCTGGTTCCCTAGCCTCCAGCTCTGAGAAGAGAAACTCCCTTCAGAGCAGAGGGCAGACACGGCTCATCCTCAGCTAACAGCAGTCACATGCAAGGCAGAAGGTGCTAAAAGTTGAACACACCATAAAAGTACAGAGCAGGGGCCTAGCCTCAGGTGTCTTCCACTTTAAGTCAAGAGAGTAAGTATGCCTACTATAAAGTATCATAAGTTCCAAGCTAAATCACCTACCTATTATAATTCCTGCTGTAAGGAATTCTGAAGAAGGAAAGATAACTGAAGTATAAGGGGGTTAAGAAAGACCTAGTGGAGAAGGATCATGAATGTGAAGAGTAAGTCTTACATAATAAGAACAACAACTCCTGGTCAAGGAGCTTCCACACCACAGTAAATAATTTTCATACAATAAGAAAAATAGCAACATATATTGGGTGTTTAATACATGCTGGGAACTTTTCTAAGTGCTTTATGAATTTTAACACATTTGATTTGCAAAATATTCCTAAAAGGGAGGCACTATTCTTTCCATTTTAAAGATAAGTGAAGTACAGTAAAGATTAAATGATTTGTCCAAGATCATATAGCCAATAAGTGGAAAGACTGAGTTATAATCCCAGGAACTTGGGCTCTTAAGTCCATACTCTTTACATTATATTAAACTATTCTTTATGAGCTCATGTAATTTTCATAAGAATCTTGCAAAGGAGGTCATACATTCTACTTATTGTAATCTACATGAATAGAGTCCCTGAAGTTGTGCAGTGCACAGTCTGAGCAGCCATATGTAGCAGCCATAATGATCTGCATTGTATAGGTACAAAGTTCAATAATTTAGCCAAAGCTGCCCAGTTCCTATAGTCACGATCTGAAATACAGTCAGTCTCACTCTTTTCACTTATACATGGAATGAACAAAGCCAAGACATGGTAATTAGCAAGGTTTGTTCTGGGATACAAGGAGTAAATCCGTTTGGTTTGATGGGAGAAAAAATAAAGAGAAAGAATGAAGGCATTTAGTTCATCTTAGTTCATCTCCCATCTGATCTCCAGGTTCTGGGTGTGAGAAAAAGCCATTGGATGTTCCTGAAAAGTACAGTATAAAAACACTGTTTCAAAGAGCTGAACCTACCAATAGTCTATTACAAGGATGAATTTTAAGGAGAAGAGCTTCCCTCTTTTCGAAGGAAGAAAAATTAAACAAACAACAAAGAGAAGAACAACTGAAGGTTCAACATCAGAGAGGTGCCGGGAATGGAGGGGTCTAAGCCATACACAGAAGCGCTTAAATAGAGTTGGCAGAGGATGGACTTCATTAATGGATGTAAAAGTGGACTAGAAATAGAAAATCTCTTACAAAAACAAAATGTTACAACCTATAAGAACGATGGAGCAAGGAATATTGAATAAAGGGTCAGATGAGAACGCAGTATATTTTTCCAGATCACTTGGAGTCTATTTTACACAACATGGTTTCATTTTTCTATTTGCATTTTGCATTTGCAATATTATAAATTCCCTGACTAATATTCAGAAAAATGTAATAACAATGAATTACAGAGTAAAGTATAATTGACTGTATTTATTACATTTATATTTCTACAACTTAAATCTTTCTCAAATGAGTAGAGAAAAAAGAATCAAATAAGAATATAAACATTATACAAGCAATCAACATGTCCTTCAGTAGGCGAGTGGATAAATAAATTGAGGTACATCCAGACAATGGCATATTATTGAGCACTAAAAAGAAAGGAGCTCTCAACACATAAAAAGACATGGAGGAAACTTAAATGCATATTACTAAGTGAAAGGAGCCAATTCGAAAAGGTTACATACTATATGGTTCCAAGTATATAATATCCTGGAAAAAGCAAAACTTTGGGAACAGCAAAAAGATCAGTGGATTCCATGCATTAGGGCAATGAGGGGAGAAGGGAAGGGATGAAGAGGCAGAGCACAGGGGATTCTTAGAGCAGTGAAAATACTCTGTTATAATATCGGAATGATGGACACATGTCATTACCCATAGAATGTACAACACCAAGAGCGAACTGTAATGTAAACCAACGACTTCGATCATTACGAAGTGTCTGTGTAGGTTCATCAGTTGTAACAAATGTACCACTCTGGTGGGAGATGCTGATAATGGGGGAGCCTAGGTACGTGTGTGGGCAAGGAGTATGTGGGAAGTCTCTGTACTTTCCCCTTAATTTTGCCGTGAAGCTAAAAACGCTCTTAAATACTGAAGTCAATAAAAATAAATAAAACATACAAGAACTTCTTGGCTGTATGATACACACATGTGATGTGCCCATTCACGATCCCATATCTAGAGATTGAAAACCTTTCTTTGAGGAAAATAACATTAAGACTCAATATTAAGTCTAACACTTATTTTTAGCAGTCATTTTATCCTCAGTAGCTCCATCAGACAGGAATTAATCCATCCGTTTTGTAGATGAGAAAATTGATACTTGGTTAAGAAATTTACTTAAGGAACTTAGGAAGGTGTGGGAATCCGTAGGCCTTTTTTTTTTTTTTTTTGACGAAGATTAGCCCTAAGCTAACATCCGCGACCAATCCTCCTCTTTTTGCTGAAGAAGACTGGCCCTGAGCTAACATCCGTGCCCATCTTCCTCTACTTTATATGTGGGATGCCCGCCACAGCATGGCTTGATAAGCAGTGCACAGGTCTGCACCTGGGATCCGAATTACCAAACCCCAGGCCCTCAAAGTGGAGCACACAAAATTAACCACTACACCACCAGGCCAGTTCCAATCCGTAGCCTTTTGAAGACATGATTACAAATCCAAAACTGCTTTTCTTTCCACTAAACCATCCTGTCTCGATCCTTTAAGTGTCAATTAATTCAGTGAAAATTTCATAAATCTGAGCGAGTAGGTTTACTCTTGCAATCTCTGGCTCTCACAAAAGGAAAGTGACTGAGAGCCTACGGCAGGCACTCTTGTCTCCTATCGCCTGCTGGTAAAGCTGAACCAGCTTCAGATGCCTCTACCTTACTGAAAAATATGTTCCACAAAGGGAATCCCAATGAATATTTTAACAGCCATGAGGAAAGGAATGCAATGGCAAGTACTAAAACCAAAGTCTAAATGAGACTTGTTTGTTCCCCATAATATGATTTCTGGAAAAGAAACATAACCTGTTCCACATAATCACACCCAGCAGGAATTGGAGATTAGACAAAAAACTGCCAAAGTGATAGTAAGCAATGCACGACACACTCTTCTGTACTTGATCAGGAAACCAAATGTTTTTCTTTTAAAAAATTAATATCTGGCCATTTGTGACAACATGGATGGTCCTTGATGGTATTATGTTGAGTGAAATTAGTCAGAGGGAGAAAGTCAAATACCACATGATCTCACTCATAAGTAGAAGATAAAAACAATGACCAACAAACATATAGCGACAGAGATTGGATTGGTGGTTACCAGAGGGGAAGAGGGGAGGGCAAAAGGGGTGATTAGGCTCACATGTGAGGGGATGGACTATAATTAGTTTTTGGGTGGTGAATATGATGCAATCTACACAGAATTCGAAATACATTATGATGCACATCCAAAAGCTATATAATGCTATAATCCAATGATACTGCAATTAAAAAATAAATAAAATTTAAAAATAAAAATTTAAAAAATTAATATAATTGTGATATAATTTTTATATATAATAAAGGATATTAAATTTAATATATAATTAAATTTTATATATAATATAAAATATAATAATTTTTAAGACCACAGTTGTCTTTAAATGTGAATATGTAAGAGGAATGTATAAATGAGAGGTCTGTCTTTCCTATCAATCAAAAGATCCTAAGGTAGCTATCTTTCTTCACCTGATTCAAAATCACCTATTTCAATTATTCCACATGTAGGTAACAACTTAGTAGGAGTAAGTTATTTTCTCTGAGGAAGTAACATAATTTGTGCCTGGCACACAATATTCCTGAATAAATGAAAAGAATGAATGAATTTTCATTTGTAGACAAATGAGAAATATAACTCCAAACTTGAACAGTCTAGTGTCTTAACAGACTTCACCTTTCATTCTTTTCAGAATACAATTTATTGATAATTTAATCTAAGTCATACATTTCAAAAAATAAAGATGACTAATCACCTGTTTGATAGCATATCTTTTGCCTATCTTCATTCACTGTTGTCAGAGAACACTAATAAACTGCTTAAAAACTCTCACTGCCTCCCTACCCGCCAGAAGACAACGCCCAGGATCCTCAGCAAGGCAAGCCTCCCGACTCCCTCCCTCCCCGCCCCCTGTCTCATCGCCCACCGAGACACAAGCCCAGGCAGAGACTGTGATTTAGAAAATCTAGGCTGAAACCTAGACATCTGTAGTTTAAAAAAAGAAGAAAGAAAAATGGGGTGGGGGGCGACACACAAAAAACCAGGAGATTCCATTGGGCAGCCTGGATCCTGGCATTATAATCTCCAATTTACAAGTGATAAAATTTAAGCTCGAGAGTTAGAGAAGCTGCCCAAGGTCAAGAGGCTAAGAAGGACCTCAGGTTGTATGGGCCTCTGAACTCTTAAAGGATAAGAAGTACAAAGCCCATCTCTTCTTTATGCTCCTGGTGTCTTTTCCTTTTTTCTTTGTTCTTAGTTTCCATCTAAATGAGAGAGATTAGATACCTCAAAAACCCTCCTTAACTCATTTACTTCTAAGCAGAAATACTGGTTTTATGCTTGAATACAGTATTTGATTTGGAAATGTAAGAGCTTCTGGCCAGAGAGTGAGGGAATTTGAACGTTCTCTCTCTCTCTAGCATCTTCTGGCCTTTCTTCTGTATTCCTCATTTCAGGTCTCCTTCATGCTTCTCAACAGGCTTGCTCTTCTAGGACCTTTCTGAGTGACCCTGGCAGTATTGCTGGGGAAATTACCACCTGGTATGGACTAAGGCACTCTGGAGGGGTTTGCACTGTAAGCACCCAACTACATTAGAGAAGGGCAAGTGCCTGGTTTGATGCGGAAACACGCTCTGACCAGGGAGAGGCTAAAGGCAGAGGCCTGGAACCAGAAAATCCTGGGTGAACATCTTGTCTCTACCAAGTCTGGTGTGTGTCACTGGACACGTTGGTTGTTCCCACATGTAAAATGCCCATCTCACAGGACTGTGAGAATTAAATGAATTTGCATACGTAAAAGCCTTAACACCTAATGGCAGTCAATAAATTGTAGCTAGCAGTAGTAGTAAGTAGCAGTACTAGTCTCAGGAGTATGATCTGAATGTGTGAGTACTGGAAGAGGAAAATTAAGCCTGTTAAGGCAAATGTGGTTCAGGACTAAGGCCACGAAGACCAGAGAGGTGCAGGTTGGAGCCTGTCTCTTTTCCAGGACTAGAATGAAACTGCAAGAAGAACAGTGCTAAAGGAGCCAAGACAGGCCAGAAGATTAAATCTTACTACACCATCCTTGGGTATTAGTCTGGCTGGTCCCATCACACAAAAGCATGTGACCAGGCTCCAAAATCCTGGTTGGCTAGCAAGTACATTACTTCATTATTGGCACTGAACACCTACTCTGCCCCAAATCACAGGGGGATACAAGTAAAGAAATGCTCCAGCCCTCAAGGACCTTACAATCTAATTTAAAAAAGATCAATACACATGAACGACAGTCACTAATTAGCTCAAAGAAGGAAGCATCTGGGAAGAACTGTGCCTGTATTTTAGGATGCGCTTATCCCATACCTAAGCAATAAAATTCCTAAGCAATCTTGGACCAACAAATCTTTCACTTCCTCAAGTTTGTTAAAGTTATCTCTATTATGAGATAAGCATGTTAGTAGTGTTAAGCCAATCTAGTGGTTATAGCTGGAATTTTCCTAAATAAAAAATTTCACTCATTAAGGAAGTTCACAAAATGGCTGTGTTGAGAATTTCTTCCCAGATTTATTCAATATACATACCACTAGACCTCTGATCTTTGAGTGATAGCAATCAATCTAAATTTAATCATAAGAATACACAGATTATGACCTGACATCTTTTCTATTAAAGTCAGGTCCTTTCCCTGAATTTGCCTTTTTGAATATCAAGACATAAACTATGAGTTCTAATCTCAAAATAATAGCATTTGAAAGGGAAACAGCGTATTTAATTAATGTTGACTTTTTTGCTTGACTGGATAAAGTAATTTAAGTGTTTGAAGGTAAAAACTGTAAATTCAAAATTCATTATTTTAGGCTATTCTTAACAATATGTACCAAAGGTTCAGTTCTTGCCACTGAAAAATCAATTATATGTAGCTTATTTCAAATTTGCTCCAGTGCCTTTTGTAAAAAGCCATATTATAGAAGTTTTCCCCCAGAGCCATTCTTCCCTCTACCCTCTACGTGTTAGCTGCCTCACCCACAAAATCCCCACTTCAAAGGAAGTGAGAGATGAAAACAATGGGAAACTGATAGATGTTTAGAATTACTACTCTCTGACAAATTCAAGATTTGATATTTCTAAAAGCCACAAACAATTTTCCTTTCATTTTTACTGGGAATCTGAAAAAGAAAAAAAAAATAATTTACATTCTTACGTTGCTAAACAAGAAGCAACTAATCCACATTCAAAAACAGTGATGACAAAAACCAGAAAAAGCCAGAGTTTGTTACTGAAAGATTCTAAGAGATAACTCAAATATACTCACTAATATTCCATGGCAGTACTCACTAATCTTAGCAAAGACCGCACGTGAATATTTGTGAGATCACTGATATTCTAAGAGTCTAGACGTATAATGAAATAGGGAATTAGAAAAGATATTCTTGTAAAAACTGTCCCAACTCAGGAATTTTGATCTCTCTTGGTTAAGATACTCTGCAGAATTTTAAATATCCCAGGAAAAGAGATTATCTCAGTTATTAGTTATTTTTTTTTACTACAGAAAACAGACACATGGAAGGCATATAGTTTGTTACTGCAAATCACAGTAATAAATTATTATTCAAAAATAATTATAGTCTGACAAACACAGTATTGTAAAGAACTTTTTAGGTAGGCCTATAAGAGTTAAATCAACTTCTCTGCTAAAATTATTTATTTTTGCTTAACTACTATACAAATTAGAAGTAGATATATCTATTTTCCTATACATAAATAAGCCATAGATTTTTTTTTTTTCTTTAGAGGAAGATTAGCCCTGAGCTAACTGCTGCCAATCCTCCTCTTTTTGCTGAGGAAGACTGGCCCACTGTGCCCACCTTCCTCTACTTTATATGTGGGACGCCTACTACAACATGGCTTTTGCCAAGCAATGCCATGTCTGCACCCAGGATCCGAACCGGCAAAGCCCGGGACACTAAGAAGCAGAACGTGAGAACTTAACCGCTGCACCACCGGGCCGGCCCCATCCATAGATGTTTAATCAAGAGTTTTTTCCCCATCATATTAGATTCTTAACCTTGATGATAAGAATAAGCATTTTTATTTTGATCTTCAAGGACCAAGATTTCTTGTTTTCTATTTAAAGGCTGGAAAATGGAATACTCACATGCTGGAAAATCTGCTAAAGTTTCAAAATAAAATTCAACTGAAGATATGCAACATCTATTGACACAAATTGCAATTCTATATTGATTCTGCAAAGTTATACTGAACAAGAAGTCAGGAAAAACCTTTTAGCCCGTGTGCTAAATGACAGTCACCAGTTTTCCTGTTGTGTTATGAAATGTTCCATACACAGGGCCCATGTCATTACTCGATCTGTTAACGGTTTCACAGCTCAGAGTCTGGCCTCATTTGTTAAGCATCAAGCTGCCCTATCACTTGTAGAGAGCTGAAAACGTTGCTTTGGTTCATAATGTAAAACTCACAAAAGTGCGCAGCTGCTGTTCATACTCTCCAAGAAGCCTGTTATAATAATGATGTCACGGAAAAAGGCTGGGATCTATTACATGTCCCAGACAGCCAAGCCATTCAACCTCTCCAGTCAATGCAGGTACACAGGTTGCACCACAAACATTATGGTAGCACTACAATAAGGCAAAAAGTTTACTACAAAAAAAATCACTGAGGGCAGGTAATTAGGGCCTCTTTATAGGTCTGCCTTCAGGAAGCCTCACTTACCACTGAAAATACCCAGAAAGTACAAACATCACCATGTCACTGTCCTACACCCTACTGTGAACCATAAAGCTTTGCAAATATTACAATGTAAATCATTAGACCTTGGAAGGAAACTATACAAGGACATCTAAACAAATAAAACAATTTCTCTTTAGTTATACATATCTATATTGCTAGCATGATGAATTCAATTCTGGTCTCTAGAGAAATGCAAAGCAACAATGCATTATTAATTTTTTTAATCATTCAATTTACTTAAACTAAAAAAAAGAAAATTCACCAATTTCTCCCACCCTCTGCCTCTTGCCACCACAAATCTAGTCTTTGTAAATAAGAGCTTGGCTTTTTGTTGTTGTTGTTGTTTCCACATGTAAGAGAGACCATACAGTATTTATCTTTCCTGGGTTGACTTATTTCTCTTAGCATAATGCCCTCAAGATTTATCCATGTTGTCACAAATGGCAAGATTTCGTTCTTTTTTATGACTGAATAATATTCCATTGTATATATATACACCACAATTTCTTTATCCATTCCTCCACTGAGGGACACTTAGGTTGTTTCTACATACTGTCTATTATAAATAACGCTTCAAAGAAGATGGTGGTACATATATCTTTCTGAATTAGTGTTTTCATTTTCTTTGGATAAATACCCAGAAGTGGAATTGCAGGATCATACGGTAGTTCTATTTTTAATTTTTTGAGGATCCTCCATACTGCTTTCCATAGTGGTTTCACCAATTTACATTCCCATCAACAGTGTACAAAGGTTCCCCTTTCTCCACATCTTTTCACCAACACCTGTTATTTCTTGTCTTTTTGATGATAGTCATTCTAACAGGTATGAGGTGATATTTCATTGTGGTTTTAATTTGCATTTCCCTGATGATTAATGATGTTGAGCTTCTTTTCAGGTACCTGTTGACCAGCTGTATGTCTTCTTTGGAAAAACATTTATTCAGATCTTCTGTCCATTTTCTAATCAAATTATTTGGTGTTTTGCTATTGAGTTGTGTGAGCTCTTTATATATTTTGGATATGAACCTCTTACCAGTTATGTGATTTGCAATTATTTGCTTCTATCCCTTTTTATTTTGTTGATGGTTTCCTTTGCTGTGCAAAAGCTTTTTAGTTTAATGTAATCCCACCTGTTTATTTTTGCGTTTGCATTATTAATTTTAAGAGCTTACCTATGTATTAAAAAACTGCTATCACTTGTTATGGCACAGAATGTTAAGCAGTTTCAGACCCTGGCAGATGTATAAGAGGAGACTGGTTTCCTTATTTTAGTATCCTTTTTATAGAAAAATATACAAACCATTTTCCAAGTGAGAATTTTTAATATGATTTTAAAATACAGTCATGCACCACATAACCATGTTTCAGTCAACAGATCGCATACATAACAGTAGTCTCCTAAGATTAGTACCATATAGGCTAGGTGTGTAGTAGGCTATACCACTTAGGTTTGTGTAAGAATACACTGTGATGTTGGCACAATGACAAAATCGCGTAACGATGAATTTCTCAGAATGTATCCCTGTCGTTAAGGATGCGTGACTATATATGAATATTAAATAGTTTCCACTCTATACATTTGCAGCATTTTAACCATTTTAGTGAAATTCTAAATTAGAGAAAAGAGAAATTTTGAACATGAAATATGTAAATTATAACTACTAAAATTATTTGAACACACTTGAGATAAAAACAGAATAGATGCAAGACATTGAAAAGGCCTAAATTCTAGTCCCAAATCTGCCATTATGTAGTTGTTTAATCTTGAATAAGTCATTTAATAGCATTCAACTTCAGTTTCCTTAATGTTAAAATGAAGACCATGAGAAACAACCATATATGAAGTTCCACTTTCTCACAATACTATTTCTCAACCTATAGTCATCAAGTATAAGAGGACCAAGCATCAGAATGACAACAGCTAAGCCATACTTGCTTGGTGCAGAGCATGGTCCTAAGCACTGTATACATATTAATTCATTTAACTTCAAACAAATCTATATAGTAGGAACTCTTATCATCCTCATTCAGAGGTGAAGATATGGAAGAATGGACAAGTTAAGCAGCTTACTCAACTTCACACAAGTAGTGAAGGGAAGAACGAGAATTCACATCCAGGTGACTGACTCTAGGGCCAGCTCTTTTTACTACCACACAAGAGCACATATGCTGGCATATTCTTTGGAATGGAGAGGGCTGGTTGTTTTAATTTTCTAGTGAAAGGGAAAAGTCAGAATTTAGTAATGGAAGGTCCGCTCATTGAGGATATTGCAGGGCCTTAGATCACAAGTTTCTACAATACAGTATGGTACATACGCAGAGGAAGTATTAGGTATTTCCCTAGCTCCCAATCAGTTTTATTCTGCCCACAAAATGCAAACACATTTTCAATGTTACAAATAAGACCATTTTATGTGCATGGATGTACTCCATCCTATGCCTACAACTCTAAGGCAACATTTCTTAACACCTGCTTATATGTGGAGCTGTACTCTGAGGCTAGAATTCAGTCCAATAATGGTATGCCATAAAGTGACAGCAAGAGTTAAATTTGATATCAGCTATAAGATGACATTTAAACATGGTATCTGTTACATATAACCACAGTTTGAAAATGAGATGTTTCAACCATGATTATTTATAGCTGAAGGCAAACTCTACTTATCAGCATGGGAAACAGCTCTGTTTCATTTCCTGCCTATTGAGACTTGTTTATTTGGTTGATTAATAAGAAGTAAACAAAGAATAGTTTAATCTCAGTAGCATAAACCATTTAAATATTCAGAAGCTTTAAAGCTTAATACCTTGACAAAAGTGTGATATACTCATAAAATTTCCTACATAAAATTGTTCCCAGTCATTTATGATCACTAACTAGATATGTTTACAGACAGAAAAGACCTTAATGTACTTTCTATTTCTTCATCAAAGAACAAAATACAAGAGATCTTTTCCTCCATTTTAATAGGCCTCATAGCTCTAAAATTTCTGAAAATTCACTCTTTTATTGTACTTTCATGCAGCTGTAAAAATAAAATTATTCTGACCCCATTTAAATTCTTTCTTGCCACAACGTAAATATACATGCCAAAATATACAATATTAAAAGAAAAATCCATTTATCAGCACCAGTGTTACCCACAAAACAATCCTAGTCCTCTCACTTTCTCCATCTTCCGAAACAGTAACAACATGCAGGTAGACCTCAAATTAGACTTGCTTTTCTGTCTTCTGGTCTTTTGCTGTGCCAAAGAACTATGTAATCAGAGAACTCTTTTTACAGTAAACAGCCACAAAACAAAGTAAGTGTGGAAATAGATTCTAAATCATTTGAAACGTTTTGGGTACAGCTGGCAGAACACCTGTTGGAAATGGATGAGTGATGTTTGAAACACAAAACAATAGATGCTGGGGACTGTTCCCGTAACTTTGGCTGCACACTTTTCAGCATCAACAATTTTAAGTTTAACGAAAGACTGTGATGATAAAGCAACAAACTAGAATTAGGTTAGCATTTTATTTTTCTTCTTGAAAACAGAGAGCAATTCACTGAAAATAAGCCCCAAAACATAAACTATCAACTCAACAATCTCATAGATATGTGAAAAAGTCCTATAAAAATGCTAATTTTTCTTTCTTTTGTTTATGTTGCCCACACCACCTGCTAACTTTCATAATTTTTTTTAAATGTTTAAATATATTTTACAAATAAAAATAGAAAATCTCCACAAAGAAAACAATTTTAACTTTACCATTTTGAACTCCTAAATGTTTATTCACTCAAAGTAAGTAAGCAGCAGGGTTTTTTCTTTTATCACCTATAGGAGAGCCAGAGCCAGGGTGTAAGTTTTACGACTAAAATGTAGCAGGTGCGTGGAGAAAGAACCTAGTTGAATTTCACAGGGTTTTTCATCAAACAGAAAAAATAAAATACAGCTTCATCATTAGAAGTCTCAACATCCAAATGAAGCACCTCACTTGCTACCTCTGAGAACTCATTTCTAACCCATCAATAAGCATTTACTGCATCCTTATAATGTACCTACTACCACGTACCTCAAAATTCAGAGCACCTTTCCTGCAGAGGGTTGGAAAAACCAGAAGAAGAGAAATCAGTTAAAAGTCTGTGCCAAAATCCAGTCATGCAAGGATGAAGCCTTGAATAGGATTGTGAAAGTGGGAATGAACTTGAGGGATAAATTCTGGAGACCAACAGAGAATCGAGTAACAGAGTTTGGTAACTTGTTCAATTTCAGCATATAGGAGAGGAACAAATTCAGTGCAGTTACAGCGGCCTGAGTGCACAGCTGACGATATGATAAACACTGAACTGAGGGGCCGCCCCATGGCCAAGTGGTTAAGTCCACACCCCCTGCTTTGGTGGCCCAGGGTTTCCCCGGTTCGGATCCTGGGCGCGAATCTAGCACTGCTCATGAGACCATGGCTGAAGCGGTGTCCCACATAACACAATTAGAAGAACCTGCAACTAGAATATACAACTATGTACTGGGGGACTTTGGGGAGAAGAAGAAGAAAAAAAAAACAAAGAACAAAACCAAAAGATTGGCAACAAATGTTAGCTCAGGTGCCAATCTTTAAAAAAAAAAATGCTGAACTGAGCGACATGAGCTAACTAGCCACCCAGCAGCCTCATTTTAAGACAGCCTGTATGTACTGTACAACTCAGTAAACACCATTTGTTCACATGTTCAACGATTCCGATAAAGACAAAAAAGACCTTTAAGAACTTAAAGCTCTGGCAAGACTACAGAGATTTTTATCCCTAGTGACTATGAAACGTTGAAAAGCTCATAAGCAATACTGCAAAAGCCTGAGTTTGTAAGAAGTTTGATGGAAAAATTAACCAGACCCACTGTCTAATTGTATGTTGAACAATTCTTATTTTGTTATTTCATAAATGTTTGATTTTTACAGCATAATAATAGTGACCCCCAAATGCATTACTATTATTGGGCTCATTCCTAAAAGAAAAAAAGGATCAGGGTAGTATTATTTTAACTTGTAATAGTATCTGATTCAAAACAAACAACTCCAGTTGAAGCACGGGCCACACTGACCAACTAGCATACTGCTGACATTCACAAGGTACTTTCATGAGTATTGGCTTCCTTCAGCTGTGGCAAAGGTATCCCAAAACGTCTTTGGCTTTAAAACTCATCAAACCAAAACAGTACATTTTCCAAAGAAATTCCTGGAAAGTTACATCAAACTATGAAAATCAGAAAATAAAACCACTAACCCTAAAAACTGTAAAAAAGATAAATGAGATTTTTTGCTACATATTACCAAATCCTGTTAGTAATATGCCACCTTACCTGATTGTGTGATTGTGTCTATCAAGGAATTAAGAGAAAATAAGAAAGCTATGGCTAGGTAGCAAATGTTAGTCATCAGTTTGCTTTGGACCTGACTCTAAACAAAGTTTATGAATTTTACAAACTTGACAAAATCGAGCACAAACTTATACTGCATTAGTCTAGGAAAATACACAAGTACATTGGGCAGTCAAGCCCACTTTCAAATTGTAGTTTTTAAGTTTTCATGACAACCTAATAACATCACAGACTACTATATTGTCAAGAACTATTAATTTTATGTTGAAGAGTTTAGTTATTACTCTGATTTTAACTCACAGTGTTGGGTTACTCCTTAATTATAGAAGCTATAAAATTAATTCTAAAGCAAAGGAGAAATGTGGGAAAATTTTAAATTTGTAGTTGTAGTTCCTTTTGGCTCACATACAGAATTCTCTTCAGAATCTATCACTTTAAGCATGTGGTTGCATTATCAATTTTCTTAATCCCTTGCTGGTGATTCCCAATTTAGGATGTCAGAGCCCTAAAAAAAATTTTATTTGTCAAATGGTAGAGGGAACACAGCGCTTAAAAAGTTCAGATTCTGGAATCAGACTGTCTGAGGGTTTAAACAAAGCTTGCAAATCTCTTTGCCCTAGTTCCCCTTTCCCATAGGGTTTTCACAGAAATAGGGCATAGAAGAAATTATAACGTGCTTTCAAGGAGGGTCTGGTATGTAGTAAATGTAACTATTATTACAGTTATTTTCTATGGTGCCTCAGAATCCATAGCAATCTTGAAGCTGGCATCCCCCTACATTTGCAAAGCTACCAATTCAAGAAGCTTCCATCCTAACTTCCAAGGACCAAAAAGGGACTTTTAAAAATGTAAGTGATTCTGGACCAAGACGGAATATAAGTATAGTCCAGTGTCACTAACGATGGTAATATATTCTGAGAAATATGTCATTAGGCGGTCTCGTTGTGTGTGAATATCAGAGAGTGAACACAGAAACCTAGCTGGTAAAGCCTACTACACACCTAGGACATATGGTATTAATCTTACAAGACCACTATCGTACATGTGGTCCATTGTTGACCAGAGCATCGTTACTATACTTCTTACTATTTCTCCTGCTAGTACAGCTAAAAAATCTGGATATCATATACAAAACACTCATAAGAAACTATGGAAAGTGCAGAAGTGACGGCCAGCCAGGGACCTCAGGACCCGAGGGAAATGAAACAGCTATGAGATCCCTAAAGTTTCTTTCTGCCTCATACATCCTAGACTGAGTCAGCATTATCTTCAGCGTGCTTAGGGAACTAACATGCAAGTGAGAAATGTATAGTTGCATTGTGGCTATAGATTTCACCCTTTGTAACTTAATTACTTGTTCAGTTTGTGATCCTTCTGCACACTCTCACTGGTTTTCTCTTTTTTGACTCCACAGGAAAATAGTTACTCTTCCATCAAACACTCATGCCCCACTCAATTTAAACTCTTTCTCACTGTTCACCTGAAAATTAATGAATCTGGCTTGTTTGTCTGTTTTTGTTTTTATCTCTGGTTTTCTTTTCATTTTCCCAACAAGGATGAACAGTTTTCTAGCCATAACATTTTGGATCTCAACAGTAAACACTGTTCACAACTGTTCTTTAGAAGCCAGCCAAAGAGAGGTCCTACCTTACTGTCACTGTAACATTCTTCTATTGTCAATCATTCTACTTCTTACTGGGACATCTGCATTTAGGACTTAATTATTCACTCCCGATTTCACTTTAAATGGATTAATCTCTTTCCAATACATACCCAGTATCCATTCCAACTTTCATTCATTGTTCTAATTTCCCCTATTTTATTTTTGTCCCTTTACAAATTAAAATGATCACCATTTGCCTTTCTACTAAACCCATATAAACTATCTAAAATGTACTAAAAAGAAGCTATGCAAAACATGCACAGGAAAAGCACTCATCAATCCAATAGCTACAACTCTGCTCAACCTCAGACCATGGTGCTGTTTCCAACCTCAGCTCCCTCCCTATCCCATTAAACTCTTATCTAGTCCATGAAGCCTGTCTCATAACTTAAACTTGATCTTTGCCCGTCCCCCCACCCACTGTGTGTATGTACACATACATATACCATACTTTTAAAATATGAATAATTCATTTGTATACTATGCTTTATGTTGTGTTCCCTATTTCACGTGTTCTTTGCCCACCAAATAAAATCACAACTTTATGAGGATAGAAATGAAATCATATTCCTCTAAGTTTTCTTCTACTATAAATGGCACAGTACTAAACATAGAGCAGTTATCAATTTGTTCATTCAACACATGACAAGTGAATCTCTAATACTTAAGATCCGTCCATAAAGAGATTACAGAACACTAAGAGAGACATGAAAACATTTTAAGGTGGATATTGAGAATCAAATCAGAAATGTATTCAAGGCATTATGGGAGGACAGAAAGGAACTACCTAACTCTGCTAGGGAAAGTATGACAGAGAAAGACATAGTTGCTTTAAATGAAATCATTAAGGCTAAATAAAAATCTGCCAAGTAAACAAAAGGGAGGAATGGCATTCAAGAAAGAGGGAACAGCAAGTACAAAGGAAGAGAATCATGCATGAACAAGTCAGCACATAAATTGAGGAACTACAGAAAATTCATAGGCTGTACGTGTAGGTACAGAAAGGGTAGTGACAAATGACAAGGGGAGAATCGTTGACAAGGATTTGATGAAGTTGAAGGGCCCTATATGCCACAGGGCATAATCCTGGAGGCGCTGGGGGTCACGGAGGGGAGAGTGGTAGGATCACATATCCCTTCAGCTGATGGAATGGTAGACAGTTTGGAAGGAGGAAAAGGGGATAGATGTTAGGAAGCTATTTGAGTATAACTGAGAAATTATGAGGATCTGACCTAAGAGATGCAGGGAATGGAATCATGACCATTGAAAGCCCAGGTGTGGATGAAAACAATTAAACTGAGGGAGAAGAGAGGAGAGCCGAGGAAAGGACTCTGAGCAATATCAACATTTAACATGATCTTTACTGAAAGTCAAATCCATTCTTAGTTCTGGAATAAATTAAATACTTTTTTCTATCTTTAAAACTGCAGTTCTCAATGTAAAAACAAGAAGAAACAGGTCAAGATTAATATTTTAAAGCCTAAACTGGAAACCATGTTTATCTAGCTACTGATCTTGGAATGTCTTTCAAACACTAAGTGTTCAGAGATAACAGAATTCCATCACACCTGCCCACCCCCACCTGTCAAACTGAGGGAATACAAACAGACCTGTTCATCAGGCTTTCGTTTGAAAATGGGTACAAGTGAAATTCACTTGAAGGCAGTAAATAAAGTCTACAGTCACTCTTTCTGTTTGGCCTCTATGCCATTTGACTTCTTGCCTTCCCTAGTGCCTCCCTCCACGCCCCGAGGAATTTAAATTACTGCTTTCACACCTTAACTAACTTTTATGTGACCTGGTTAGACATATGGTGAATTGCCGCAATATAACTTGACACACAAACTCATTTTATAGTTTTTCTCTTAATATCACCAACTTAATTTCTATGAGGTGTATATCATGGCAAACTTGATTTAGAATACCAACCAGATAAATATGCTGCTGATATCTGTTTCATACAATGCTGCTGATGATTTATACAAGACAGATCCACTTCAGATACATTCACTCTCTTGACCACTTTGAAACCTATAAAACAAAATAATAAATAACTGCATGAAAAAAAAATTCAAGGTGAGGCTCACATTATATTTTAACAACAACAAAAAAATGCACAAAAAAACTAAACCTTTCACTCCACTACTAGAGGCAACAGAACATTAGAAAGGTAAAGGGTTTTCCCCGTGAATCATATGCCACTATCTCTTTGTTTTGTTCATCCTGCTAAGGTCCTCTGAGTCTCCACCACGTCCACCCACGCATTACGCCTATGCTGGGAAGTCTATGAAATCTTGCATGTCCTTTCAGGTAAAGTAACTGCCAATAACTGAATGAGAACAGCATCTACCCAAAGGCTACTGTCGCACTGTTTAGTTCTCAGCCCTAATATTGCCTCCCTGAAAGCCATTCCCTAAATTCTTCGGCTAACATAGCATCTCACACATACCAGTCACTCTCTCCTTTCACCCTGTTTCACTGTGTGCGTAAGTAGGCAGCCTTGTCTTGAGTGATATCACTACTCCTTGGGTTTACTTTGTGTGTGACTTCCGATACTGGACCGTAAGCCTCAGCAGAGCTGGGAACCATCAGCCTGGTTCACCACGTCATCAGCAGTGCCTAGAAGAGTGCCTGCCATGTGCTGAAGAGACATTTGGTGGTCTAATAAATGCTTCCAAATCCACAAACTACCAAAATATTAAAACTCCATTCTAAATAAAATCCTAACAGGAAACAGTTTGATACCTCCGTAAGTTCACAAGATCCAAAGAGATGCATAACCCATACACTGACAGGCTAATACAAATAGATTTATTTGATTCAGCTTCTGTCCAGAGCCATGACTTCAGTGGCAGTCAAATGTTCACTGCCCTTGAAGTATATTTAACTGTCTCTAAAATGAAGAAACAGTGAGAAAAGAAATATGAGGAAATAAAACTAATCTGCTTACTGAAAGAAGCATGAACAGCATAGTCAGGAATTCAGAATACAAACACTTTTTAAAATATCATTCAAGCTTTAAGTTCCTATTTTTTCTAGGAGTTTTTGTGGTTGTTAGGAGAACATATTACATTGGAATAGATAATACAGCAACTGTGACATTCTAGACAATTGGCTCCTCCAGAGGTCAACAGCATATTTGGATCAAATAATGTGAGGGTCTTGTTTAGTACTACTATAAATCAAAAAGATAGAAAGCTAAAACAAAAAGACACACAGAATCTTGCAGTATTGTACTTTCAAAACATGTGGTGGAATAAAGTTCCATTTTGAAAAATTTTTTTTCTAAAAGAACACTGTATTAATTGCATGTTGATGTATAAAGCACACAAAAGTTGCATTTTTCTCTTCTTTGGATCCCAGACTCTCAGTTCCATAAGTACAGCCCATTATATGTAATTCCCAGGTCAGGGGGGCAGTAGACAAATTAATTAGTCTATTAAGTCTCAGTCGTATCCTGGCACTGATGTTTAGGTTAGCACCTTCAGCAACAAGTTTCTAATGCTTAACTATACTACCATTTGTTCCTGAGAGAAATTAGGAATGAAGGGAAAAAAGAAAACATGGCTGGAAAAAGTTCCCACTGACCTAAAGGCAGAAACACGCACGTGAAGTCAGGGGTAGACTGGGTATTTCTAAAAATGAGAAAAACTCCAGTTGATTAGTTCTTGCTATTTTAAGTGATTAGGAGAAAAATAAATGGCTTCATATCTAAAGGAAATTTAAATACCATTTAACACTCTACAAAATCAACCTTAAAAAGATGATAATTTGCTACGACTTAGCACTAAAGAGAAACCTATGATTTCATATGATGAATCTCTGAAGCATTTCATGGGAAGATTAAACATGTGACTAAGTACTTATGGATACTACAAATGACTGAAATGAACCAAATGGAATATTTGAAAAAACAGATATGTGAGTGCGTCCTGCACCCACACACACCTACCCACACACATACTCAAGAGCGGAAGAGGGAGGGGAGAGAAGGGAGAGAAAGAAATATGGGTTATCTTTCACCTTATAGCCATTAACTACTGCAAGGTGTATTTAAAAGAACCACATACCATACATAGTTGGAAATTTAATAAAAGCAAATTTTGTTGATTATCATACATCACAATAGAATATGTATGCACTGTAGGAATTTTCTTTTCTCTTAAATTTTTCCTATCTTTTGTTCAGTGGAGTCATGGTGCAGTGGAATGTTTTTATAGCATCAATGACCCAGAAGTGTGTGAGATAATTAGGCTCAAAAAGCTGTTTTATGCATAAGAATTGGGTGTTGCGATATCTCAGATATCTCTGAGAACAGTAATGAGAAAGGAATGACTCACTTCACAATGACACCTCTGTCATAACAAATATCTGTTAGATATTGGGCAATCACACTATGTTAGAGACTTGATACACCTACACTAAAGTGATGTTGAAGTCTAGACCACTTAAAAGCCATCCAGAATGCTGGATCACTGAAAAGGCGATCATGGTAACTATGGCTTACATTTTCTCCTGAACATCCCATTGTTTGGGCTCTATAAAGGCTTAAGTTCATCCAATTTTCCCCAAACATAGTGCCATTAAATTGAAGATTATTAGGATATAACTACATTTCCTGGACTTTTTCTTCAGGAAATAATGCTTCAGATATACTGAAACAGAAAAGAATTAGAGAGGTAAAAAGATAATGATTTAATATTGTTTATAATAGCAAAAAAACCAAAACAATGTAAATGTCCAACAATAAGAGAAAGTTAAATAAATCATGATGTAATGGAATATTAAAAGGTCATTAAATGTCATGCTTTCAAGGAACATTTAATGAGACAGAAAATCCCTAGACTATGGCAGGCACACAAAGAATAATTGTTAAATGAATGAAATAAAAATGCAGTTTATAAAACCATATGCATAGTTTGATTCCAATTTTAATTTCTGTATGCACATTATATAAAAATGTACTATACATACATCTTTTGTATATGACATGCACCATCATACAAAAAAAAGACACACCAAAGTATTCACAGAGGTTCTCTTTGGGTAGTAAAACCAAAGACAATTCTAATTATGAACACATACTGCTTTTATAATTAGAAATGAAGCTATTGTAGCTACTAAAATGGTGTGAGCCCAGTAAGGTTGCCTTTATTGAAGATGACGAGCCTTGTAAAATCACTGGCAGAATAAAGGATGAGTCAGACCCTTCTGAATGATGTTCTTATCAACCATTTGCTAAGGCCCCAACTCTAACCAAGTCCAGGAAACCTTGATAACGTCCAATACTATCTTTGACCCAACTATGATTAATCCCTATTCTTTAACTACTGTTTCCTCCTAATATGTGTATTAATAAAATGTCCACTTATCTGTGAGAAGTGTTGTAAAAATGTACAATATTTCTTTATCTATGGTCCTGGAATTTCTCCTTTGAGGCCAAAAAAGGGGTGGATGTGTGTATGTATTTGACAAACTCATCTATCCATGATAAACTGCCCTAAACCTGCTTCACATATGGCAATGGATATTTTTACAAGCTCTGCTGAAAAGAATCTCATCCTTCAAATTGACAGTTATAGTTTCCCAAAAAAATATTTTGAAAGTGAGTTTTTAAATAGCATTTTGAATCAACACTGCCAACTTTTTAAAGTGTTTAAAAGATGCTGTTATTCCCTAGATTCTGCTTCTTAAGAAACAAATTATTTTATAGGCAAAGTCCATTCCAGCCTCTCACTTATAGACACATTTTTGTACCATCAACTATGTCACCTATATGCATCTCCACGTGTAGTTTTCCTTCCATCACCATGAAATTAAAGCAAATAGCACTCCCCTTTGTGCTCTATTTGTGTGGTTACTATGGTAGTGGCCTGGATTTTTGCATCTAGGATAACCCTATTTGGGGCAGGGGAGAGAAGTAAGGGACCAAAAGAATGGAAGAGTAAGTTAGGGCAATGGTCAGCACCTTTAAACATTAACTTTTCTCTTAGAACAGCCTTTGGCCAAAAACTCTATAAAACTCTGACCTAACCCTTCAGCTTCCTGGCACGAAACTACTTACCATTATGATATGAACATCATGACACTGAGAAGATCAGCAACCCTTTCCCCTGCTCTTAAGAAGCATTAAAATTCTGTTTCTCACCATCCCCTAAATTTCCACCTCATGCCCCCAACTTTGTCAGGCCCTGGTTCACAGGTTCTAATGACTAGACAATGGAAACAGCACGTGGCAACTGAAAGTCTTTGATGGAAAACAGATGAGACAGGACCCTCTGCTTGCCTAGTACTTTTAAATGTACAGCTCCCCTCACTGTCTTTGAGGACGTTACTGTAGGTGACACATGGAAAGAGTAGTCAGTGAAAGAAATACACATTTTCTATTTTTGTGAGTTTTCTCAATTGTCAACAAGGTGATTTCCTTGAATATTTGCATCAAGTGAACCAATGGTTTTCAAGGTATTTTAGAAGTTTTTTCCCCCTTTAATAATATCTTTTTAAAAACTCCAATAGATCACAGATAAAAGCAGTTGATATGAGCGAAAAGCGGAAAATGCAAGGAAGGGCTGCAGAACTTCACCAGCAGCCTGACGCCCGCTCCTCGCCTTCTCTGCGTGCTCAGCTCCTTAGACACCCTCAGAATTCTAGGGCCCAGATCTGAAAACCAGCTACAAAGATCCTGCCCCTGCCATCACAGAGTTAATGTTCACAAGTGCTCACTATTCTAAGCAACATTAACAGTCCCTGACACACAGTCATTTAAAATTTAAAAATCAGAAGGTGTCATTAATTTTTTCAACATTATTTTGCTCCATTATTATGAGGAAAATTAAACCACAATGGCATTTTTAAATCTAGGGGATCATAAAAGTAACAGGCCCAAGTTCTTAAAAATGCATTATGTCCTCTTAAATTGTTTTAGATAGGAAAAAAAAACCACTATAATTCTTGTAACTAGTGAGTTAATTATAAAGCATAAAGTCAGAGGCCAGAATCAATTGAAATCTTATTAGACAATAGAAATTACTGTAATAGTTTCAGAAAGGAAAAGAAAAATAAGCAATAACCCTCAGGCCTCCTAGCTAGCCAAACAGATATCCAAAAATTTAATACATCCTTTCTCACTTTTGTTGAGTCCTCATAAAACTGACAAAACAAGAGACAGGGTAAAGTTGTAAAAAGTCAATAAAGTAATCTAAGTGTTACAATAAGGCCTCATTTCAAAGAAACACAGTTGAATGCTATGAACATTTCTGTGGAATTCTATTACATATCTTGAAGAGACAGTCTCTTGAGATATTTGCATTTAGTCATTTCCTACTTGAAAACATGACTTTTAATAGCTCATACCACACTATATTGTAATTGTTTGTTGATGGGTTTTAAAAATCATTTGTACCTGCAAAACTTCTCCCTAGGCAGTGAGATACTTGAGAGTAGAATGTAGATTTTATTGATCTTCCTTTAGTGATTCATTAACTCACTATTTCTACTGCATACCTACAATATTTAGTCCTATGCTAAATACTTACAAGAAATAAGTATATATGGAAAAAAATCATAGTCCCTATCCATCAATACTAAAAGTGTAATGAAGAATAAGAAAAACAAATGATTGGCGCCAGCCCTGGTGGCCTAGTGGTTAAGTCTTGCACACTCCACTTTGGCAGCCAGGGTTTGGTTCCTGGGTGTGGACCTACACCACTCGTCGTCTCTCAGTGGCCATGCGATGGTGGTGGCTCACAAACAAAAAGAGGAAGATTGGCAATGGATGTTTAGCTCAGGGCAAATCTTCCTCAGGAAAAAATAAAAGAAAACAAATGATTGCAATATGTTGTCTTAGAGTTCAACACAGTGTGCCACAAGAGCACAAAGAAGTGAAGGAGAGCTCACCTGGAACAGCAGGGAATAGGTGCTGAAGACTACCGCGAGTTAATCACAGAACAAGTGATGAAATATGAGATTCAAAGATCTAAGCAGTACCATATATTCAAGAGTCTCATATGCCATAATGAGGTTTCTGTGCTGTATTCTGAGGAACCATTCAAGAATGAATTTTACAAAAGTCACTTTGACTATAAAATAGATACCAGAATGGAAGGAGCAAAACTGGCTACACGGAGACCAGTTAAGAGACAGTTATGATGATTCAGATAAGAAGTGACAGAATACTAAACCAAGGCTGTGCTAATCAAAATCGAGAAGGGTGGACATACGCAACAAGTATTAAAGAGAGCAAATAGGCAGGATTTAAAAACTTAGTTGAGGAAACAGACAGCAGTCAAGATATCATGGACAATTCTTCAGTTTCTCGTTGTGGCAACCGACAGGGAGAATAATAGTGAAGTTTATTGATATACAGGAAGAGAAGTAAATCCGGCAGGGGAAGGGAAGATGAGTTTAGTTTGGGACATGGGGCAAGTCAAACTTGCAGCTCCTGTTTACACTCCTAGTGGAGACATGCACAGAAGTCCTACAACACAAGGGTCTGGTGTTGGGGGAGAGACCTGCTGTGGGGTCACAAAACATGAGAGCCATCAGCTTTTAGTACTGGTAAATGAAGTCATGAAAGTAGACAGAATGAACCAGGAGACGGCCAGAGAAGAAAGCCTCGGACTAAACTCTCAGAGCACCAACAAGGGAGGCAGAGGAAGTGAAGAAACCTGCAAAGGAAACCAAGCAGCAGCGGCACAGGTGGTAAGAAGCGGGTTAGAAGAACGAGAGAGCAGTTCTGAGAAGGGAACATCTAAGCGGCAAATGATCCGAGATACAGCCAAAGGACTAAAAAGAGGCCAATAGATTTTGCAACAAAAGAGGTAATTCATGACTTTTGCAAAAACAGTTTTAGCAGTGAGATGATAAGAGAGTGACACAAAACTTATTAAGGGGCAAATATGATGTGAGAACACAGAGAAAATAGTTTTAGCATAGCTCCTAGCACATACTCAATGTTCCAACTGTTTCTAATTTACTTTTCTCCACTGCGTGTCACCCTGTCCAAGTTTTTAAAATATGCCACAACCCCCAAAGAAATACCAAGCAAATGTTTAATGATGGCTCTGACTACAACTGAAACCTCAGTGGGAAGCAAGGGAAGTGCTCTGGGACACTCATTGTACTAAAGCATTTGGGAATCTCTTAAACCATTATCTTCGCCAAGTCTCACATTCCGCAGTCTGAGGAAGCTGGAATTGTTAGGAGGCACTGGCTTTGGCTGGTTTCAAGTAAATGTGCTATGAAAACTATTCAGTGAGTTGTGTCATAAATCATTATATTTGCTTTTTTAAATGAATCTGAAGGGAATAAATAAAATCACTTTAACCTTATCTAAAACATTTGGAAAATACAGCAAGTGTAAAACTTATAAAATAGAAATATAACACCCAACTAAATTATGCCATAGATTTTGTTTGACTTAGTGAAGTTACCCTATTTGTTGTTCAACTGATTATTATTAAATATTAATTGCAGTACAGGAAGTATTTATTATGAGTCACCTTATATCACCCACTAATCATTTCAATAAGGTCTAGGACCTTCTAAGAATTCAAGAATTGCATGTTATCATTTGTAAAGAATATTGGTACATAAAAGCGCTTACCAAGCTATAAGCAGGTAAAATATCTAGTATGAACCAAAGACCAAAAAGCACAAATAAGGACCCTGGTTTATACATCTTCCAAAACATGTTTTAATATCTAAGGCAAAAAGGCAGCAGTTTCAGCCAGCTGTTTATTTCCACAGCATCTGGCCAAACAATATTTTCCTCTTGTCTTACAGCAGAATTCTAGAAAAAACTTCAGGCCTTTCACTTCATTTGCATGACAACACAGCAAGAGGTGGTCCCACCCGGTGTTGCCCCAGAAGATCAGTCAGAAAGTAGATTGAGATCTCAACACTTTGAACTGTTTTTAGTTTGCCAAGACTAAAATGTAACTGGTCTGCCATCACGCAGAATAATATAGGGTTTTTTGCACATAACTCCAAATCTAAGAAATTTATAAAAGAATTTCACATACCAATTAGAACGACTTGCAGATACTAATACTTAAAAAACACACACACATTTAACAATCAGATGAGACTTTCCTACCAGAGCTATGGAAAAAAAAAAGCACATGTGAAGCCCATTTTACCTAATTCCTATGTTTCCTCTCCACAAACATCTCCTTCTTCTGACTTCCCAATTTTTGTTAATAAAATAACCAACATTCCAGAGACACGCAGCCTCAACCCTTTGGAGCTATCCTTAAGGCAAGTCTCCCTCATCCTCTGTATCCAAGAGTGAGCAAATACAATGGATTCCACATACTCAACGTGTCAGGAATTTGTCTCTTTCCATTACTTCTGCCACAATGCAGTTCAGCCCTTTACTATCTGCGCAACTTCCGAATGCATTCCAGTTCTTCCTAAACACAGTTCCAACTGCTCTCTATAAAGCCCAATTCCAAGTCACTGCTTTTCAACCTTGAATGGTTCCCCTCTGCCTGGCAAATTAAGAAAACACTTCTTGACCTGGCATTTAAGACTTACTATATGGCAGTTTTCTTCATGAAGGCACACAATTCTGAAACTCCGTTTCTCCGCCATTTCCTAGTGTCTTACCTCCCTATCTTTACTCCAGCCATTTCTGCCAACTGAATGCCCTTCCTCCCATCTCCTCTCACCAAAAAGGCTGCCTGATGCTTCAATAATCATCTCCAGCACTGGTTCCTTCACAATGATTTTATTTTTCCCTATCCACCTCTGACCCTGCCCTTCTATGAGCCCTCACAGAATGCCTGTGTCTTGTATAGTTTCTATGTACATCTTGAATATTGTTTACTTTTGCTTTTGCCTTATGCCTTTAGTAATCCATTGGCTCCATGAGGAACAGGAAATGTGCCACAGCTATTTCTCATCTGGAGGTGCCCAACAATCTGATCATAGCAATACTGTCAGTATTTGCTGAATTTAATTGAAAATGTCAATGCATTAATGCAGGTTTGGAGGTGAATCAATTCATCAGCGACCAACAGCGAGTGTCCATGAGGGCCTTCTGCCCCTTGCTCGTGCTCTACACCTGTGACCTGCACTGGTTGTGTCAGGATCATCTGAGTTTACTAGTTACTGTCAGGGAAACTCAAGAACTTTGGATGAATGGATTATTTACAAATAACTTTCAAGCGAAGAAAGTAAATATTAGGTCAATTTTTAGAAAGGAAATATCTTTTTAAAAGTAACTCCTACTATTCTACCACAGGAACAATTATCGTTTTACTAAGTTTCAAAATAAAACAAAATGATTTAAATTAAACATGCTTTTTAAAAGCCAACACATAAGGTAACTTGAGGTCAACTGTTTTCTAAAAGTTATCTACTAGATTTTCACCTTATGAACAAATTTAAAGGTACTATTTTAAACTATTTTTTTTAAACTACAAAAAAGAAAATGTAGCCATCACACGCACACACATACAAACCATAAATCAATATAACACTATAAGATTGAATGAAAATAGTGACAGCTTTAAAAAATGCAACCCAATGTACAGCCAAATAACCCATGAAACTCAGCATGCATTGCTGACTTTGGACATGATCACCAAATTTAACAAGGTGTTTTTGAGAGAAACAAAATAAGACAGGTCCCTGGAGCATCCATCCAAAATGGCAGACGCATCAGAACTCCAGGGCAAACTCCTCTAGGCTAATATTATGGTTGGCCTTAAACAAAAATTGTAAAATTTAAGTATCTTTAATTCAAGTAATACTTCAGAATGCAGGAAAACTCATTGCTAAAGTATAGCTAGCAAGCACAACAGAAAAATTAGAGCCATGTAAGGCATAAATATGATCATGTAATTTTTCTTTACGGATAAGGCCAAAAAGAATTTGATACACAATTTTCAAAATCTGTAAAACATCTGTTCAGACGATGTCCTGCAGCGCAATCTGGAGTGGCACACCTATTTTTCATAAACAGTATTTCAAAGTCATTCATCATTGAGTCACACATATCACAGCTGTCATTTTCAAAAAAGAAAAGAAATTTGTGCCTTGCAGGTAATCTTTGCTGCATGAAATTGGATTGCTGCAAATTACCATTCACTGAATTCTTATAAAGCCCTGATTGCTGCCTGTCACCGTTTGGCACAGTCCAATAAAAGTTATTTCTCACCAACACCCCCCACCACCACCATCATCAAATCACCACCCATTCAGCCTTAAAAATCTACTTGGTACTTACCTTTTCTTTTTGAATAGATGGTTAAAGTCCTTACGAATATCCAAACTCTCACTGAAATTCCCCCAGTACCATGTCCAAGTTTCAAAGCACTTCTGTGCTTTTCTTTACATGTGAATTTGACATGAATTTAGAATATTAAGGCATCTGCTCTGAGTTGTTTTTCTAACACTAGGTGAAAGATTTGGGCTTATCTGTGAAACCACTTTCAAATAATTTTTTAACTACTGACAACATTTAGGATATAGCTGGCTAAGGTTAGGAAGCCAGTATGTTATTAAAAAAACAACAGCAAAATGAACTGATTTATATTGGGACAGACTGCTTACCTTTGCCATCATTAATTCTTAGCTTCCCTTTAGTCATGTGTTGTTTCTTAATTATAGATTAAGAGGAAAAGTAATGGAAAAATAATCACTTTTCATCATTCCTATGTCTATATCTTTCTCAAAACTTGCATCTCTAAAGAAAAATTTACTTCTGAGGTAAAAAAGGAGAGAGGTAATCACAGATTGTGAAATTGACCTGAAGCATTTATGACATTCATGCTGTTTTATGTATAGTATTGGAGGAATCCACATTCCTAGAGTCTGGACGGCAGCAGGATGGATCTTTGTGAATAGGAAGAGGGAGACTGACAAATTTCTAATCTAACAGACATGAGTTCCACTTCTCGGAAGTAGAGAAAAAAGGTGATCCATCAGATATTTTGTACAGTCCAATAAACTCTTCATTTAATAGGCGAGGAAACTAAGGTCCAAGCAGACAGGAGATTTTACTTCTAGGAAAGCAAACTAAATTAGGAAAGTCCAGGCAAAAGAACCAAAGGCTCTGATGTGTCAGGCAAAATTCATTCTGTTCCAATGATTTATTCAAACTAACTTGCACGTAAAGAAGTTTTACTGGCTCCAATAACTGAAAAGTTAAGAATGAGCTTAAAATAAGGTATGAGCTTCAGGTAAGGCTTGATCCAATGGTTCAATGAAATAACCAAGGACCCATTTCTCCACTATACCATTTTAGCTCATTATTCCAACAGAGAGGCCAGCAACTCCTGAGGCCAAATACTCCCCTTGCTCAAGTTCACCAAGAAAGAAGGCATTGTTGTTCTAAAACACTCAATGAAAGCTCTGTGATTCACTTTGATTGAATTGGCTTAGGTCACATACCCACCCTGCATACATCACTAGAGCCAGAAGGATGAAATACACTGATTGTCTTGATCCCAACTGCATGCAGGAGGTGAAGTCAGCTTCCCTGGAAATTCACTGATACTCAGAAAGAAACCAAGGACCGTTGGTAGGAGAGAAGCTGGCAAAGGAAGGTTGGGGAGGCAGCCAAACAGTTCACCCCACCAATCAAGTTTGGGACAAGTTCTGATCCTATATCTGAGACTTTTGCCTCTGCCATTTTTTATGGTCTCTGTTTTTAGAGATTATGGTGAGGTAAACAAGAATATATTTACAATAAAAAGAAGCAAAACGCCATTAACTGTCTCTATTTTAAATTAAGGTAGCAGTGGACTAGGTCTCCAATAGGCTCTTAAACCTTACCTCCCCCAAGTTTTATAACATTGAGAAAGCAAAATGTAAAGCAAAAAAATATTTATTCTTTTCCTCCAATTTATGAGTACGCTACGTTTTGCCTAGAAATATAAGAGCAAGAAGTCACTATACAAGGAAATATTTCAGCTGATAGGATGATTTCAGCGAGCCTAAAGCTCCAACTTTACTTTGCTTGTCCTGAAAAATTAAGACAAGTGACTACAGTTGCCAAATAGGAGTAATGCAGATGTGTCAAGCAAATGTTTTAAATGCCTAAGGGCAGGGAGGAAAGGAAAATTATTCTCAGACGGAAAAGGAATTTCTTCCAAAAATGAAAGCAAATACCACAGTCCCCAAAACAGCATATGCTAGTCAAGACATAACATCCTTAAGTTGGATCCCATAATAACTGGAAACAACTGAGTGCCGAAGGCAACCCCTCCCCCCTCAAGAGTAGTTTACTCATCATGTTATTTATCTCCATATTGTAGATTTTCCTAAGGCTCAGTCCAAGTGTGAGCTAGACCTTTCAAAAGATGCTGGTTAAGCAGATCTAGAATCCAAATTATCTTTGAACTGAAAGATCATCTCCTCTTGTGGATTTTTTTTTTTTTTAAGATTTTATTTTTTCCTTTTTCTCCCCAAAGCCCCCTGGTACATAGTTGTATATTCTTCGTTGTAGGTCCTTCTATTCGTGGCATGTGGGATGTTGCCTCAGCATGGTTTGATGAGCAGTGCCATGTCCGCGCCCAGGATTCGAACCAACGAAACACTGGGCCGCCTGCAGCAGAGCTCGTGAACTTAACCACTCGGCCACGGGGCCAGCCCCGATCATCTCCTCTTGTAGATTTCAAACAGCTGAGGCATAGGGGCAAACAGAGCAAAGTGAGTTTTATAACCACTCCCTCCTCCCACTATTTCATCGCCAAGAAGAACATGCTGATCTCATCTATCCTACAGAAACAGCTTCTGGAAAAGACTTCTTTTGAACAAAAAGCTCTGTCTGAAAGAACAGTTAATCTAAACTTGTTGTTTTTATTTTTTCCTATTCTTTATTTTAAATGTTATTCTATTGTGGTAAGAACACTTAACGTGAGATCTACCCTCTTAAGGGAGTTTAAGTGTACAATACAGTATCGTCGACTAGATCCCTACAACTTCTTCACTTTGCTTAAGTCAAACTTTACACCTACTCATTTCCCCCTGCACCCAAACCCTGGCAACCATTCCACTCTGATTCTATGAATTTGACAATTTTAAATATCCCATGTAAGTGGAATCATGAAGTATTTGTCTTTCTCTGACTGGCTTATCTCACTTAGCATAACGTCCTCAAGGTTTATCCATATTGTCACATATTGCAGAATCTCCTTCTTTTTAAAGGCTGAATGGTACTCCATGTATACACCACATTTTCTTTATCCATTCATCTGTTGATGGCCATTTTGTTTTTTCCACATGTTGGCTATTATGAACAGTTCTTCAATGAACATGGGTATGCTAATATCTTTTTGAGATCCTGATTGCAATTCTTTGGATAAATACCCAGCAGTGGGAGGGCTGGATCATATGGCAGCTCTATTTTTAATTTGTAAGCAGCCTCCATCCTGTCTTCCATAGTAGCTGCACCATTTTGCATTTCCACCAAGAGTATGCAAGGTTCTTGTCTTTTTTTTTTTTTCATAACACCCAACCTGACAGGTATGAGATGATATCTCCTTGTCGTTTTGATTTGCTTTTCCCTAATGTCTAGTGACACTGAGCATTTTTTTAATATACGTATTGGCCAAGTATATATGTCTTTGAAGAAATACCTATTCAAGTCCTTAGCCCATTTTTCAATTGGGTTACTGGGGGGTTTTTTGCTACTGACTTGTAGGAGTTTCACATATATTTTGGAGATTAGCTGTTATCAGATATATGGTTTGCAAATATTTGCTCCCATTCTGTAGGCTGCCTTCTTACTGTGTTGTTTCCTTTGCTGCACAGAAGCTTTTCAGTTTGATGTAGTCCCACTTATTTATTTTTGGTTTTGCTGGCTGTACTTTTTGTGTCATATCAGTGAAATTATTGCCAAGATTAATGTCACAAAGCTTTTCTCCTGTTTTCGTCTAGGAGTAATACCCTTTCAGGGTTATATTTAAGACTCAAATCCAATATGAGTTGATTTCTGTGTATAATGTAAGGGTCCAAATTCATTCTTTTGCATGTGGCTGTCCAGTTTTCCCAACACCTAAATTTATTATTTTTCGATCTGAGAAACCTAAGTCTGAGAAGGCTCTATCATTTATCAGTATCCAGTCTAAACGCCAGAACTTGAACCCAGGGCCCTGAAATTCATTCAATGATTATTGTGCATCTACTATGAGTAGTTACCTAGAGAAGTCTCTGTAAACCAGACAGCAATCACAAAAAATTAATCAGAATATCTAAATAATCCCTTCAACTTCAATACTTCCTTTCATAAACATAAAATTTCAGAGTACATAAGCCTGTTGCATTCATATCCCAACTTTGCTTACTTGCTATGTGACTGTGGGATAGTTTCTTAACTTGCTTAAGACTCAATTTTCTCATCTGCAAATAGGAATAGAATAAGGCTACCTCCAAAGGATTAAAAGAGATTAAAAAAAATACATGAAGTACATTTGGAACTGAGAAAATATTAAACATATGCTAACTGGTAATATTAATTGAAAATAACTCGTAACACTCTTATGTATTCTATTACTGATGTGGCACAATGTTTTTCATTTTCAAATTTCACCATCATGTGTATAAAAAATGCACAGAAGGATATTCAATACAACATTATAAAGCAAAGTGTCTGGTGAAGAAATAAGCTGTATAAAAATAGATTAATTACACACAAGCATATTTTGCAAGACTGCAAGCATCTGAGAGACCCACACTGGAAAATGACTCAATGAAATAGCACTATTGATGTGAGTTTCATTGGGATATAAGAATCTAATGGCAGTACAAGAGCAGTGGTGAAAACTCTATGCAACTTGGCTCTTCTGAATTCAAAATAAACGGAAAATTTTAGTTAAGCCTAGGGAAGAAATGCTGGCAATGGCTAAAAGATTGCATAATTTGGGGTCTGAATAACAAATGACAAATTTAAGCTCACAGAAGAAGGGGTAAAGGTAGCTTCACATTTATCTTTAACAGACAGTAATAAGGTTGGTTCTACGGATCATACTTAAGTTGACTCTTATTCAAAATAAAGATATGGCAAGGGGTCATCCAGAGATAAAATCCGGCTGTGAGGAGCAATTTTTCATACAGTAGGTTATAGAAGGCTGACTAAAATTATTTTACATATAAAGATAATTATGATATGTATTATAATCGAGATAAAAATTTCTTGGAATCACAGTGATGAGGAAATCACATCCAGCGTTCTCCTGCTTTAGTTCGGCAAAACCTAGAACCAACTCTGAAAGGAAAATAGGATGTTGTACTAATAAAAGACTATTAACAGACTGCTGAAATTACCTTTTGTAGTGTGCAAAACCGAACTAGTTTTGCACTTAATATAACATTTTACCTGTGGTTTGCTCTATACATTACACACTGCTATTGTATTAATAGTATAACAGAGTAACATATAAGTATCATCACACGTAAGAAATAGCCATATGTTACATATACATGTAAGAAACATGGTAAGGAGAATTATAATTTTTTCTCCATAAAGAATTGCTAATCCAAGATTACTTATTTGAAATATGAGAATCTTTTTTTTTAACATGAGCATATTTTGGTTACAAAAAAGGACTACTTATTTTTCTCCTTCACCAACTGCCAAAAAGATATTTCAAAATTCACAAAAATCTCAATACGTCATTTAGTTTTAAGGCTATCAACCTGCAAGGAGACAGGTTGCACTTATCATCCTACAGAATACAGTATTTCTGCTCTAAGCCCACTGAAGTGTGGCTCAAATAATTCTGTTAACATGTCAACATTAACCAAACTAAAAGCACTCTCTGAGGTCAGACTGTACCTCAAAAATATCCTGTTTCAGCCTCTAGAGGAAAGACAGGTTCAGAATGCCCAGCAGACTGCTTGAGACTGAGAAAAAACAATGTTAGCGCCTGCTGAAGGGGTGGGAGTTTCAACTCTGCCACTACAATTCTTCTTTAAAGTTTAGAAGTTACTTATTTTCAACAGGATTAGACATACGCAATTTAACAGTTAACAGAAGCACGCTTCCTTAACCTTCTCAGAGGAGAAAAGATAATGAAGCACACAACTTTGAACATATTATTCCAAGACGAAATGCTCACAGGTAACAGTGATGAGTTATCTCCCCTTGAAAGAACACACAAAAATATCTAGTGAGTTGTATTGATTTTCACCATTTGGAAAACAATAATTTACCAGTGCCAAAATTTCAAATGAGCACTCGAATTAATTAAGGAGCTATTTGTGCTTTGATTTCCTCCCAAAACGTGATGAAGTGAGTATTCTCTGAAACCGGGGTCGCTGTTTAAAATCAGTCAACATCGGGCATGTTTTGTGTTCTGCTTATGCTCCTTGGCAACAACAGCACAGCTAACCAAGGTTTTTTTAGTGCTCTTTCTGGATATGTTTGACAACTCCTCCCTCCCACAGTCCTTTAACATGGGGCTTCCCCAGTCAGGGATGCAGATCCCACACTGAGCCCATAAAACAATTAGTGGGAGGCCTTGGCATTACATTCAAAGACCTTTATAACAAGCCAGTGTAGCCCGCTGTGTGAAATTCGACGTGTGGGAAGCCCCTATAAAACTCTTTAATGGAAACTGGGGGCTTCTTCTGGAAAAAGTTGAGAAGTTGGGCCCCAGCTGTAAATTAATGTAGCTATTTAACAAGAGACAATAAGCATTCCAATAAAAATAATCAAAAAGCAATGAAAAACTTAAAAATTCTGGGCAATATTTTGCATTTGTAAAAAAAAGTTGAAATAACTGGTCTTTAGAAAGAGGGGTTTCCTTACTTATTGGCAAGGTGGTTTTATTTGTTGCTACATTTAGAAGAATTTGTCAGAATGCCTTTTAACTAATATAGGAAACACAACTATCCATCCCTTTTCTTCTTCTTTCAATGTACTCTCCAAATTGGCTTTGGTTTTGTTTTATGATTCCATTTTTTTATTGAGATATAACTGACATATAACACTTTATTAGTTTTAGATATACAACATAATTTGATAAATGTATATATTACAAAATGACTACCATGATTAAGCTTATTTAACATTCATTACCACATGTAGTTACAAACTTTTTTTTCTTGTCATGAGTACTTTTAAGATCTATGCTCTTAACTTTCAAATACACAAAACAGTATTGTTAACTACATTCACCATGCTGTACATTACATCCTCAGGACTTAGAAAAACAAAAAAACAAATTCATACAGAGAGACAACAGACTGGTGGTTGCCAGAGGGTGAGAGGTGGGTAAAACAGGCAAAGGTGGTCAAGAAGCACAAACTTTCAGTTATAAGATAACTAAGTCCACCACATCTGTTCTTAAGCCTCATATAAAACTACGTTTGAAGAATCTCCTGGATATGCTGAACAGTGAAAGACATGTTGCAAGAACATACTTTTTCCACTAGTGGCCCAATAATCTAACAGAGTTTAAAAACATTAATATTCATACACAATTGAAAGACAACTACTTTCGAAGAATAGAATAAAGAATACGATAGCAAAATAACAGCATTGTCCCCACTTTTAAGTAGAAAAAAATGACTCCAAGTATCTTCTAATATAATAGCATGATCCTAATCATGGTCTCGGGGTGACATTTTTAGAAAATTAAAGTAAGCTGTTTTTATTGGTAATTCCCATATCAGTATGACAGTGATGACTGGATCATAGAGGTTACCCCTAGTATATAAAGGGCTCAGCCTAGGTAAAATGGAAGCCCCCAACATACAGAAGGAAGAAGGTCTCCCCTTTTAGCCATGGGAGAGTGCAGGAAGGAAAGACAGACAGAGAGTGAGTAGATCAAATTTAAGTGAGTGACCTCACAAGACCAGACGGGAGGATGAGGAAAGAAGCGTATCTGTTGAAACATCCAGTGAGGTATAAGGCACCCAAAGAACATCTCACCTAGAAGCTCAACTCTCAGGTAGGACCTGGGAAGGCTGCAGGCCTCTAAAACAATGTTTATTAAACTTCGGGTGAAGAATTATTATTAAGACACAAATCAATTTACCAGGTCACAAGCACTTTTTTTTTTTTAAGATTTTATTTTTTTCCTTTTTCTCCCCAAAGCCCCTCAGTATATGTTGTATATTCTTCGTTGTGGGTCCTTCTAGTTGTGGCATGTGGGACGCTGCCTCAGCGTGGTTTGATGAGCAGTGCCATGTCCGCGCCCAGGATTCGAACCAATGAAACACTGGGTCGCCTGCAGCAGAGCTCGCGAACTTAACCACTCGACCACGGGGCCAGCCCCACAAGCAGCATTTTTAAAAATTTATTACAATAATATAAAAAATACTAACTTGTATCTCAAGTAGCAAGGAAAAGAAAGCAGTGGTCTGTAAAACTTTTTTTTCCATGTTATAGTTTTAAATGTATTTGTTATTCTATTTCATAACATAACCATGTGAAAGCAATTGCCCTAGGAGAAGACCAATTATCAATTCAAATCCACATCCTACATGACATGGGAATATTAATGTAGCTTGGAAGAGGGTGGTGGCACTTAGGTGTACCTAAGACAGTGCTTCTGGGTACCCACGGTTTAGGCATGGCTTGCAAGGGATGCAGAACTTCCCACAGGTCCCACTAAGAGGCACACCTAGCTGAGAGTGTTGGTGGGCTGGCAGAGGCCTAGGATCAGGAGGAAGGATCACATTATTTGAGGTCTTCAAAACTGAAATAGCTGGGATCATGGACTTCAGTGGTACATGCCCATGTGCTGATCCAAAAGGCCAGAGAGAACCAGTCACCCTTCAACAGACACATATCTAGATTCGTATCAAACCAGGCCCGCAGCAGCAGAGAACTCACAATGATGGAGAGAACACTGAATAGACTCATTGTCACAGAAGAAGGACAGCTGAGATTTTACAAAGCAATATTCGAAGGGTTAACAGAAAATAAAAGATTAAGTATTCACACCAAACAGAATCAGTCAACCAAAAGTGGCTTAAGCCAGAAGAAGCTAAAGTACAATTAACTGGCAAGGTTATATTTTTAATAGCCACGTATCAAGCAAAGAACGAGCTTATAAGGAAGTTTAAATCCATTAAAGAAGGAAGTTACATTTCTTTATGAATAATAACAAGTAAAACTACCTTCTTGTTACGTCTACCATTTAAGATAAGCCTACCTATGAGAATAAAGAACATAATTTCTTATTAATGAGCTGTGATGTATGTATATTTGTACAATTTTAAGAGAACTGCCTCATAACTTAAGTCTGAGCAAAATTAGAGAATAGCAACTATAATTCTAGAATAATTTAAGTGAAAAAAACCCTTTTGTTGTGATTTGTAGAGCCGTTGGTAAGAGGAACAAGTGAAATTCTGCAACTACACAAACAACTGGGAACTATGAAGTAAGAAAAACAATCATGACATGATATTTTATATTGAAAGCCCCAAACCACCCCCCCAAAACTGTTAGAAGTAATAAATGAATTCAGTAAAGTTGCAAGGTACAAAATCAATATGCAGAAATCTGTTGTATTTTCATACACTAATAAAGAACTATCAGAGAAATTAAGCGAACAATCTTATTTACAATTGCATCAAAAAGAATAAAATACCTAGGAATAAATGTAACCAAGGAGGTGAAAGACAAGCACACTGAAAACTAAAAAACATTGACAAAAGAAATTGAAGAAGACACAAATAAATGGAAAGATATTCCATGTTCATGGATTGGAAGAATTGTTAAAATGTCCATATTACCCAAAGCAATCTACAGATTCAATGCAATCCCTATCAAAATTCCAATGCCACTTTTATAGAAATAGAACAAATAATCCTAAATTTGTATGGTACCACAAAAGACCCTGAATACCCAAAGCAATCTTAGGAAGAAGAACAAAGCTGGAGGCATCACAGTCCCTGATTTCAAGCTATATTACAAAGGCACAGTAATCAAAACAGTAGGGCATTGGAATAAAAACAGACACATAGATCAATGGAACAGAAAGGAGAGCCCAGAAATAAACCCACACACATAGAGTCAATAATTTAAGACAACGGAGCCAAGAATATAAAATGGGGAAAGAATAGTCTCTTCAATAAATGGTGTTGGGAAAAATGGACAGCCATACGCAAAAGAATGGGACTGAACCACCATCTTATACCATACAGAAAAATTAACTCAAAATGGATTAAAGACTTGAACCTAAGACCTAAAACCATAAAACCCCTAGAAGAAAACATAGGTGGTAAGGTCCTTGACAGATCTTGGCGATGATTTTTTGGATCTGACACCAAGAGCAAAGGCAACAGAGCAAAACTGAATGACTGAGACTACACCAAACTAAAAAGCTTCTGCACAGCTGGCGGTCATTGTTGTGACCTAGTACAGACATACTGACACACACCCTGGCAGATGCCACTGGAGTTCTTCCCCTAGCCTGATAGCCCAGGGGTCTGCCAAACCTGCTAGAACACAGATTTAATCCAGTTCAGCCAGGGCAGGCCGCCCACCATAGGGACTGGCCTCTTCGAACAGCAAGCCCTCAGGTTACCTGTCAACCTGCATAGACTGAGTGCCTTGATCCCCTACAGGCAGGCGCATGTGTCCACCTCTGTGGGGCAGGTTCTGTGTGAGGACCAGGTGAACTGTAGGGGGCACTGGTGGAGAGGTGGGGGCCTCTGCAGTGGGGCGACTGGGTATGCTCCAGGGGCTCAGGAAGTGTGCACAGACCAGGGCTGTGTTGACAGTGTGTGTGGACCTGTAGGGGGTGGGGCTTATCAGTGGCAGAAGACCTGTGCTTCACAAACAGCCACAAAGAGGATCAGCCCCACCTTCCAAAGCCTTAAACAGTTGGGTGCTCCTGTGCCTGGGGCCAGCCCCACTCAGCTGCAATCCTGAGAGAGCTGACAACAGCCTTGCAGGCCTGAGGCCTACAGCAATTGCAAGCCCCTGAGTCTAGCAACCAACTACACTGGGTACTTACCCAATTAACAGGAAAACTGCAACAGGAGTGTGCTGTTAGACCGTGTAGCAAACAGTGCTGGGGCTCCCCAAATTTGATTTACAAACAACTGGCCAGAGAGGGAAAGCCTAGACTCTCGGGGTACCTGCAGTAAGACCAACCCTGACACAGCAGAAGGACAAACGTAGCCCACACAGGGGTCACTCCTGGATCATTTGGACTGGTGACAAGAGGGAAGCACACTGCTGGGCCTCAAAAGGCATCTCTTACATAAGGCCACTTCTCCAAGATCAGGAGACAAAGCCAACTCACCTAATACACAGATATAAGCACAGACAAAGAGGCATAATGAGGAGGCAAAGGAATACATTCCAAGAAAGGGAACAGGACAAAACCCCAGGAAAAGAACTAAATGAAACAAATAAGCAATCTACCTGACAAAGAGTTCAAACAAAAACTCATAAGGATGCTCACTGATACTGGAAGAAGACTGGATGAACACAGTGAGAACATCAAACAAAGAATTGGAAAATATGAAAAAGAATTCCAATCAGAAATGATTTGAATACAATACTGGAAATGAAAAATTAACTAGAGGGACTCAATAGCAGAGTAGATGATATAGAAGAATGGATCAGCAAGCTGGATGAAAGACCAGAGGAAATCACCCAAGCTGAACAGATAAAAGAAAAATGAATTAGACAGAATGAGAACAGTCTAAGTGAACTCTGGGACAATATCAAGCACACTAAAGTTTGTATTATAGATACCAGAAGGAGAAACGAGAGACAAAGGGGCAGAGAATCTATTTGAAGAAATAATAGCTGAAAACTTTCCTAACCTAAGGAAGGAAAGAGATGTCCAAGTACAGGAAGCACAGAGAGCTGCAAACAAGATGAACACCAACAGGCCCACACCAAGACATGTTAAAATTAAAATGCCCAAAATTAAAAATAAAGAGAGAATCCTAAAAGCAGCAAGAGAAAGGCAAACAGTGACATACAAAGGAAAGCCCATAAGGCTATCGGCAGACTTCTCAGCCAAAACCCTACAGGCTAGAAGAGAGTGGCACAACATATTTAAAGTGCTGAAAGGAAAAAACCTACAGTCAAGAACACTCTATCTAGCAAGGTTATCATTCAGAATGGAAGGAGAGATAAAGAGATTCCGAGACAAGCAAAAATTAAAGGAGTTTACCATCAAGAAGCCAGTTCTACAAAGCTGGAGGCATCACAATTCCTGACTTCAAAACATACTACAAAGCTACAGTAATCAAAACAGCATGGTACTGGTACAAAAACAGGTGCACAGATCAATGGAACAGAATTGAAAGCCCAGAAATAAAACCACACATCTATGGACAGCTAATCTCCGACAAAGGAGCTGAGGGCATACAGTGGAGAAAAGAAAGTCTCTTCAACAAATGGTGCTGGGAAAAGTGGAAAGCCACTTGTAAAAGAATGAAAATTGACCATTCTTTTTTACTATTGACAAAAATAAACTCAAAATGGATCACAGACCTAAAGATAAGACCTGAAACCATACAGCTTCTAGAAGAAAATATAGATAGTACACTCTTTGACATCAGTATTAAAAGGATCTTTTCAGACACCATGTCTTCTCAGACAAGGTAAACAATAGAAAGAACAAACAAATAGGACTTCATCAGACTAAAAAGCTTCTTCAAGGAAAGGGAAAACAGGATTGAAATAAGAAAACAACCCACTAATTGGGAAAAAATATTTGCAAGTGATATATCCAACAAAGGATTAATCTCCATAATATATAAAGAACTCACACAACTCAACAACAAAAAATCAAACCCCCCAATAAAAACATGGGCAGGAGACATGAACAGACATTTCTCCAAAGAAGATATACAGATGGCCAATAGGCACATGAAAAGATGTTCATCATCATTGATCATCAGGGAAATACAAATCAAAACTACACTAAGATATCACCTTACACCCATTAGAAAGGCAAAAATAACCAAAACAAAAAGTGACAAATGTTGGAGACATTCTGGCGAAAAAGGAACCCTCATACACTGCTGGTGGGAACACAAACTGGTGCAGCCACTATGGAAAACAGTATGGAGATTCCTCAAAAAATTAAAAATAGAAATATCATATGACCTAGCCATCCTACTACTGGGTATCTGTCCAAAGAACTTGAAATCAGCAATTCCAAAAATCTCACGCACCCCTATGTTCATCGCAGCATTATTTACAATAGCCAAGACGTGGAAGCAACCTAAGTGCCCATCAACTCATGATTGGATAAAGAAGATATGGTATATATATACAAGGGAATACTACTCAGCCATAAAAAAAGTAAAATTGTCCCATTCACAACAACATGGATGGACCTTGAGGGCATTATGTTAAGTGAAATAAGCCAGATAGAGAAATCTTACAATCTCTGTATGATGACTCCACTCACATGTGGAAGTTTAACATGTAGACAAAGAGAACAGATTAGTGGCTTCCAGGGGAGAGGGGGTGGGGGGTGGGCACAAAGGGTGAAGTGGTGTACCTACAACACGACTGACAAACAATAATGTACAACTGAAATTTCACAAGGATGTAAAATATCATAATCTCAATAAAAATTTAAAAAAAGAAAAAGAAACCAGTTCTACAAGAAATGCTGAAGGGACTTATTTAAGTGGGAAAGAGAAAACCACAAATAGGGATAAGAAAATTATTTTTTTAAAAAAAAGGCAATAAAATCACTGGTAAAGGCAAAAATACAGTAAAGGTAGCAGATCAACCACCCATGAAGATAATATGTAGGTTAAAAGACAAAAGTACTAAGATTACCTATTTCGATGATAAGAGGGTAATGGATAGACACACAAAAAACAAGAGATTAGAAATGATTTCAAAAACATAAAATGTGGGAGGAGGGGAGTAAAAGAGTTGAGCTTTTAGAAAGAGGTCAAGCTAAAGAGACTATCAACTCAATATAGATCTCTATAAACATAGAATATTATATAGCAACTCATGGTAATCACAAACCAGAAACCTACAATAAGTAAACAAATAAGTAACAGGGAAGAAATCAAACATATTAATAAAGAAAGCCATCAAACCACAAGGGAAGAGAGCAAGAGAAGAAGAAAGGAACAGAGAAGAACTACTAAAACACCCAGAAAAGAAAAAGTAACAAAATGGCACTACATACATATTTATCTACATCTACTTTAAATGTCAATGGACTAAATGCTCCAATTAAGAAGCTTCTGCACAGCAGAAAAAACCATCAACAAGATGAAAAGGCAACCTACCAAATGAGAGAAAATATTTACAAATCACACATCTGATAAAGGGTTAACACCCAATATATATGAAGAACTCACACAACTCAATAGCAAAGAAACAATCTGATTAAAAAACGGGCAGGGGGTTCTGGCCCGATGGCACAGTAGTTAAGTTCTCACGTTCCACTTCAGCAGCCTGGGGTTCACCAGTTCGGATCCCAGGTGCAAACCCATGTACCGCATGTCAAGCCATGCTGTGGCAGGTGTCCCACATATAAAGTAGAGGAGGATGGGCACAGATGTTAGCTCAAGGTCAGTCTTCCTCATCAAAAAGAGGAGGATTGGCGGCAGATGTTAGCTCAAGGCTAATCTTCCTCAAAAGAAAAAAAGAAAAAAAGGGCAAAGGATCTAAACAGACATTTTTCCAAAGAAGACATACACATAGCCATTAGGCACACGACAAAACGCTCAACATTCCTAATCATCAGGAAATGCAAATTAAAACCGCCATGAGATCTCACCCCACACTTGTTAGAATGACTATTATCAAAAAGACAGAAATAACAAGTGTTGGCAAGGATTTGGAGAAAAGGGAACCCTTGTGCACTGCTGGCAGGAATGCAAATTGCTGCAGCCACTATGGAAAACAGTATGGAGGTTCTTCAAAAAATTAAAAACAGAAATACCATACGATCCACCAATTCTACTTCTGGGTATTTATCTGAAGAAAACAAAAACACTAATTTGAAAAGATACATGCACCCCCATGTTCATTACAGCGCTATTTACAATAACCAAGACATGGAAACAACCTAAGAGCCCATCAATGGATGAATGGATAAAGAAAATGTGACACAGGCCAGCCCCAGTGGCCCAGTGGTTAAGTTCAGCATGCTCCACTTCGGCCGCCCAGATTCGGTTCCCAGGCGCAGACCTACACCATTCATCTGTCAGTGGCCATGCTGTGGTGGCAGCTCACATCAAAAAAGAGGAAGACTGGCCACAGATGTTAGCTCAGGGCAAATCTCTCTAAGCAAGAAAAAGAAAATGTGATACACATACATACACCATACACATCGGAATATTCAGCCATAAAAAAGAAAGAAATCTTGGCATTTGTGACAATTTGGATGGACCTTGAGGGCATTATGTGAAGTAAAATAAGTCCAAAAGAGAAAGACAAATACTGTTTGATCTCATTTATATGCAGAATCCACAAACACACACACAAATCTCATAGATGGAGAGAAAGGATTGGCGATTGCCAGAGGCAGGGCTAGGGGGTTGAGGGGTAGGGTAAAATGGTTAAAGGGAGTCAAAAGGCACAAACTTCCAGTTATAAAATAAACAACTCACGGGGATGTAGTATACAGTTAATAATACTGTATTGTATATTTGAAAGTTGTTAAGAGAGTAAATCTTAAAAGTTCTCATCACAAGAAAAAAAAATTCTGTAACTTTGTGTGGTGACAGATGCAAACTAGACTTATTGTGGTGATCATTTTGCAATATATACAAAAATTGAACCATTACGTTGTACACTTGAAACTAATATAATGCTGTATGTCAATTATACCTTAATAAAAAAAGAAGGAACAGGGGGCTGGCCTGGAGGCACAGCAGTTAAATTTGCACATTCTGCTTCAGTGGCCTGGGGCTCACCAGTTTGGATCCCGGGTGTAGACCTACACACCGCTCATCAAGCCATGCTGTGGCAGGCGTCCCTTATACAAAGTAGAGGAAGATGGGCACAGATGTTAGCTCAGGGCCAGTCTTCCTCAGCAAAAAGAGGAGGTTTGGGAGCAGATGTTTGCTCAGGGCTAATCTTCCTCAAAAAAAGAAAAGAAAAAAGAAGAAACAAATACACAACAAAAAAGGAACATTAAAATCAAATACTTTACCATCAGCACCCCCACAGAAAAATGTAGATTATAATGTGCTAAGTATAAAAAATAACTTTAAAAAATCAAATAAATCATAACTGAGAATTGGTATTTTCATTTATACCATCATTTATATCATTCCTTTATATTATCATCTTCATTATGATAATTAAATGTGTCTTGATTTCAACAATATTTATTTAAAGAGAGGCAAGAGAACATGTGACATTTGTCAAACTGGACAATTACATCCAAATTATTTACAAAATAACTTTAGAATTATATTTTACAACTTAGCCCAAACTAAAAAGGTCAACTAGGGGCCGGCCCAGTGGCACAGCGGTTGAGTTCACACATTCCACTTAAGCAGCCCAGGGTTCACTGGTTCGGATCCCGGGTGCAGACATGGCACCGCTTGGCAAGCCATGCTGTGGCAGGCATCCCACATATAAAGTAGAGGAAGATGGGCACGGATGTTGGCTCAGGGCCAGTCTTCCTCAGCAAAAAGAGGAGAACTGGCAGCAGATGTTAGCTCAGGGCTAATCTCGCCCCGCCCCCCAAAAAAGGTCAATTTATGTGTGCTTTTTGCAAGGCTAGGGGAGGGGTGAGAATTGCTTCAGCGAGTGATTCAAAATGGTTTTGATAATTATCTATTTCCCTAAAGGTATTAAAACTTCAATGGCTTTTTCAGAATAAGATTCAAATAACTCATGTTCTTTCTAGGTTGTGGTTTTAGATAATTATATAAAGGAAGAAAAAAATGTAAGGGTAGCTAAAAACAGTCAATGCCGGTGAAAGATGGATGATCAAATACTCAGTTTTAAGGATTTCAAAGCATGGACAGGTGATTTAATTTACAATAATACCTTCAAAGCTACAAATGCAAAAGTAAGGCATTTTATTATAAGGTACCTGCTAAGGTTGAGGAGGTCGTATAAATTCTTTAAATAATGGGGTAAATCATCTCTAATCATTTTCAAATAACCTTCTACAGCAAACCTTCAAATTTTGAATGATCAAAACCTCTCTAAGATATATTATGTGATCATTAGCTTTATTTTGTACCATAACGAATGAGTTTCACATAACGTAAGTTTACTACTTAAATATACACACATTATGAAATACATTTTAATACTTTATAATTCTAATAAGAGAGTTTTAGTCTGCCTTTTTAGTCAATATGGGATTAAGTTGTTTTCACTTTAACTAATCTGTACGGTTTCTTTTTCCGTAATCCCATGACCACCTTCTCTGCTTTATTTTGGTCAGCCGCTCCCACAGGCTGATCCTGAATATTATCACGACCCCTAAATGTTCCATCTCAAAACGCACTTAGTCAAACATTTTAAAGAAACCCTCACCTTTTCTCCTCCAACCCTACTCATTCAACTCTATCAACTCTATCACTCTGACTGTATTGGAACCTCCAGTTCACTGACTCCTCAGTCCTCTCAGGATCCACCATCCTTCTCCTTCCTTTACGGGCTTAGCCACCATGAAGCACTGGAGCTCCTCAGCTCAGTCCTGAGCCCTCTCATTGTCTCAACTGACGCTAAGTGAGCACATCTTTGCTCACGGCTTCAATTACCAAATGTCTATGCCCAGCCCAAACCTCTATTCTGTGCTTCAGGCCTGTATATTCCAACCCAATATTACAAAACCAATCATTTGCTTCACCCACAAACCTGGTCCTTTTTCAGTGTTCTCTCTTAGTGAATAAGCCTCATCCCCAGTCGCACAAGCAAGAAATCTATAAGTCATTTTGAAACCACCTATTTTCACTCCATTTTTCAAAACAACGATCAGACCCTGTCCATTTTATACCCTATCTATCCTTCAAATTTATCCACTTCTCTCCATCTTGCTCACTCAAACTTAAGCTTTTAATGACCCACCTGTGTAAGTCAAATAAACCTTTACAGGTGCTCAAAGCACCATATATGTCTACTTCACACCACTTATCAGTCTTGCAATTTTACATTTTGTATTGTGTTTATTTTAATAATGTATATTTTTGCACTGTCCAATAAGATAGCCACAAGCCAGCACAAGTAGTTAATTTAAATTTAAATGAATTAAAATTAAATATAATTAAGAATTCAATTCCTCAGTTGCACTAGCCACATTTCAAGTGCTCAAAAGCCACATGTGGCAAGTGGCTACCATATTGAATAATAAAGATAGACAACATTTCCATCATCTCAGAAAGTTCTCTTGAAGAGTGCTACACTAAAACATAAGCTACATGACAGCACCTTCTATCCATCCACACCTGGCACTTATCATAGCATCTGAAACACAGTAGGCTCTACACACATGCATGTGCACAAACACACACACACACACACAACTAATTAGTGAAAATAAACATTAAACAATGGAACAACAACCAGAAATAATCATCTTCTAAAACATCACCTATTGTCTGGCCCATCTCTTTACCATTCTTTAACAGAATCTCTTAAGAAAGCAGAACAAAATTTACATACTTAAATCAAATGGCTCGAAGAGGACTGGAGTCTGTGGTTCAAATCTGTCACACTACGAATCTCATTTACTGCAGCAGTTCCATCCTGACAAAAGCTAATGAAAGGAAGTGACTTTTGCAAAATCAAAAATTATCAGCAGTGGTAGAAATTCTGAATCTCATTCCAGGATTTGTTGTTGTTGTTGTTAATCTTAGGACTCATTACTGCCTCTTAGATAAGTAAGTTTACAAGTTAATAATGTAAATCTCACAGCATCTGTTGTTGAAATGGAGATGGAAAGCAGAAACTTCACTTAATCTCTGCTTATGAGCTAAATAATACATATATGGTGTCTACCTGAAAATTATTTCCCAACGAAATCTTAACACTAAGTATAAAGAAAATTACATTCAAATAAAAAATTAAATCAAATCCTCATGACTCCAAGGATTGTCCCCTCTCCCCAAAAACGGTGTAATTTTTTGGATGTATTTAAAAGTGATTTTTGTGTAGGAGCTGTAAGAATTCTAAACAATTTTAAGGAAAATGGACTGGAAATTGGCTGGAAAACCAGAAAAATAAAAGCACACAATGGTGGAAAAATCAAACAAAGTCAGAATGATGTACATGAAACACCAAACCAAAGTTTAACATTTAACTCTGTCCAAGACTTACCCTCCCTAAATTTCAGGATCCACATCTGCATGGGAAGACATTGGGCTAGTGGTAACACTCAAATAAGTTGAGAAGAGAAAAATGCCCTAAGAGGACATAGCAGAATCACCTGCAAGGCTTTCTCAAACTACACACTATCCCCAAACCCTCTCACTCCCCCAGGGATTCTAATACATCCTGGTTGCAGAGGGAGCTGGTTGTCCACCAAAGATCTGTGGTCATCTTCTATAGCACTGACTTGCTGTTGAAAAGCAGTGGTCCAGGAGGGGACCACATTTCTCATCTTCCTCTGCCTTTAGGTTGGGCCTCGTGTCTGATTCTCACCAAGGGAACGTGAGCAGAAGTTATGCATGTCACTTCAGGGCTTAGGTAAACAAAAAGCTGTTGGGCCTTCTCCACATTCTCTCTTCTCCCATATGGCACTTGGCTGGGGACACGCAAGGCAACTTTGGAAGTTACATGCCGAAGAGAGAGCAGCATCTATCAGCCTGGATCCCTAAGCAACTATATGGAGCCAAGCCCACTTCCTCCCACCTAACCTCCACCCACCCCATACTCTCTTACCAATAAAAACTCTCACTCTGTACTTTACTTAGGTGAGAAATAAGTATGTTGTGTGTTAATCCATCTGTATTTGGAGATTTATCTGCTACAAGAACTAGATTGACCTCAGCAAATATACTCCTCTATGTGGGCGTATCCCCAAACCACTGCCCAACATCACGAGTTATTGCCACAGTGAACCACCACTACTACTGGGAGTGCATTACATAGATGTACTGGAGCAGAAGGGACACTGAAAATGCTGTGACATAGTATTATCTAATACTTTTCAAATCTCTAACTTGTGATATCAGTTAGTAGGGCTTAATCTGTGTTCACTTGTGCAGACATCAATTAATTTGATATTATATTATCTCTTCAAATGATTTGACAGGTCAATAAAATTTCCTAAATTTCCATAAACTACACCAAAGACTATAGCTACTAGAGGAAGAAACAGAACCACCATGCACTGTAAACTCCAGCAACACCAAGTTGCTCATAGTTTTAAACACACCATGATTATTTTATGGTGCATGGCACTTCTTCTCTGTTCCTATCAGACGATAAGCTTCCTTTATTTTTCAAAACACAGCTCAGGTGTCACCACCTCCTCTTAGCAAACTCCTCCCCACTCTCATTCCTAGATAGAGTTAATCATTGTCATCTCTTGCCCTTTTCATACTATAAATTTAATGATTTACACATCAATTCTCTCTTCTAAATTCATTAAGCAAAAGTCTGAATCTCATTCATCTCAGAGGCTTGCACCAAGTCAGCAAAATTTATACTCTAAATAAACATTGATGAATGAATGAATGAGTAATTTTCTTGGCTCATCCAACTGTACAAAGACAAGGAACTAGTCTATTTTGAATACATTAGTATGTACCAAATATCCAAAAACAAGTCAACGAGGTGAAAAGCAGGATACATACATGTGATTGACATAAGTACCGGATGAGTCAACTTAATTTAAAGTTCTCTTTTATCAATAAAGAATTTTTAAACTGAATTATCTTAAATTTTTAATGCTGCAGTTTAACTTCAAGTTACAGTATAAATAAGTAATCAAATCTAAACAACAGACATTTACAAATTATACTGAACACCCAAACTTACATATATAAATTATTTGGCTTGATTGAGCCTTATTTTTTGCCTTGGCCTCTTATGGCAGGAAAGAATTCAAAAGATTTGAATTTACTTCAACGAATACAGCTGGAGTCCCAAAGCAAGCTCAGAACACTACCATCACCTGAAATACTTGGTATGATTTTTTCTTCAATTTTGAGAGAAAAAAAAAAAATACTACAGAGAAAAATATAAAACGAGATACGCTTTGAAGTGAAATCACTTCTAATGAGGCCAGAAGGTTCTCAAAGGAAAGATGAGAGTGGGAGTGCCTTCCCTTATCTCAGGGTCCCTTAGTTGCCATAAATCTGCCTCAGCCTTGCAAGGCACACAGTCTGAAGTAATCCGAGAATCTCCAGTGTGACTATGTCACCAAAGTTCCAGGGAGAGACCTGGGAGCAGATATTAAACTAGCTTTGCAAACCTAGAATGCCTTTTATAAGCTCTTTACAATGACAGGAAAGCTTCAGGTACAGTTTCCTATAAGGGCGTTAGTGAACGACAATGCCACTTTGGACCTAGCTCAGAAACTCTTTGTTCCAGCTACAGAAGTAACTTACAGGAAAACATGAAAATTAATTAACATTCCAGGGTTCCCATGCAACCGCAGGCATCTGGAGACACAATAGGCCCCACAGTCTCCAGCCATTCAGCCATGCAGAGGTTTCTGAACGGGTCGCTCCAGAACTGACCTGGAAGGTGTGCGAAGGCCGTTTGCTCTGCCACAGTATGCCTCCTGCAACAGCGCACAGATGATTACCGGGAGACGGAAAAACAACTAAACAACATGCAAGGTCAGGAAGAGGGAGAAGGAGAAATGAAATTGGGAGAAAGTTTTCAGGAAAGATCTTCACAGGCCTATTAAGCAAGACTGACTGTGGGAGCATTTATCACTAAAATTCGCTTCCTTTGTGCTAGGTATTTTTCTAGGCACCTTACATACGGTAAATATTTTAATCTTTACAATGATTTCATGAGGTGGGCACTATTATTATCTCCATTTTACACATGAGGAAGGTGAAGCACAGAACAATTAAGTAACTTGCCCAAGGCCACACACCCATAAGTGGCAGAGTCTGTAAGTCATTTTCCAGATTTTGCACTCTAGTTGTACATGACAGTTGCCTCTCCTGTTGGGTATCTGGCATGGATAAACCTAGAGTATAGTGGGTTAGTGTCCTCCAAAAATTCATGTCCACCCAGAACATTGGAAACAGGGTCTTCTGCAGACATAATTAATTAAGATGCAGTCATAGTGGATTAGAGTGGGCCCTAAGTCTAATGGTCCATATCCTTATAAGAAGAAAAGACATACAGAGAAAAACATGGAGAAAAAGGCCAAGTATAGACAGAGGCAGAGACTGGAGTGTTGCAGCTACAAACCAAAGAAAGCCCAGGACTGCCAGGAGCCAGTGGAAGCTAGGAAAAGGCAAGGACTCTTCCCTAAAGCCTTCAGAGGGAGCACGGTCCTGCCAACACCTTGATTTCAGACTTCCGGCCTCCAGAACTGAGAAAACTATTGTTTAAGCCATGAAATTTGTGGTAATTTCTTACAGCAGTCCTAGAAACCAATAGAGAGAGTAAGGTCATGAGGAGTAGATAAGAACTACAAATATGGAAGAATTAATAAAGCAAAGAATATGGGTTTTTCATAAATCTTTTAAAGAGGGAAGATATCTGACATGACTGCCTTAATGAGGCGCCACTGGAGTTGATGAAAAGTCCTGTCTTCATCTGCAGATATCCATCAGTCTGCCCTTTACTCATGACTGAGCTTCTGAAAGGAACTACTGCCTATAACAAGAGGACCAAAGTGAAGACACAATTTGGGGATCACTGACATACAGATGGTATGGAGAGCCTTGGGAAAGGGTGATATCATTACAGAGAATGACGTAGAGAAAGAAAAGTTTATCTGAACAAAACCTCAAGTAGCTCCACCATTTAGAGGCTTAGGATGAAAAGCAAGGAAGAGAGACCGAGGAGATGAGAGCAGAAAGAAAACCAGGAAAGAAGAGCATCACAGAAGATACACAATAATCATGCTTTAAGGAGACTGAAATGATGCTTGTTGAATGAATTAGCAAGTGACCAAAAAGCCAAATTCAAACACAGCGTGTAAAATATCAGATACACACTAAGTAATATGTTAAATTTACTCTTACAAAACTCTGAAATTTCAATATACTGTCAAATCTTCTATTTCAGTCTATAAAGCACAATTCTTATGAAAAATATCTTTCTGTCTTCTGTTCAGGGTTAACAGATGAAATTTCCCATATTTATTTGGAAGGAACCCTCCCTGATGACCTTTTAACTTATAAAGACCCCAGACATGTGCATTCCCATTAATTCTACTGATAGATAGAAAAAGTAGTCATTCAACAAACACAGACCACTTGCTATGCTCAGCATTGGGGACGCAAAGGTTTCCCAGGCTAGTCGACAAGTCACTGTCCCTTCCCTGAATGAATTCACAGGTTAATGGGGGACATGCACAAGTAGCCATAATAAATAATGAGAACATTTTTATACAGTATGATACACAGATGACAGCAATATGCTAAGACTCCAGAGAGCTATAGTGTTGGCCTCTAATTCTACCTAGAGGTCCTGGTAAGGACTTCACTGAAACAAGGTGGCATTTTCTGGTTTATATCTTAACAGATGAAGTTATTTAGGTAAAGAGGGGATGGAGACGAGAGTTGTTTTGGAGAGAGAAGACTGAGCGTATGCACAGGCAATTCCCCTGTTTGTGGTCTGAGTGCTGAATCCTCAATGTTCCTAGCACGTAACAGGCACCCAAGTAAGTATTTCCCACCTGAGTGACTTAATGCTGAATGAATATTTTGTTTCCTGTTAATATAGCATGATTCCCTTTCACCTGTCATAGGCAAAGCCATTCTGGGTCAGAAACTACAAAACGTGCCCTCCTCTCACTTAAAGAGGAGTATTACCAATGACATATTTTCAGGGTTTATGGTATAATCAATGTCTCTTCACACACAAAAGGGAGCGTGTCACAATACACCAAGAGGCTTTTCCAAAATGTACATGCCCAGCTACCACTTTTAAAATTCAAAAGCGTTACATCTAGGATGGAGCACAGGCACGTGCATTCTGAAAAACCTCCCCAAGTGACTGATGCTACTACACATCCCAGAGTTACCAATCTGAAGCTGCGCACTGTGGGGCAAACACTGTGCTGGGAGGGACTTCAAGGTGACAGCAGGTGAAACATTCTGCAATATCCACCTGAATGCAGGTAAAATAATCCTGGCAAAGATTATAACCCAAAAGTTGCTCTGCAAAACCCATAAATTAACTAAACTACAACACAAAAGATCTTGTTTGTATTAAGGAGCCAAAAATGTGAGCTACTCCCTAAAAATTGAAGATAAAAGACACATGATTGGGGCTGGCCCCGTGGCCGAGTGGTTAAGTTCGCGCGCTCCACTGCAGGCGGCCCAGTGTTTCGTTGGTTCGAATCCTGGGCGCGGACATGGCACTGCTCATCAAACCACGCTGAGGCAGCGTCCCACATACCAGAACTAGAAGGACCCACAACGAAGAATATACAACTATGTACCAGAGGGGCTTTGGGGAGAAAAAGGAAAAAAATAAATAAATAAATAAAATCTTAAAAAAAAAAAAAAAAGACACATGATTGCCCTCAAGTATTTAATTCAGCATTCACCATCAGGCCAGAGAGACGCAAAATGAAAGGATGTGTCTTTCTTAGATGAGCAGTCAGGTAGACTATTAGTGAGTCATGAAATGTTTTTACTTTTGGCTGTTGCACCTTGAGTGTGAATATTTTATGTGATTTTTGCCCATATAAAACTCAAACAAATGTCTGGTCTGAAATGCACTGGTATTTGAACTGGGCTTTTTTACATAACAAAAATAACAAATATCAAGGGGGAAAAAAGGTTTTAATTTTAATTTGGTCTCCAGAGGCATTTTCAAGGCACTTACCCACTTGGGTTCCTAAATTAACTAGACTTGTCTCAAAACTGATTGATTTATCAAAATATCTACAGAAAGAAAATATCAATCTGAAGGGTTACTCAGCTTTAGCAGCCAGGAAAAAGTGGAGTCACTGGAGATAATGTGAATTACATCCAAACACTATTCAGAAGAGAAAAATCTTGGCTGAGCAGAAAATAAGAGTTTCCCTGACAATAACAAACCTTAGCTGTGAAATAATTCTTTAAAATCATCAAAATTACTTTGTTAATTTTATAATCCATTAAATATTCCTTTGTAGCTTAATACTTTCCCAATGGGAAACAAATTTCTGTTATTAGCAAAAAAACAGGATGAACAGTTAAAAAAAAAAAAAGAGGAACTCTACTCTTTAAATTGTAAAATATATCATTGCTCTCTTAACAAATGTAAAAATGCCAAATTTTCCATCAAGAAAGAGAAGTAAATGCAAGGAAAATCAGAGAGAGACACACACACACACATAACGCCCTGCCCTCCACACGCCCCGCTGTAATGCACTCAGGCTCCAGGTAAGCTGCAGCAGCCAGAGGGAGGTCCGCATTCTGTGAGGGAGCCCTCAGCACCACAGCTGCCAGGAATGCAAAGGAACGCAGAAGTGCAACATAAGCACCCCAACTACCTTTGGTACATACATAATGGAGGTTTTGCTACATATATAATGGAGCTAATTAAAGGGGGAAAATGGAAGGAAGGCTATGTAGATGTAAGGTCTGATTAGTCAAAAGAGGCCTGATTTTCATAAAATCCAAGTCAACAGAAAATACAGATTAATTTTCACTAAGTAATCTGTCTAAACAATATTTGTAGTTAGCAAGAGTTGTTTTTGACTATAAACTGATTATAAGATCTGTAGTTTTTAAACTATTAACTGCTCTGCATTAATTACCAGTTGCCTTCACCAGAAGTAGTACTAAATGGTAATAAGTTTATATATTACAAATATGATTAAAATTGGGAAATTTGCTATGACTGTCCAAAGCAGTCCAACGAAAAATGAAACATCATTCACTATTTAATGAAGAAAAGTGAGAAAACGCATTTAAGTTGACTCATGCTATTAGGTCAGATGAGACGTTCACGACATTCTAACAATCATGACCATCTTAAACTAAAGGAAATATTTCTCCATCTTTGGACAGTGTTTGCAAAGAAATTCACAAATACTATACAAATTAAGTGAAGTAATCTATTTTAAAACAGTTTATCCAAAACAGTTCTTTGGTTTCTGGCAAAAGTAGCAATCATTTAAAGATTCCAAGACTTTTAAAGCTCAGAGTTATTAAAAATAGAGTACTCAAAATTCAAGGTAGACTATTTCACATAAAATATTGCTTTTATTTTCTTGCAGCATTTGAAGTATACACACAGAATTCTGAGGGATGATGAAGAAAAACAAATAACAGAGGAATGCAATAATCCAAGCTTGCTTTTTTTGATATTTGCCATGCTGTAGAATAAAAGCAAACCAATGCTGAAAAGTGAGAAGGCTCAAAATTAACCCTTTTCATACTCAAGTTTCATAATCTATCTTAAAACCTCAGAGAACTTTCTTCCATGCTTTCTACCAGAGAACATAATGTTTTACATTATCAGCACATCTTTCATTTTAGAAGCAAAAAAAAGCTTTACTACTGATCAAAATTTTATTATCTTTGATCTCTCTCACTAGTAATTCACAAATCACTTGGGGTGGGTGAATTGAAACCAGTGCAGCTAGTTACCACAAAGTCAATGCAATAAATAACATTTACCAATTAACTGATGCAAGGAATGACAATTTGAGCTAACTTGATATCCTGAATCCCTGTTTGCTATTAACATATGTTGTTTACTATTTTTTAGAATAAAATTGACATTAAATCTATCTGAGGAGGCAGAGCACCTAAAAGATGCTAGTACTTCCAAGTCACTGCTGTAGGCACTAATTATTATTATAGAGCTGTACATCTGTAAGTCATACGGCCAGATACTGAAATATTGTGACGCACTGGAACGTATTTTAAAACAAGTCACTGATGTCAGATTGCTACTTAATGCAATGGTGTATGACACTGTATTAAAGTATAAAGAATGATATAAACATAAAGTATTATTGTATAAAATACACCTCTGACATCTTTTAATTTCCTTAATATAAGGATTTCTTACTTCCGTAAGACATAAATGGCAAGTTATTGTCTATTAAAATTTAGGTTTACAAAATAAAAGACAAATGTGTATATATGCATTCACTTTACCAAGCGTATTAGTTTTCTAATTTTCTGCCATAACAAATACCACACACTGGGCGGCTTAAACAACAGAAAGTTATTTTCTCACAATTCTAGAGGCTAGAAGTCCACGATCAAGGTGTGGGCAGAGGTGGTTTCTTCCGAGGCCTCTCTCCTTGGCTTGCAGATGGCCGTCTTCCCTGTGTCCTCACATGGTCTTCCTTCGTACTGGCTGTGCCCTAATCTCCTCTTACAAGAACATCAGCCATATTGGATTAAGGCCACTCCAATGGCCTCATTTTAACTTCATTACCCCCTTTAAAGACTCTATCTCCAAATACAGTCACATTCTGAAGTATGTGGTTTACAACTTGAACATATAAAGTTTGGGGGACACAACTCAGCACATAACACTAAGTAACCATTCGCTTTACAAAATTTACAACTGAAGTCTGTTAAAAAGATTGGACCCCAAGTACATTTTAAATGATTGCATTTTCAAAAAATAAAAAGTAAGCCATATACAACTTTACAGGAATATAATTTTCTATGGAAATAATATCATCCTAATTTTTTCAAAAACCTTTTGAGGCAGTTTGCATTGTTAAGACTATGTGAAACATGGTAACAAAACAGAACAGCAGCCAGAACAAAAGCAAACACAGAAACTGGAAACCAGCGGACACTGTAGACACACAGGTATACACACACTCGTTCCACGGAGTCCGACTGGACACTGTTTTAACTCTGAATTAATCAGAAACCCAGGTATGAAAAGGGGGAGAAAGGTAGCTCACAAGTTTGTCCAGGGAAAGAAACTCTGCCCTGAGAGTAAGTTCTAGGAGGCAACTAAGGATGGATTGTTAAAGAAGCCCCTCCTGACGTCTTTTACCACAACTTCACTGGCATGTAATGTGCACTAGTCATGCTACCTGCATAAACCAACAGGCTATGGAAAAGCATTCACAGCTGGAGAGTCATTATTCATCCTTTTATTCATTCATTCAACAAACATTACCAAACCCTACTAGTGCCAGGGATTAACTACTCTAGATGCGGGTCAGCCAGAGATCAAAATCCCGGCCCCGACGGAATTTCCGTTCTAGTGAACGTATGCCGAGGATGCAGAGGCTGAATTCAGCAGTTCGCAGAGACCAAATAAGCGAGAACAAAGCATCAAAGCACTCCAGGTTACTCTCCTAACTGTTCCTGCACAGAAAGGATGCCGAGCATAGCGGAGAGCAGCAAATGAGACTGCTGAGATACAGTTCACCTCTTCTTCAAAACATTAAATTACAAGTGAATGTGCTCAAAGAAATGTGGAAATTCCAAAGAATGTATTAATCTGTAACTCAAAAATTAAAGGATTCTACTTTTTAAAAATAGGATAGACTACATTTTAAGTTTAATATTTCAGACAAAGAGAAAAGTTCAGAAAACAATGTAACAACCATATGCTTACTAACCGTATCTACCAAATATTAACATTTTGCCCTTTTTGCTTCAGGACCTTTATTTTGTGTCATAAATAGAACGTTTCAGACAATAGCTAAGATACCATCACCAAATACCACTAAGTACCACCACCATCCTTCTCACTCTCTCCCTCTACAAAAATAACCGAACCTCAGAATATTATTTCCATTCAGGTTTTTTGTTTTTGTTTAGGTGTATAAATGCCTAGACATAACAGATACCATTCTATTTTGTGGGTGACAATTTTACATAAGTAGCATGATACCATGTGAGTTCTTTGCAGTTTGCTTTTTTCTGTCTTCCCCGTGTTTTTTTGAAGTATCCCATTGGTACAGGTAGACCTAACTCATTCATTCCCACTGCTACAGAGTATTTATAGCATAAATAAACCTCAGTTTGCTATTTGCTCCTCCACAGAGAGATGGTCAAGTTGTTTACACACACATACATCCTTTACAGAGCGTGAATTGAGAACAAGCAAGAAAAAAGAAAGCATTCTCGAATACCCTCTTAACTATTCCACTGCTGAAATGAAGCAGAGAACAGCAGAGATCAGACATCTATATCTACATAGTCATGTATATATATATCTATATATATCTATAGATGGGATACTTATATGTATGAATGGTGCGCTGAACACCCTGGTGCAAGTGTTCTTGTGCACACGCGGGAGAGTTCCGACCTCCACGGCAGACACAGAGCCATGCAAGTGCTGGGTGAGAGGATACACACATCTTCAACCTCACCAAGATTTGTCAAATTGCTTTCCAAAGTAATGGAAAGTAATTCCTCTCTTGCCACATTCAGGCCAACTTTGGGGATATCAGATATTTTTTTGCCAATATGACGGGTATAAAGTGGTATTTCACTGCTTTTTAGTTTCTATTTCCTAGATTATAGACAACCTTTTGAGTTGATTGAGCTCACAATTTCAGGAGAGTGACTAGCTGGTCAAGAATACAGGGAAAAATCTCTCAGTCATGTTAAATAGTTTGTCTCTTTAGAGCATTCTGTATCTGCTCCCACTCCATTTATCTACCAGTAATAAGCTGCCACATAGTGTCTCCACCCCTCCCAAGATCTGAACACAAAGGTCTAGTGGTATATCAAACACTTCTTCCCCACTAAGAAGACAGATCTAAGAACAGTTTATTAGAATATTTGCACATTATGTTGCAGAATATAAACCAAAAAATCACAAAACAATGCTTATCCTTATATGTGAAGCACTATTTTCTATTTATTGTAATCTATTTAATTGCTAGTTGAGACCCACTAAATTGACACCATAACCCTATTAATAGGTCACAACACTCAATTTGAAAAACACTGGATAATTTTATGCCCAATGTGCACAGGAAGAAGAGAATACTCTTGAGAATTTCAACCTATGATGAGCTGAGGCCCCCTACCCACTCCACCCAGACACTGACAGCAAAGTGTGCCTCACTGGCCTCTGCCCAAGGCCTTCCAGGCTCTCAGCCCATTAGTGTTACAAGATCTTTTTCTACTTTTCAGATGCGTGTGCACAGGACAGAATCATGGGAGCTCCTACAATCTTGGGACCCATTTTTAAGAGCTACTTTAACTATTCTGGGGTTTTGTTATTTTGTTTTGCTTTGTGTTTTGGTAAATTATCTTTAAGATTCCAGACAGATGGGCCAGGAGCATATTCTGAATATAACTAGAAGCATACTTTATTTTGTAAGTTACTTGAGTTCCAACATTTGCCTTAACAAAAAATCAAAATTGTTTTCATGCCCCTAGGAAGCAAATAACTTATTACTTGATATTCTTACTATTCAAATAATACAGTTTCTTTCCTGTCCCAACTACTGCCTCAAATAATATAGACATTTGCATTCTTGAACAAAATAATCAGGCTTAGGATGTTGGGCTTATCTTAAGTTGCTTTTTTGGTTAACTTTTCTTTCTTCTCAGAACTTTGCCCTTATTTTTAATACACTTCCATTGTATTTAGCTGGTCCTAAGCACTAAGATATCTAAATATTTGTATAAGATATCTAAATATTTGTATATAGATATGAAAACTTAAATTGTACCTTTATGATTTTGCATTATATATACAGGATCTAACCTTCTGACTAACACGTACAATGTTCTTAGAATGTATTACTGCCATGCTAACTATATTTTGCTGGCTATTTTATCTTTTTTACTGGAGGCAATATAAAAATACACCATCCAGCCAACTGACATCTGAAGTTGAAGTTATACACAAAGCCAGTACTGAAGCAGAGCTGGGGACCCAGTGCACTACAGTGTGGTGTCTTTCTAAAAGTGTGCATGCACTCAGCATGGAATGTTATGATTGGATAAGTTACAGGTTTCCAAATTTAAAAAAAAAAAACCTCTGTTTTCATTCCAATCTTGTTTATGCAACGGTTCTCAAGATTAGAACTGGCAGGTTATTTCTAACCCTTGCCTTTTCTACCACTTTCCCCTGAGCTCCTCTCTCATAGTGGGAGTCTAGAAGCAACAACCTGCTATTTTCTGGAACTGTACATTAGCAATTTGAACAGTGAGCTCTGGACCTGGTATAGATGGTCAGAAACACACACCTGAAGCTATACCTACACCACATGTGGGTGAACAGGGACACTCAGCTGACATCAAAGGTATTTATGCCTAATTTAATTCCAGTAGAAACATTCCCATTTTAAAAAGAAAAGTCTTAATATCTTGCTTAATTTTGACAGCAACTATAATAAATTTTCTCAGTAATTTTTCATGAATTTGAAATAGGAAATTTCATGTCTCTAATGAAAGATGTTATACATCAATTACAAAATATAAACTCTTCTTTTGTTATATCTCAATAAATATAAATATGCCACCTTTAAAAGGAGGTCACAGGATACTAGTAAGAGATAATCCTACTTGGAGCTCTTCATATCTTTATATTCATATTCACAATTCATATTCAATTAGATCATTTCCATAATATCAGTTATTTGGCTATAAACAATACATAAGATTTAAAGAAATATCCAAATCCCTATTCAAAGTTCCTTACCCATCTCAGTAATAGATATCATAGGGCCTCAATAGCAGTCCCCCAAGACCTCAGGTCCTATTACCTACAACCTGTGAAAGTTATCTGATATGGTAAGATCTCTGCAGATGTTATTAAGGATCCTGTGATGAGGAGATTATCCTGGATTATCTAGGTGGACCCTAAACACCATTACAAGCATCCTGATAAGGCAGTGGGTCAGAGAGATTTCACACACACACAGAAGAGGAGAGATAATGCGACCATGGAGGCAGACACAAGAGAGATGCAGTCACACGTCAACCAACGCCAGCAGCCACCAGAAGCTGGAAGAGACAAGGAATGGACTGTCTGTCCCCCAGGGCCTCCAGAGGGAGCGCAGACCTCCTGACAGCACCTTGACTTAGTCTTGGTGGAACTGGTTTTGCACTTCTGGCCTCAAGAACTGTGAGAATAAATTCCTGTTGTTTTAGGTCACTAAGATGTGTTGATTTATCACAGCAGCCTCAGGAAACTAATGCAACTATAACTGCTATTATCTCAGGATAATATATTGAATTTTTAAATTAAATTAGTAAATTTGGGGATAATGAGAGATTCTTCAAGCATGCTGGGGGACTCTGGGAAGGGTTTTTGAAAGAACTAGGCCTAGAAAAATGTAGAGTGTTTAAAATGTGAAAAGCCAAGAGAATGCCTAGTCCAAGGGACAAATTTAAACTACATTTAAAATCTTTCAGAAAATAATTTCTCAGTAATTATCAAGAGCATTAAAGTACTTACTCCCTGATTCAGTGATTCCACTACTAAGAATCAATATGAAGAACACATGCCACAATCAGATCAAATTTTATGGATTAAGATGCTCCTTGTAGCACTTATCTATAACATCAAAACTAGAAACAATCCAAACATCCAAGCACAGAAGAAGAGTTAAGCCAACCACAGTACACCTCCCTAGATGAACATCTTACACATCCATCAGTGTATACAGAACAATGTTTGAAAGAATCTGGGGTGAAAAATAGTATGTATTAATATTATATGTAAAAAAAACATGCAAAAGAATATACACATTATTGCTTTTAATTCTTTTTTTAAATGCATAGAAAAAAGAACAGAAATAAATATACAGGATTATAGCTGACTTTTTCCTTCTTTCAAATTTTTTTTATTTTTTACCAGTTTTACTAAAATACACCAGACACACTGAGGGCAGAGGGTGCTAAAAAAGGGGTAGTTGGCAGGTACAAATGCTCCAGTTTTCTGGATGACTAGAAAACATAAGAACAATTCCTTAGCAGCCAAAACTGCCAAATGCCTTCAAATGCATCACATCACCTACAATGACTGAATCTCCACGAGTCGAGCAGGAACAGATATCACCATCACTTATTTACACTGGGAGCACAAGAAGTTTTGGAGTCCACTCAAGGTCATCCTACATAAGCAGGAAGAGCTGGGCCAAAAGCCACATCATGTCATTTCAGCTGGGGGGGGGGGGGGGGGGGCGGCACCCCCCCCCCCCCCGGGGGGGGGGGGGGGGGGGGGCGGGGTGGGGGGTGGGGGGGGGGGGGGGGGGGGGGGGGGGGCCTGAATCCCCCTCTCCCTGATGACAGTGGAGCAGCAGAGCCAGGATTAGTCAGGGGGAGTGGGCAGCTCTTCTTATCAGAGAGCTTTAGGAAAACAAGGTTGAGGCCTCAAATCCATTCTGACTGGCTGATATTTAAGTATGGAAATCCTATCAGGTAAAATATCTCAGGTTTCCCTATAACCCTTTCACATTCATGAGTAAGCCAAGATATAAATAAATCAGACTTTTACAAATATTGCCTACTACATATAACTATAAATACACAAGAGATAATCTTTCAAATCAGTACCATCTCTTCATTTCACTTATTGATTCAGGATATAGATTAATTTATTGGTCCAAGACTCTCCATACAATAGGGTCTTAGTCTGTGCACTTAATCATTTTAAAACATATTCTAATATTCTAAAAGCCAACAATTTTTGGCAAACATCTGCTTTTCTTATTGGGACAAGTAAAAAAATAACTCCTGAAAAACTCTACAAACTTAATGTAACCTAAAACATGCAAAAAGAGTATCAGAACTACATAATTACATTTTTTCCAAAATGTTTACATTGTCGTTTAGATTCAAGAATCAATTTATAGGCATTTTATATATGTAAACACACTCCAGAAAGCTTTATTATTTTTTTAGTAGTTTTTTAGTAGTTTTGAGCTTGATAAGTTCCTAACACTGGAACATAATCAAAGAAATGCTATTTGTAACTAATTGGTGAAAAAATGATCAAGCTCAAATTAGAGCTAGTTTTGAACTTTCAGATTTGGATACAGCAAACTCAGAGCATCAGAAGACCAATCACACAAAAGAACTATCAAACGTCAATTTAACAAACTCCATTCTCACACTCTTCTCTCTCTGCACTGGAACAGATGAAGCCTAGATTTAACTTTCAAAAATATTGTACCCATGGGCTCTGCACACATGCACAGACATATATATCACTGATTTGAGAAGTTACATCAATTTCAACAAGAGGATAAACATTTTTTCAAACCTCTAAAGAAAGATATTATTCATTTTTATTCTTCGAGTTAGTATTAGTGAAGATATATTTTTTATAAATCTCCAAAGAGCTTTTAACCAGGACTACATCATGAAATGAAAAATAAATCTCTAGAAGTAGAAAGTCTTTTTGCTATCCCTGATAAAAGATTGCTTGTTACATATAAAAAGTCATACCAGTGAGAGTGGTCACAAAAGACACTCTCCAAAACATATTTATGTCACCAACAGAACTCAACTCAAATGCCAACCAGAAGTTCTCCCGAGAAACCCTACAGATACACACAGGTTAATTTCCTTTCCTTTTAGGATTGCTATGTTTGTATCACATCTTAGCATTAAATAAAACATATGGTATGATCGGTTTTACCTATTTTAGAATGTTCATCTGATGATTTCCAGTAACTGAACACAAAAGAAACATAACGGTTTAGGAAAAGTTCTGATTTTTTTCCTTTAAAAATTAAGTGCTATATAAAGCATACTTCTGATATCCACCAAAAAGACAAATGTCATACACCTCATAAAGACCAGAGTATTTCTTAACGATTACTTAGAAGTGCCATATGTTCAAATCTAATCAATACATTCTATGTATATACCTGCAAGCAGCCTGTAAGACACCAAAATCAAGATATTTTTCCTTGGTTCAACTGCCTGATACAGCAACTCCTGAAAGAACCTGAATATAAAATCTAACATCAGAGCTGCAGTACAGCAAACTAAGCCTTCTTCATGAATGGATCTTTAGAATTAACAGGTTTTTACCTAAAATCTCCCTACTTTTGTTAAAAAGAAAAATAGAGACAAAACATTTCAACTTTCTCAGAGATTATAAATCAAAGAAAAATTGAAGGCAGTTACATAAACAGTCCACTGGCTGCATCTGTTGTGTATGACACAATGATCTCTAATGGGGAGCATTTAGCCTATTCACCTCTTTGCTGCCATCTTTGAATAAACATGTCTTGAAGCACCATTAATCTAAGCAATGAGGGATATTTTCCTTTCAAGAACAAACACATTTTCAACTTTGAACCAGCTATACAAATGTAAAACCAAGAGAAAAAAGAATGTTGTGATACTTGTTTACATTAAAAGTTGGACATGATTCTACCAAGTCTCTCCAAAGAGAAGTTACATTAAAGACACTGATATTAACTGTTTTCTTCTCTACTATTATTCTTCTGTATCATGATACTTGCAGAATAACTGTTCTGCCTAATCCTCAGAGAACTAAGAGGAAGAAATTTGTAATTTCATCATGGATTTGATATAATTTTAAAAACCTGATAACGATCAAAGGACTCTATTTATATAGCCATTTTAAGAAGTAGGCTAAAATGTGAAAGAACAAAAAAGAAAAAGAACTGGCAGCTTCTCTCAGTATTCAGTGCTTAAGATTACCAAGTTTGAAGAAATACAAGTTTTACCTTCTTCAAATAATTCCAAAATAACCAAAAGTCAAATCAACAACTCTTCCCTATGATAAAAGTGATCAAAAGATGTGTCAAGTAAAATGCAGGTCCTGTTTTATAAATATCTTTTAAACTGTTCTATTGGGAGCAATAAGCAACATAAACTATTCTCAAAAGGAAATCCTTAAAGAGCCAATCCTTTAAAATAAAAAAGGGACAAACATGAACTAAGATCACAACATTGCCCTGAGGCTATATGGAAACTTCTACATAAATGGTAATTAGGGCTGCTTTCTTCCTTTCTCTCTCTCTCTTCTCTCTCTCTCTCCTTTCCTTTCTTTTATAAAGGCCATAATGGCTGTTTGGTGAGGGGAAATAGGTGGGGAAAGAAGTATAAATGCTCACTGTTTAGGAGAGGCTGGTCTACGCCAACATATTGGAGAAACTGTTCAAGAACAGTTGATCCATGTGAAAATGTAACCCCTGAAATGCTGCCAAGGTCACAGAGACCCAGGGTGATCTCTGACACACAATGAGTACCATTTGTGCATTTGTAAAGAGAACTTGGTAGTGGGTTATTTTTACATCATGTATTTCATTGCAAGCAAGTTGGGAAAAGAAAATGCAGATCAGTTGTGCTTTTACAGTATTTCATTTCACTATCCTTCTTGTGGGGTTACTAAAATACTAGAGTACCCTGCTTATGAAATACGTGTGATGTCTTTCAAGGTGGGAGTTAGCAGCACTGTTTTTAAGTGAAATATGAGAGCAACATTACAATTTCCAATTTCAATAACTACATTAACATGACAAGGTTCTCAAGAACTGCCAAAGACAACACAAATGGACTGTTTACCTTGAGCAGCACATTTCACTGTGGGACTCAAATTGTGTACCTCAGCCCACTTTCCGTTGTTATCCATTCCTGACTATGCCACTTAGCAGTAGGTTCTCTCCACCATTCTCGCCTTTCTTCAGATCAGTACCTTCCATTTACCTTTTGCCTTCTACTGGTGGTTCTCTGGAGACCGTTTTATAGGAATGGGGAGGCACTAAGAAGTTTCGCCTCAAGTCATGTGAGGCTCCAGCTATAGAACACTGAGTGAACCCAGCTCCTGAGCACTGAATGAAGAACACTTCCTTCTCACCGATTAGAGAAAGCCAATTTCAACTTCTGTTTATGTGAGAAAGACTCAGCTGCTTTTTATCAGCTTGGTACTTAAATGTTTCCCAAATTTGTGAAATAAAGAAGTAGCAGTAGTCATATTTTCTCTAGGAATATGAATGTATTTCTTCTTGGGAAGCCCACACACAACATGGTAAGTCCATTTTCTACAAATTTACCATTTAAATATTTAAAAGGCACTGGGGTAAAGCCTCATTAAGAAGCACCGAAATGGCCCATTACTACGGACAGAGACGGCCTATCCTGGGATTGACTATAAACACTGAAGGGCAGAGTCTAGAGGCAAAGGAGAATGTTAAGTTTGAGAGTTTCCCCTTTAACAAGGTGAACACATTTTTTCAGTTTTTGGACATTATGACTTACTATTTCTCATTTTTTAATCTTCTCGTGTCTCAGATTATAAAGGAAAATTTATTATTTATTATTTAATATTATTGAGGAATATTTTTAAACATGTCACATTACTGTATTTTCCTTTTGCTAATATAAATTAGCAAGTCTGTCAAGAACAAAAGTAAATTGTTCTTATAGTCATTAATAACAGTTACAATTTATTATACTCTATAGTGCTAAATTCTTTACAACTGCAATCTTCATTAAAACCTTGTAGAACCGATATTCCCACTTTACAGATGAAGAAACTGAGGCTCAGAATGTAAAATTACTCACACTGAACTCCATTTTTATTATATCACATTTCCTTAAGAAACAATAGCCTCAACCCATTGACAAAATGTGCCAAAATATTCAAACCTTGATTTAGGAGCTTACCTAATAATTTCTTAAAGATTTTCGACAACCTATCTCTAGGAATTCACCTATTCAAAAGTTGACAGATAAATGGAATCTGAGAAAAGAATCTGGGATAGTTTCCCCTCTCCTCCTAAACAAATCCTTGTGGATCTTTGAAGGTCCAATTCAGGGATCATGTCCTCTCTAAAGTTTCATTACCCTCCATACTGATATAATTACTTATTTACCAGGTTATAGAATTTATTTAACTATTACTTATGGCTAAAAGTTATTCTTTTTCATTTTTCTTTTGTCCTCAGCTCCCAGTACAATATCTGGTATGTTTTCAATAAATCCTTGTGTTCAATAAATGCTTGTTGAAAGAACACATGTGCAAATAAAACAGCTCAGCTATATAATTATGAGTACAAGTCAAACCTTGTGTTAAAGCTTCCTAAACTTCAACACACATGTGAAACAACCTGGAGATCTTATTAAACTGTAGACGGATTCCAGAGGACTGACGTGGGACCTGAGATCCAGCACCTCCAGTATCTCTCTCAAGTCTTGACATTTCTGCTGGTTTTCAGACCACCCTTTGGGTAGCAAGGACTCAAACTACTGGGATAACACATCCCAAACTTGGTGAATGCTGTGGAAAGCCATATGTTCTTCTTGAATGTTAACCTCTATTTAGACCTGGCACCAAACCTCAAGTTACTAAACTTAGTAACTAAGAGCAATTATGTGTTTATGTGTATTTCCTAGATGAGACATAAGCTTTTTTGAAAAGGACCTTTCTTAATGACGTTTGTATTTTCAGTCCCAAGAGGCAGGACAGTACTGTATATGTAGGGGGGGATTCAATTTAATATCAGTTAAGTAAATACAAAATTAAGTTCCCAAGGGTAAAAGCTATCATTGATTTGTCTATCTCTCTGTCGCACTGCTTGGCTTGGTGCCTCAAACCCAGGAGGACCTCAGTAAATCAATGCTGAATGAATGAACTAGCAAACAAACCATTCCTACTCTGTAAATCATCGGGTTTTTATCACCCTGATCAATGCCAACTTTTGGCACCTGATAAAAATTCAGACTGACCCAGTAAACCCTAGACATTAAAGAATTCGCAATGTTGTAAGGATCATATAAATGATCTCTTAGTTGTTCTATTTCTGAATGCTACCTTTTTCTTTCAAATGCTACACACACTTTCATTCCCACATTTCCTTGTTGCTGTGCCAGGAGGGAAATCTGTGGCCACAAATGTTTTGTTTTAAGCTCAGGATTTACTGCCACTCCAAAAACCACTAGGACCAAAAAGATTAGTGTTAACCGTATGATGGAAGCCGCCACGATCATTCTCTTCCCACTTACTTATTGAGTATCAGGGTCTTAGCCTTACATGCACACAAAAGTACTAATCTAGGAAAATATGAACGAAACTTTACATTTATTTCCTAAACGCACTTTGTAAACCAGCTTTTGACATCAGAAGGGAAGAGAATTATCTGTAGAAAAATGTTTCTCATAATATTCAAGAGAGGATGTGACTGTTTCATTGAACCAAGTTTCATTGGTTTGTCTCTGTATATTTCAGTAAATTAAGATGAACATGGTATGTACTATGGGAAAGTGCTAAACGTGTTTAAGTTTCTAATATACCAAACAAGTATTAAGCACCCACTACATACAAGGCATACATTAGGGTGTTGTTACAAATACAAAGATAAATATCCCAATAAAGCTTTGAGAAAATTCATACAACAAAACTTCACAAAAACAATAGAAAAGAATTTAAAATTTATTCAATTTTTACTTTTAAATTATTCACTTACTACTTTTAAACTAAATTTTAAAATAAAGTTTTAAGGACAAATTTTTAAGGACATACACTGGGCTTAAAAAGATGCAGTATTTGTCTTTTCCTTTAAATACTCCGCTATGGAATGAATTGTGTACCCCCCCAAATTCCTATGTTGATGCCCTAACTCTCAACGGGATGGTATTTAAAGATGGAGCCTTTGGGAGGTAATGAGGTTTAGATGAGGTCATGAGAGGGGGCCCTGCGGATGGGATTAGTGCTCTTATAGGAACAGACACCAGAGAGCATGCTTGCTCTCTCAGTCTCCCCTCCTGCCCACCCCAAGTGAGGATACAGTGAAAGATCAGCCATCTACAAGCCAGGAAGAGCGCCCTCACCAGACCTACCAGGCTGGCACCTTGATCTGACACTTCCAGCCTCCATAACTAAGAGAAAATACATTTCTGTTGTTTAAGAGACCAACTCTATGATATTTTGTTATGGCAGCCTGTGCTAGTACAACTTCTCTGCTTGCCTTTTATACCTTTACATAAGAATCATTCTAGGCCATGATTATGTAATTTAAATGGCCACGAATGTATTTTTTATGATTTAGGAGGAGTTCTAGAAGTGGAGTCGGAGTTAGTAAATAAACATCCATTCTTCAATTGCCAAATGTTCATAAATATTCGAGAGAGAGAGGATGAGAGAGAGAGAGAGAGAGAGAAAACTCTGCATTTATTTTACCAAGTAACTCAGAATTATGCTTTGGGTGAGGGGTTACCTCATTAGCAATAAGCGCAGACATGCAGACATTCCCCTACACAACACCTCTTTCAGCAGCATCAGAAAGAGAATGCTTTTTGCATGTGTCACTTCTCAGGTCCAAGCCTCTAGCACGCTTCTTGTTATATGCAATTAGCTCCATGCCAAGATTTAGTACATTTCATAATAAATCCCTTGACCGCATTAACTGCAGGCTTGGCAAAGATGGAAAGGCTCTATTCACGAAGGCAGAAAACAAGCCACAGGACTTACCCCACAGCAAAACTCACTTGTTGGATGCCAACACACTACAATTTTCAACTCCTGCCATGCTCTTCATCTCTCCCCCTCTCTTTGGGGTGGAGGAGGGGACAGAAAAATACAAGCTGCCATGTGACTGTGATTAAAGACCACATAAGAGTGAAAAAAGCTACAGACAAATTGGGTTTGTTTATTTCCTCCTCCTAAATCTTGTTACTAGCTTGTTCCCTTGACTAGTCCTCCAAACCCACCCACCCCACAAAAACTCAAAATCACTTCACAGATGAGATCCAGAGTTTAGCTCATTTAAACAGTTACCATCTGTTGCTCACAGGAAACCTGGCTCCTTCTCAGGTTCCCCATTTGGGAACACTAAGGCTGTGGGACATGACAGTTACTGTGTGTGGGAAAGCTCTCTGCAGGACACCAGCACCAATGGAGAACCTGACGGAGGCTCAGGACTAAGCAGCACCTCCTCTGTTCCTATCAGAACAAAGAGTAAAGCCTTTATTATTTCCAATGACCACTTTCTGTTCTGAAAGAACCAGAACCAGCACTGCAGAGTAGAATATGCACGAGCTCTGGAGCTGCACAAACCTAAATTTCAATCTTAACTTTCCATTTTACTAATCTGAGCCTCAGTTTCTTCATCTGGGAAATGGAGATAACACAGAGTTATCAGAGGGCTTAGACACATTTGACTCAGAAAACGCCTATCATGTAGAAGATATTTGATAAATTCTAGATATATTGTGACATATGACTGAAAAAAATTTAACCACAGGCAAGTTAAGATAAAAATATAGGGGAACCAGCCCCATGGCTGAGTGGTTAAGTTCACAAGCTCCGCTTTGGTGCCCGGGGTTTCACTGGTTCGGATCCTGGGCGCGGACATAGCACCGCTCATCAAGCCACGGTGAGGTGGAGTCCCACATAGCACAAACAGAGGCACTCACAACTAAAATACACAACTATGTACTGGGGGGCTGTGGGGAGAAGAAGAAACAAGAAAAAAGAAAGAAGAAGAAGATTGGCAACAGATGTTAGCTCAGGTGCCAATCTTTGAAAGAAAGAAAGAAAAATATAGGAAGGCAGGGGATAAAATATCTTTATTAAAACTCCATTACATTCCTTCTTGAATAACACATTTGGAACATCACCACTGTACTACTTCCAATAAAAATTCATTAGGAGGGAGGTCTCTCTTCGATCTCACATGAGCAAGTCCTGCACTGACATACTAAAAGGACTTCATTATCATTTCTTTCTCATTCTTCGAGGCTCCAGCATACACTTAAGCAAAGTAAGGCTCCTGAAGCCAATATTTTACTTTTTAGATTACTCTTATTTCAGTTTAGTATTGCAAAATATAAAATTTAGAATGTTTTAATACTGGTAAAATGTCAGGTTTTCAGAGTAAGAAATAATAGAGAAAGTAGTTTCCTTAGAGAGCTATCATTATTAGGTTTTCTAACAATAAAATCCAACGAAACAATTCAATCCCATGAAATAACCTTATAATAAAATATTTGAACTTCAGACTAGCCTAGAAATTTGGGGTCACTGGTCACTTTATTTATGGGTGCAAGCACAAATTTACAGTCAGTCTTCTTCTATCTTGACCCCAGCTTTATCACTTACCAGTTCTGGACCAAGTTACTACTTAATTTCTCCATGCTTTAGTTTCCCTATCTGTAACATGATTAATAATAGCTCCTACCTCATACAAGTGTGAAAAAATGAACTAATGTTTACAAGGTGCTTAGAACAGTGCCTGGTACACAGAGAGCACTTAGTACTGTCATGACTGTTATTAGTCATGCTATTATGATGATAAACCATCCTATAGTCACAACTACTTGCATTTGCCAAACACAGCCTACATTTTCCTGCCCCTGTGCCTTTAGTAAGAGAATTTCACCTACAATGATCTTCTTCTTCCCCATTTTCGCCTGTCAATAATCCTCCCCAGTTCTCTGAGACCCAGATCAGAAAGCACCATCTCCCAGAAGGCCTTCCTCCATCCTCCCACTTGTAATTTACCATCAGCCCTGGTACCACCATCAGACTGTGAAAAAGATCAGTAGATACACACAGTATTTTTTAATTACACATACATAGAGGGTACAAATGAAAGAGGGGAAGGAAAGAAAGGAGCTATATTACATTATTCCTTCATTGTCTGTCTTCCATTTCCAATACTTTCTTTTCTTTTTTTTTTTTTAAAGATTTTATTTTTTTCCTTTTTCTCCCCAAAGCCCCCCGGTACATAGTTGTATATTTTTTGTTGTGGGTCCTTCTAGTTGTGGCATGTGGGACGCTGCCTCAGCATGCTTTGATGAGCAGTGCCAGTTCCGTGCCCAGGATTTGAACCAACAAAACACTGGGCTGCCTGCAGCAGAGCACGCAAACTTAACCACTCGGCCAGGGGGCCAGCCCCTCCACTTCCAATACTTTCTGATTTACTTTGCTGTTTATGTCATTTGTATTCTCTTTGATACTGCCTTTCTTTGATATGTCTTGTTTTCATTTGAGCCTATTCTCCCTTGGGTGCCTTGTAATTTATCTTTATTTTCTAGATAATTTTCTCTTTTTCTTCCATTTATTTCCTGAGTTCAATACTTACATTATTTTTCATCTTTCCTTTTTGGTTTTTAAGTTAAAGTTGGGTTTCATATTCTTAAAAGCTCGTTTAATATATTGAATTCTGTTTGGATTGCAGACATAGTTTTTTTTCCTACCTCTTGGTTGGTTGTCAGGACAGGGGAAGTATTTTCCTCCACTTGAGTATTTTGTTGATTCCCGTGAAAATTCCTTTCCCAATTTTCTTCAATAGATCTGTATAGATTTTACTTTCCTTTCGTTCATTTTGTAATAATGGAATATTTTGGGTGCTCTTTTCTGTCAGTCTGGCAAAGTCCAGGTGCTTCAGCTGGTTTGTTTCGTCCATCTGTTAGTTTATTTGACTTGGGGGTGGGGGTGAGAGTTGTCAGTCCTTCAAGACTGTGGTTTTTTGTTTTGTAGAACCCAAAATGTATCCCCTTCCCTCTTTACTCCTTCACCATTCAGTTGCCAAAGAACCCTTCTTACTTCCTTTTTCCCTTTTCCCCTCCCTGAAAAGCCATGCATTTCTCAAACTTTCCCATCAAATTGTTGGTCTGGCCCTTTAAATAACTCCGACTTTTAAATCCTTTCTCTGAAGTCTTGCTCTGATCTTCCCAGTTTCTTTTTTAGTGTTTTCAGGTTTGGGTTGTATCGAGTCCTTGTGGTGGTCTCTCCAGCTCTTCCTCAGGGTCCCTTGTAAGCATCACTCTTCTTCTTCCCAGCAGTTGTCCTCAGGCTGCGTTTGTACACTGCAAAGCTCTGCCCCATGAGCATAACAGTGGACCAGGAGTGTGCAGGACAGCAGGCTTCACGTTACCTCCATCTCTACATCTTCTGTCTTCAAGTAATGTTGAAAGTGTACTTTTGCATAGAAATTTAGTAGTTGTAAATTTGTTTCATATCATTTGGAGAGGAGATTTGGGGAGCTTACCTACTACACTACCCTCCATTGTCTTCAGCTACCTGGAAGATCTATGGTCACTTCTAGAAAATGTTTCTCATGAATTTGAAAAGAATGTGTATTCAACAATTTTGCAGTGCAGTACACAACACAGAGCCATTATGTCAAATGTCACATTTGTGTGGCTCCACTCTTCTATATGCTTGCTGATTTGGGACCTTGTTGGTCAGTCAATAGCAAAGAGCATTACATTCAAATCTACTGAAAAGGTTCACTTGTTAACTTCAACTTGTGAACTCACTTAATTTTAGTTTTATAAAAAAATCTAAACCATGCTTTTAGATACACACAAATTAAGAAGTGCTGTCTCTTTCGGGATGTTTGAATTTCTTACCAAAACGTCATGACCTTGTTTTATCTGTAGTAATGATGTTAATCTTAAAGTGTGACTTCTTATGTTCTATCTACCCAAGCTTACTTTTTATTGTTATTTGGCTGATATATATTTTTTCACTTTTTATTTTCTACCTTTTTTTTTTTCTGGTGAGGAAGATTCACTCTGAGCTAACATCTGTTGCCAATCTTCCTCTTTTTTTGCTTGAGGAAGATCAGCCCTGAGCTAACACCTATGTCAATCCTCCTCTATTTTCTATGGTTTCAAGCCACAGCATGGCTGGACGAGTGGCATAGGTCCATGCCTCGGATATGAACCCATGAAGCCAGCTGTGGAAGCACAGTGCACCAGATTTAACCTCTACGCCATAGGGCTGGCCATTTTTTAACGTTTTAGACATGGTACTTGTAAATGGCACATAGGTGGATTTTTTTTTTTTTTGGAGGAAGATTAGCCCTGAGCTAACTGCTGCCAATCCTCCTCTTTTTTGCTGAGGAAGATTAGCCCTGAGCTAACATCCATGCCCACCTTCCTCTACTTTATATGTGGGACGCCTACCACAGCATGGCGTGCCAAGCAGTGCCATGTCTGCACTCAGGATCCAAACTGGTGAACCCTGGGCTGCTGAAGCAGAATCTGTGCGCACTTAACCACTGTGCCACCGGGCCGGCCCTGGATTTTTTTCAATGTCGTGAGATAATCTTTACCTTTGAACATTATATTACATTTGCAGTACATTTACATTTATTGTGATTGCTGATATATTTGGACTTATTTCTATTGTCTTATTTTCCCGACTTTTAATAAGCTTCCTTCTGTAGGAAAAGTTTTGATCCAAGAACATCCTCTTTTGCTGAGAACACCACACTTTCAGGGTTGGGTCACCAGACTGTCAGATCCAAACTGTTATTTTTCTAGATTCACGTTTTCTTATTTTTGGCCTCTGTTGACTTCCCTTGCTAGCTCAGCAATGCATTTAAAAGTCATATTTAACATTAGATTGCCCTTTTTATATTCTATATTTTAAAAATTCTGAAAGATATTTCAAAATAGTTATTATGCTGTAATGTCAGAAATGAAAGTCATGTTCTTTTTCTATATAAATTGAACACTGTATTCAAAACTGATATGATAGTATTTTGGCAAAATGTCTTTTCTATGAGTTTCTTCTCTGGTAATAAATAAGTTAGCTCCAATGGCTCCAGTCAAAAAACAAATCAGAATAGGAAAATGTTCAAACTCCACCATCATTCTATGCAAATTCTTAGGAATAAGCAGATGCATTTGTCAGACCCTTCTAAACATCGATAATGATGATTTTCTAATAAAGATGCAACATTTCTAATTAGCTCCTTTTTTATTGAGTCTTCTTTTCAGTGACTGGATGGAAAAGGCACTGATATTTGTGTACCTATTAGCTATTGCTACAAAAATAAACTACCCTAAAACTGTGCCTCCAAACATTAATTATTGCTCATGAACCTATGGGTCAGCTGGAAGGTCCTTCAGGTCTCAACTGAGCTCATTCAAACAGGTGTGGTCAGGTGCAGGTTGGGTAGCTGGCTCTGCTCATCTCAGGTGGACTCTCTTACATGTTTCAGGGTCAGCTGGCTGGTAGCTAGTCTGGAATGGCCGGCCTCAAGTATAACAGCTTGGCTGTGATCCACTTGGCTGCTCACCTTCCACCAGGCTATTCTGTCCTTGTTCTCATGGCAGTGGCAGGGTTCCAAAAGAGAGAAGAAGCAAGCAAGGGCTCTTGAGGCTTAAGCTGGGAACTGGCATACCTTTACTTCTGCCACATTCTATTAGCTAAAGCAAATCACAAGGCCAGCACAGACTCAAGAGGTAGGGAAACAGACTCCACTTCTTAATAGGAAGAACTGCAAAGTCACATTGCAGAGATAGAAACAAGGAAAAGGGAAGAACTGGGGCCATTTTTGCAATTAACAAGCCACAATCTGTAAATATGAACCTTAACTCTGCAGTTGATATTTCATAAGATGTTATCTTATTAATGTCTAAAAATTCTGTAACACCTAAACAAGGTTATGTAAAATTTCTGATACCTCCCTAGAGGGGTCATAATTCTTATCTGATTTGAGGGGATCCTTCATTTAGCTGACTTCAGGTCAGTTTTTTATATGAAGTTAGATGAATAGGCAGCTAATTAAGATTCTACCCCAAAAGCATTAGAAATCTATTAAAGGCTTTTAATTGAAGGAATTATATCATTAGTTTTGAATCCTTGGAGGATCTCTCTAGCTTCAGTGTGGAAAGGAGATTGACAAGGATCACACCAGAGCCAGAAAAAGTCTTTTCGTAGGTTATAAGTTACAACAGTGATTTAGGCAAAAGACAGCAGATCAGGGTATTGACGGTGGAGATGCATAGGAGTAGACAGATTTGGGGAATAACAAGGGACTGGAACTGACTATACTACTAAATGTGTTTTCAACACACCTACTGTGTGCCAAACACTCCGGTAGGTTCTGGGGAGTCTATCTACTCCAGGAATTTTCAGCTTAATGAAGAACAGAGATATGGATCAAAAAATGGCATGCTCCTCAAAGCATAACTGAAAAATCAATTGCTTTAGTTTATAATAGTTTAATTGCAAATGTATCCAAATTATTGACATATCTTTAGTTCCACAAAAGAAGTAGAAGAGGGGTCAGAGACATCTTCCCCTGCCTATGTTTGTTAAGTTATCAGTGTTTTTCCTACAATGTGAATGTAAAATCTTCAGCAGTGTGATTACTTTCTATTCTGTTATAGTTCCTACTACTCCCTATTGTCCCGCCCTGAACCAACCCTACTCCTATCAACCCCAAGGCATTCAAGTTTTCAACCTCTAGATTAAAAAAACAGTCAAATTAAAGCTTGGCAAAATCATAACAATGAAGCAAATATAATTTAGAAAGAAAAAGTCAAGCTAAATAGGCATCCTATATTTTATACCTCAAAATCTCTATATTTTATATATATTGACCAAACTGCAATAAAGACTTCTCCATCTAGAAACCATCTTTTAAGGAAGTATACTAGATGAAATGCTTATGAAATGTATTAATATATATATTACATTTTGAAATGCATTCCCCTTGGATAAAAATCAAATTATTACTAACAAGTTATTTGATATTTTACATGAACAATCTCAAATACTTTGTGAAAATAGAAGAAAGGTATAAACAAATGAGCATGTGTGTTAGTAATGAATGAAAAAGCCTTGGAGAATGAGCTATCACAGTAATATCTGATTAGTGGCAGAGATGGAAAATGTAAGATAAAACCATCTAGAATGCCACCGTGATGGAATGCAAAAACTCTCTGTTCTGTCTTGTTTTTTGGACACAGACTCCTTGGAAACTCTGATGAAGTTACGGTCCAGAAAATGTACAGACAGACAACTCTGGCATGTAGTCTTCAGAGTTCACAGATACTCTGTCCCAAAAAGCTACCTCCAATCCAGAATCATCTTCTGAAAGAAAGAACTCTGGACTGGAATCCAGCTAACACAGCTGCCTCATCAGTGGAAGAAGGGAGGTGAACTAGAATTCCATTACTTTTCCAGGTCCAGGTTTAAATGTTTCTATGGGACGCTGCCAGAAAGGGGAGATAGTGTAAAGAGCCCTGTGCTCAGAACTGGTACTGCCTAAAAACCCAAGGAACTTGGAGGAGCGGCAGGAGAAGGAGGAGAAGCAAAAGAGCCCACTGGGTCTCATAATTTTGCCTGGTGACAATTTTGCACTTACCTATAAGCAATTCTGAAGGTGAAGAGCTATCCATTCAAGTTGCATTGCCACCCAAACTGGAACAGTGATAACATTTTAAACTTACTAATTCCTACATTTATAATTATGATATCTGATAAATGCTCTTTATAGAAACCATTTTACCTCTTTCTCATGATCCTCCAGGAGGTCTTAAGAACACTATTGGAAAACCACAGACACTGTATCTTTTAAAAATACTGTGAGTCAGACTGACCTAAATTCAAATCACTATTCTACAATTCCAGCCAGGTTATCTGCACCGGGTAAACAAAGTCTCTGCTTCTGATTTTCCTCATCTGTAAAAAAGAATAGATTATAATACATCCTCTCCTTTAAAGAGTTGTTGATGAGATGAAATGAAACAACATATGCTGAGTGCTTCCCATAGCACCTGAGAAATAGTTTAACAAACAACAATAACGGAGGGGAAAGGCAATCGGCAAATGTCCAGCTAAACCTTTACGTATCTCCTTTCCTATTCCCCACCCCCAAGCTAAACTCTGCTAAGAGAATAACGTTTCTTGTTTCCAAGATAAAGCAGAGCTGTACGTGGTCCCATATGAAAACATTTACCTGGTGATAGAATACTTCTTGCTTCCTGGAATAGAAAAGACACTAACGACTATCACACTCCCCTCTGAGGAAGACGGAAATCAAACAGTCCACAGAAAGATGTCCTCCTCCCCAGCCCTGCAAGAGAGAGAGAAGAGTAAAAGACAGCAACCTTGGAGCCTTTTCCAGACCAGTAGTTCCAAACTTGGCTACCCATTAGGTTCACAAATCAGTCTCTTAAAAATATACAGTCCCGAGTCTGGAATCTAGAATTCAGAATCACAATCCTTTAGAGAAGGGAATCAGCATTTTTCAAAGCCTGGCAAATTTGGTCAGGTGCACAGCCAGGTTGAGACTGTCTCACCCTTAAGAGTCTTTCATTTCACTTGTAAACTCCTCCAGGAGATCTCAGCCAATTCCACAAAGATTATTTTTAGAGCTGTAAGGGACCACAGCCATCCACTGAGGCGAAATCAATCGGCTTATTTTACTGCTGAAGGAAAGGAGGCCTAGAGAGGGTAAATATTCGCCTAAGCCTAGAACTTGAACCCAGCTCCTTTCATTGCCACAGCTCTTGGGCTGCATCTTTTTCACCCACAAGCCTTTGAAAGAAAAAAGAGCAGTTTTCTATCTTGAAAAGTTGATTAAAATATAATTTTAATTCCTTATATTTAGGCCAAATTAGCTGTTCTGCCATAAATATATAGAGACAACCATGATTCAGAAAGTACTCTCTGAGATTCTGCCAGTTCTTGAATGGAAACCAATCAAAGACACGCAACTTTCAGTTTTCCTGCTAGGAAAATTCTATTTTTCACTAAATGACAAAGATATACTTACTTCTTGCATGTTTAAAAAAAGTAAAAAAACACTAATAAAATTAGAGGGATTTTCTGGTTGTTTTCCCACTTTAAATAACAAGAGGCTCCATAAAAAATTATTTTGTTGGTGTGATAAGCATTTCTCTTAGACACTGCATGAAAGTCACAAAAAACAAATCCATAATTACTCAAATTCAGAGTTAATCTAGGAAATCTGAATAATCCATATGGTTGGTATAACTACAGTATTTTCAATGTGCAGGGTTCTTTTTAACTTATCAAACTTTGTATTAAAAACTAATTGTTCATCGTCTAGTTAAGTCTTGTCATACACACAGTGATTTGATGACACTGAAAATCATAATGAACTATGGTTAGACAAAATATTTTCCTAAGATATTGCTCTAATTCTATAATAATGGAAATTTTTAAAAATGTCTTCTGGAACAATCAACAGAAAAAGAAATCAGTGAATATTGGAAAAATGAGAATCAAATTCATGTATTAAATAAATCATCTTCCATTATGCTTTCCATTAATACCTCAGTCATTTTAAGAATACCTTTGTCCGTTCTGTTCTCCCAGGGAGTTGAGGTAGTGGTAAAGAGCACAGGATCTGGAGCCACATGACCAGTCCAAATGCCAGTTCTACCCTTTACTTACTGGGTTATCTCAGACAGTAACTTAATCTCTCTCTGTCTTGGTTTTGTCATCTGCAAACAAGTTATTAGCAGCAACTACTTCCTAATTGTTATGAAGAGTGGATGACAGAATAGGTCCAGAAGTATAGTACATGTCCCATCTATTAACTATTATTACCATCACAATGGTCATTTTTTGGCTTTCTAAATCTGGAAACTAGAAGAAATTATATAGAAAAATTCATCATACCTGAATATACAGTGTGAAGCCTCTATACTTCAGTAAACTCATTCAAATTGAATGGTAAGCAGCAAACTATAAAAACATGTGACATGACAGCCAAAGAATCAAGAATACTAATTACATAATGATCGCAAAAAAAATAATAATAAGCTAAAACTGTAATAGATAAACTAGCAAACACATGAACAGGAAACTCCCAGAAGATGAAATACAAATGTCTAGTGGAATAAGTCTATCAGAAATTAAAAAAAGAAAGTAGAACCTCAGAATGGATCAAAGAATAACATATTAGAACAACAGAATAAAAAACTCCCCCTATCTAATTAGCAAAGATTTTCATAAAAATAATACTCAGTGAAACCAGTCCCCTCATATACTCCTGAAACAGATATAAATCATGGAGCATTCTGGAAAGAAATTTTGCAGTATGGTTCAAGAACCTTAAAAACTGTTCTCCATTTTTTGACCTAGTTATTCCACTTCAGGAATATATTATAGAGATATAATTTGACACAATACAATGGAAGATTGTACAGCCATTAAAATTGTGTTTTGTAAGACCATTCAAGAATAAAGACAATATGATTCCAATTTCAATACAGAGAGAGACAGAGAGATGAAAAGGGAATATTTAAATGCTAACATTGAGCTGACAGAATTCCTTTTATCTTCTATGCCTACAATAAGCACGGATTATTTTCACTATTAAAAATATTGTTTTAATTGTCCTATTAATTATATTTCTAGACAACATATAAAATGAAATTTGATAGTTGATATCTCTAGAGAAATATATATGCATTTCAGTTTCTACCTTCCTTGATCTCACTGTCTTATAATATGTGCAAATTTTATCTTACAGGCTGAGCAACTCCCACTGTTCTGGCCTGTCTTCACAAAGCCCAGCAATGTGCTGGAAGCCTTACACATACTTGGGGGGTGGGACTGAGATTAATCCTGTAGTCTAAATTTTAATTCTAAATCTCACTCCCAGGGAAAGGAGCCTGGCGGCATGCCCTCTCCCAACAGAATTATGAGGGCACAGTCGATAGGCTGAGGTTCTCCCAGATTTTCTGATTTATTCCAGTTCACTGACTAGCAGGAAATCCCATCCCTGAAGCCAAGCCCTCTGACAAGTTCTCGGACCCCATCCCAACTCCTGGTAAATTCCTTGGGGTTGAACTCTGATCCCACCAACAAGTACAAGCAAGACTCAAAAACCAGGAGAAACCTTTTCCAAACTCCTCCCTCTGGAAGTTGCTGATGCCCTGCCCCAAGCCCCACGTGCTATCCTTCAGACAGAGACAGCAGCCAGATCAAGACCTACTGTTTCTGGCTTGCTTTCTCACCGAACTCTCCCCATGAGGAAAATTCCGTGATTCTGATACCCAAGTCAACGTGGGTTTTTCAGTATAATGGCATAACGTAGTGGCTCTGGACTTTACCATGTTGAAAGTTTAACCTCAAAACACTTAACCCAGGGGAAAAACTTAAGTTGTATTGATAGCTCAAAAAGCAGTAAAAACAATACTTCTAAATTGCATCATTTCTTCATTTTTTACCTAAAATTATGCTGTCATCTTCTAAAATGGTCATTTTTAAGCAAGCAATGGAATCTTTTATAAATATGGAATAAGTACCTTTCTGAAAACCTTACTGAGTATATGTAGTAAAGATTTAAAGTATAAAAAGTTTTTTTTAAAATTGTTTTTTAAAGATTGGCACCTCAGCTAACAACTGTTGCCAATCTTTTTTTTTTTTTTTCCTCCTTTATCTCTCTAAATCCCGCCGGTACACAGTTGCACATCTTAGTTGTGGGTCCTTCTAGTTGTAGCATGTGGGACGCCACCTCAATGTGGCCTGACGAGTGGTGCCATGTCCGTGCCTAGGATCCGAACCAGCGAAACCCTGGGCCACTGTAGCGGAGCACGCAAACTTAACCACTTGGCCATGGGGCCAGGCCCTAAAGTATAAAAAGTTTGATAGAGTCCACTGTAGCAAATTAAAGTCAAACACATTAAGAAGTGTAACTTTTATTCTTCTTATGGCCCATTTGTTACTAGAAAAGATCTAAGAAAAATAAAAGCACATCTTCCTATCATTATGAACCAGTTCACTCTGCAATGTTCACACAGAACAAGTGTCAAGTCACCTCTTTCATATTGTCATCTTTTCTTATTTTCTTCTTATGGGGAATTAACTGGCTCAATCTCACTAAAGCACCCATGAAAAATTCTATTCTCTTTTCAAGTTGCATTAAGATTTCACTTCTAAATTGACTTATAAATTCTCTGACCTCCAGATCCTCAAACGCTTTAATTCACATTCGTTGTTCTTTTTCTTCATCTAACACTTTGTCTCACGTTGAAGAGGTGTTTGCTCACCTTAGGTGTAGTTGGCGGCAATCGAGAGATTTAGCTTTGAAAGCCTTTAGAGCCTTTTTACTTCCTCCCGGTCCCACGTCTATAATTCAGGTGGCTGCCACCAGGTGGGTGGTACTACCTTTCTTTACAGAAGGAGCAGAAAGGTTTATACAGAAGAACAAGGTGTAACACACTTGAAAATAACACAGTCCTCGTGGGCAGGTTTTCGGATCTCCTGCTCCACACGCTACTCTGAAGGCTTTCTGATCAGCATTTCCTGCCTCTACAACCAGTCACGCTGTGAAAGTGAACTTCTGCACGCCAACAAGCATTTAACTCATGTTCCTAAATATTTAATTTTCAGAGAAATATGCAGTGATTTCCTCTCATAGGATTTGCCATTAATCTTATAATATTGAGTAAATATTCCAGGAAACATGAAATGAAGCATTTTCTAGAACAATTTTTTTAAAAGAAAACTAAAAATATGATGACTCACTAATCAAAAGGTAAAAATTATATTCTCTTATTGAATATTATCTTCACCTTTCATTACAATAACTTAAATCTTTAAAAACATGGACAGAACTGTGGAGATTAGAGGAGAGTCGTTACTCTGGTATTCCCACAGAAATAATTTTTATACATTTGTTTCTAACTGAAAGCAAATGAGGTGGTCAAAAATTAAGAGATATTTGTGAAACAAAGGGTTTTACATAAAAGTAGGATTTGGCCAAGAACGTGAGTTTTTAGCAGAAGCTGTCGGCTGATGTATGATAACCAAGGGTCAGCTACAGGGTAATTGTTCAGATACTATTCTAGGTTTTTAGTGTACTATTAGCAGTAAAGATCACGAGGTTGTGATTTAATCCCAGCTCTGCCACTTTCTGGCCGTGTAATCTTGGGCAGGTTTCATAACCTTCCAGTGCTCAGTTTTATCATCTATAAAACGGGAATCTTAACAGTCTCCACAGAGTTGTTGTAAAGAATAAATTGATTATATATATGAAGTATTTGTAACACTGCCTGAACACTGTAGCACACTATAAAACGTAGCTACACATAAGGACAAACTCGTTAGAAAAGAGTCTACCAGTGAACAGTCACCCAGGTCCGTGGCACTCTCTTTGGGGGGGCCTCTGATGTCCACACCACCTGTTTCACATTTGCCCTCTCACATGAGTGAAGCCAACTAGAACTATCAGCCCGAAAGTATAATGGATTGGATTTGCTTGAAAACAGCATAATTTTGTAATCTAGTTTGTATTAACCTGAAAAATGTTATCATGATGATATCAGCCATATTTGGGAAAAGGTTATTACCAAGTGTGTAAATGTTTGATGAACAGACTAAGTGTGTAAGCCAACATTTCAAATGAAAGGCACAAGTTACTTTCTCATTATATAACAAATCCACATGCACTTTATCATGTTGATTTACACCAGCTTCCTTATCTTATGTGTTTTTACTGATAATTAAAGGAACAATTGTACATTCCATTCATTGTATAAAATATATTATCTTTCTGTTGACTTCAGCATACCACAAAGTCAGAATGTCAAAAAGCAAAAATGACGCCTAAAAAACATCCTAAACTCTTTAACAATTACTATGACCTTACTTTTATCAATAAAGCATGAAATGACCTTCCCTTCCTTTCACATCTAAGAAAAAGTAAGTTGAATTCCACCCTGTCAACAAAGGGGAAAAATGTTGAGTTGCTATTTGCTTTAATCTGTTGGCTTGAGAAAACTGTGGGTGATCTCTTACCAACTCAAATGCTGAGCCAACGGTAATGCATATTAAATTGGAAAAAAAAAAAAGTATATTTGCTCTTTTGCATCTGAAAGTTCTAACTTTTGAGCTGCTAGCCTTTAAACATGAGAAGAGATTACTCTGTCCAATAGAATTATAGATACCATATGAAATCTGTCTGAAATCTTTCCAAAAAGTAGCAAATATGAAGTCAAAGTAGGCCTGTAGTTTGAGGATATTATTTAAAGTAAAGATTTTACTTATTTAAAAGGATAGCCACAGACTTTGAGGCTAAATATATAAACTGGACTTTCATCTATAACATTTTTCTAACCAAGTATATTTACTAAAAAATAGAAAGTAAGAAAAATAATCAGATTTTCGTAGCCCTTTGTTAGTATTCACATCACCAATACCCTATTCTACATTTATATAAATATATATAAACCACAATTTATATAAGCCACAATTTATATAAGCCACAATTAGATCTTAATTAGGTATGGAATGTGTTTTTTCCAGTTAAAACACATAAGCAAGAGAGACAGAATAAGGAAGAAGACTAAAAGCAAAATGTCTGTGTGGTCAAATACGGTAGAGCATAAGACTGTAACAACATTTTTCATTATAATGATATCATATAGTAGGCAAATTAATATATGAATTAAATTGACAAAGAGACTTGACTGCCATGTTTAACGTAATAAAACTCCCACAATATGAAAGCAACAAAAAAGGAATTTCATATATAGTTCAAAGTTACCATAGAATTTTGTTAGAATACAATTGTATTTAACTCCAAATCAGAAAAGACCTTATCTGGATTCATAAAATAGAACATTTTAATAGTCCGAAAACACATCTATATGAGATTATGCCAAATATGAAATTAGTTAATTTACTTTTTATTAACCCTGTGTTTTAAAGTTGTCACAAGTTTAAAAGCATTCAAATCACACACAAAAACCATTAATAAATGACACAATCAACATAAGTCACGTCACTCTAGAAAGAGCATCAAACTGAAACACGTACAGTAGGCAGCCATGCCTGAAATGCTTACATAAGACCAATTCATTCAGAAACACAGTCTTGGTACAGACCAGACGTTCGATAAGTAACTAGGAATTAAAAAATTGACAAACATGTCTCATCTTGGCCTTAGATAAAGAGTTACTAAACTTCCTCTGTGCTTCAATTCCCTCATCTCTAAAAAGTCACGGTGTTTTGAAAATGTCCAACACTCAATGATAAATGTTAGCTTCAGTATGATTAATGGAGTGGATTAGATAATTTTCAAGGTGTAGTTTACATTAAAATTGTATTTCTTCATTGAATAAATAAATACTGGGTGCCTAATATACGCCAGGAACTTTGATTCTGAGTCAATCACCCAATATTACAATTTGCAAAAACAAAATATTTATTATTTTCTTTCTTTTATACTATCTCATAATAATCTCTTTTTCTAAAGAGTTGGTGACTCATGACTATCAAAGAACATGAACAGTATATTTAATTTGTGAAAGTCTTAGAATCAAGCACAAATATCTAAATCATATGACACCATGTTTTTTCGCCACCTCTCCCAAAAAAATGAATCCAGACAAAAAAATGAATTTTGACTGTGAGAAACTGGCAACCTTCTCTGAAACTGGGAGGAGTGAGAGAACATGGTTTAGATCAGGGGCCCCAACTCCTCCAGACATTTTCCTATAAATTTAAACTCATGAAAGTACAGAGGTAAATTTCTGGTTTCTAACAGTCAAATCAAAAGAATAGCAGACCTGATAAAATGAAACTGTCAGGCTGGGGACTGCTTGCTTTTTGCTCCCCAGCATCTTTTTAGGTTGGACAATCTGCTGGGGTGACAATTCTCACAATAAGCACTGAGTATCCAGAGAAACTCCATGTCTTACTCCCAAATGATAATTTGCCCTGACTCTTTGGGAACAGAATGCTCATGGCCCAAAGACAGACACTAGGACAAAAGGGAAGTCTCCAGAGAATTCCTATGGAAATTCCTATGGCCCAATCATAAGAGTATATATCTCATAGGAACTAATGTTGATTCAGTTTCAGGAACTGTAAACCACTTTACACCACTGATAATCTAGGTGTGCTATCAGCTAACAAAGAGGAGCACTGCAGGTATACAATTTGAAGAAAAGTGAACATCTGTCCATTCATTAACTTAACTGTCTCTGTTGAAATATTTTAAAATATGAAACACTTTCCTTGCTTAGGGCACTGAATTCATAGATAGCAAAAAGCAATAAAATATTCTTATTTCCTCTCATTCACCAGGGCTTTAATAAATGTTGAAACTACATCACTTATGGAGGAAAGCTTTTGAATGCACTATGTTCTTACTTTTTAGAATTCAGATCATCATTGATTTAAAAAAAATTCACCAAAGAAAAGTTCGTTTAAATAGGTTAAGCATATTAATTCATACTGTACCAGAATACTTTCTATCCTCTTACTTCAAGGAGTCTTTACATTCTCAGAGAAAATCTCTAAGAATTACATAGTTTTTTATTATGAAAAGTATTCTGACACTGTAGTTTCCTTCATCTGCTTATTTTGTAGCGAAAATTTGTTTTCACTACTCAGCTGCATTCCTTTCATTCCAACACAGATGGAATATAGGTTGTGTACGACACAACTATCTGAGAAGATCAGCAGCCCTTCACCCAAAATCCAAAGCACACAAATTCAGTGCAAAAGTGGCTTGCAGCAGTAATTCAACTAGTATTTTCTAAATAACTATTGTGTGCCAGACATTGCAACAAGACCAGGAAACACAAACATGAATAGCTACATATGGTATTGACTTGTAAAAGGCAATATAAATAGCCCAAACCATTCCGAAAAAGAAGAAATAAGTTAGAGGTCTCACACTTCCTGATTTCAAAACATAGCACAAAGCTACAATAATTTTTAAAAAGTGTAGCATAGGCATAAATACAGACATATAGACCAACAGAACAGAACAGAGAGCTCAGAAATAAACCCTCATGTATGGGGTCAAATAATCTTTGACAAAAGATCCAAGACCACTCAATGGGGAAAGGACAGTCTCTTCAGCAATGGTGCTGAGAAAACTGCATATCCACATGTGAAAGAAGCTGGGTGAAGTTGGACCCTTACCTTACACAAAAATCAACTCAAAATGGACTCAAGACCTAAATATAAGACAAACTAAAATTCCTAGGAGAAAACATAGGAGGAAAGCTTCATGACATTGGATTTGGCAATGAATTCTTAGACATGACAGCAAAAGCACAGGCAACAAAAGCAAACACAGACAAATGAGACTATACAAAACTTAAACTTCTGCACAGTAAAGGACACAATCAACAGAGTGGAAAGGCAAACTATAGAACGGGAGAAAATATTTGCAAATTGTATATCTGGTAACGGTTTAATATCCAGATTATATAAAGAACTCCTGCATATCAACAACAGAAAAACAAATAACCCAATTAAAAGATGGGTTAAGGACTTGAATAGACATTTCTCCAAAGATGATACATAAATGGCCAACAAGCATATGAAAAGATAGTCAAAATCACTAATCATCAGGGAAATACAAATCAAAACCACAATGAGATTTCACCTCATACTCATTAGGACGGCTACTATTAAAAAAAGAAAATAACAAGTGATGGAGATGATGTGGAGAACCTGAAACCCTTCTACCCTGTTGGTGGGGATATAAAATGGTACAGCCACAATAGAAAACAGTATGGCAGTTCCTCAAAAAATGAAAAATAAAATTACCATTTGATGCAGCAATCCCACTTCTGGGTATATACCCAAAAGAACTGAAGGCAGGATTTCAAAGAAACATTTGCACAGCCATATGCATAGCAGCATTCTTCACAATAGCCAAAAGGTGAATGCAGCCCTAACGCCCACACATGAATAAATGGATAAACAAAATGTGGTGGATAGATACAGTGGAATATTATTCAGCCTTAAAAACGGAGATGCTGGTCTCATGCTACAACATGGACGAACCCTGAGGACATATGCAAAGTGATATAAGCTAGTCACAAAAAGGCAAATCCTGTATGAGTCTACTTATATGAGGGACCTAAAGTAGTCAAACTCACAGAAACAGAAAGTAGAATGGTGGTCACCAGAGGCCATGAGGAGGCAGAAATGGGGAGTTCTTTAATGAGCAGAGCGTTTCAATTTTGAAAGATGACAAAGTTGTGACAATCTGTTGTACAACAATGTAAATATACTTAACACCACTGAACAGTACAAAAAAATGGTTAAGATGGTAAATTTTATGTTACGTGTTTTCTATGTTTTAAAGGCAATAAGGAATAGATAATAAGTAACATAAATGAGGTTACAAAGTCAGATTTCATAGCCTTGAAGTATGGGCAAGACTTAGAAAAGCAGGAGGAGCAGAAAGATCAGGTAGAAGATCCAAGCTACACAAAGGTCCTTGGAGGAGGAAAGCAAAAGCTCGGGCACACACGCGAACCAGAGAAGAGTGGCCCAGATAAAACGAGAAACAGATTGAGGATCATTTAGTAAGGTGGTCAGTATTAAAGGGAGAGTCTCTGAGGTGACAGAACAAATAAAGCTCTGGCCAGACAGACGAGAGAGGTGAGAGAATGTCATCAGGAACACCCGATACAAGACTGATCAATGCTGACCCAGGAAGTCTGGCATAAGGCAAACAAAATTCAGATAGGATATTTCTAGATACAGTCTAGGCACACGTGAGGTGGTCCTGGGAGACCCCAGAGACAAGCTCATCAGTTGGGTTTCCCAATAAACGAAGACTTATCCTACAAACCTCTCAAAGCCAGTATGGACTTATATTACCCTTGAATTGTATCAAACTGAAATTTCTTCACTCCAAACTTCTTAGGAGCAGAGAGTAATCTCTCATATCCTTCATCAAAGTTCTGTTTTAGGCTCACAGAAAGCATTTTTAAGTAACTGTCTGGGCAAAACAATCACCTTCTATTGCTGTATGTTTACATGGGGCTATGCTAAACACCTGAAATCGCTAATAAAAGATACATATAACAAAAACCAGCAGACATCAATTCATACTATGTATGGAAGACAAAGGAGAAATTTCTCTATTTCCCATCTGAGAAGTAACGTTAACAATTTCATATAGTCTCACTTTAATCAAAAACTAGAATTTCAAAATTTATATTTCAAACAAATACCTGTAACCAACCCTAAACATATGACATTGATGGGGACTTTTCATCCTTTATTGCTCCTGGGTTTAAAAAATAATTTTGAAAAACATTTTTATACTTTTAGAGGGTATTTAAACAACAGTTTAGACTTGAGGGCTTTGTCTACAAATATTTACACTTAGTTTTACTTAAATTATCATTTTTGAATTCCCAAACCATACTCGAGAACTTGGCCTTCAAAGCTACTAGAGGTTAAACGATTTTTTTAAAACACCCTTGTGAAGTCACAGAGGCTGCCAAGAGGCCAGTAAGAGAAAGCAGACCTCACCGCTTGGCTGTCAATTATCCAGCCCCGGGCCCTTGCACACAGAGCGCCACAGCTTAAAATCATTATAAAGATAGCATTAAGACAATTAAACAAATTACTTGGAATCAAGAGTACTTAAAATCTGTTCCTAACATGAATAAAGGTACCAGAGGACAACCTCAAAAATTGAGGGAAATTACAGAAAAGTGTTACAACATGAGCAAGCACTCATTTGTTTTCCTCTTGCAATTTAAAATTTTTCAAGCATTCTAGAATCAAACCTTAGGGTATTTCAGCAATGCATACTAAGTAAAGCAGACCTTAAAGTATTTCAGTAGTGCTCAACACTCAAAATAGCTGATGTTTATAGGTAGTAAACTAAGTTGTTTGAAATTTTTTGACTATTCAGTATTCTTACTAAAGCAATCAATCCTTTTTTATATGTTTACCTTGTATTATTTTTTAAAATAGTGGCATGTTAAAGATCTTGTTCTTTAGCATGAAATTACAAGTTAATAATAAAATAAATTATTAAATTCTGAAGTCCAGAAAATCCTAAAGACGATTCTAAGGCAAAACCATTGATTTCTTTTTCAGAACAAAAATCCAGGGAATACAGGATGGGAGGGAATCATAGAGTTCCTTCTCTCTTAGTAAAGGTTTTGAAAAATAACATATGAGTACTTCATAGATCAAGAAACATGACATTGACAGAATATTAACAATTCTGAAGGTGTAAAATATTTATATACAAAATTATGAAAGAAATGTAAAGCTTTAAAATAGCAGAAGGGATTAACAATTCCAAGGTCCAAATATGTCCATATTTTACTATACCAAGACTAATAGCTTACTTTACAAAGGACGCACACATTTGCTTATTTAATCTTCACAATAACCACATGGTACTTTACAAGGAGCAGAATGCAGAGCAGTGAAGAGGCAGGTCTTAGAGTCAGACAGTCCCTGGGTATGAATTTCAGCTCTGTATTTACTGGCTGTGTGATCTTAGGCAAGCTGTTTAACTTCTCTAAGGCTTAGTTTCCTCATCTGTAAAAATGGGATAATGATGCCTAGCTCACATGTACTATAAAAATTTAAAAAGATAACGTACATGCAGCATTTAACAGCAAAAAAAAAAAAATGATTATTTACAGACGAGTGTCTGAAACTCATAGGAAACAACAGAGTCTACTTGAGAACTCAGCTTATTCAGCTCCACGTCTAAGGCCATTTCCACAGCTCCATACTTGCTCTTCAAGAGCATACAACAAGACACCTTCCAGCGCTGACATGGGAAATCCCAAACTCTGAGTCATGTTAACCTTCTCTGTATCATCTCAATTTTAGAGAAAAAGCTTCCAGAGTAAGGTCAGAATCCAATATAAGACTTTCAATAATGTTGGAGCAATTATCAACTCACTGTGCTAACAGAGGATAATTTTTGCCAGAAGAATATCAAATCCACAGATAACACAAAGCCTCATTGTAATAAAAACTTTTAAATTTACTCTCACATACTCAAGAAAAGTTGCATTGAACGGTGAAACATTAAGTCATTTCTTTTTCTTCCCAATTCTCTATTCTTAAAGATATACGTTAAGGGTATAATGAAGCAAGCAAAAGGACTGAGAAAAAATAAAAGCTAAGGATGCTATTAATCCAAAAGGCACACTGATAACTTGAAGTCGACAGTTTCTACTATAGCAGTAATCCCATAATCACACAGCAAATAGCATAAACCAAGTAAAGATGTTTTCTATCACAAATTGTAAAACTGCAGTTTTTCGTTTGTTGGTTTTTTTTGGTTGAAACATTTCAAAAAATCTTGGCTGGAAATAGAAGAGGAAGTCAATACACTGAGAGCTACATCAGCGAGACACTCCACAGACACAGTGATTAAGAACTATGATGGCCCTTGAGAGCCAAAAACCTATTCTTCAAGACTGCATTCCAAGTTTAGAGAAAGAAAAATCACAAAAACAAGCCCAAATATGGCACTAAGTTCACATTGCAGGAACCCATGTACATGAGTTTTTATCCAAAGGTTCAAAAGCAAAATTAAGTTAAGACTAGTCAGAATTTATAAAAATGGGAGTTTTAAAACGCTGTTTAGGACAACAAGATAAATTTCTTTTCCTTAAAATCTAAATTTCTCTGCAACTTCTTCCATAAGTAATGTAACTTTTTACATTTACAAGGCTTTCTGTAAATTTACATTTACAAGTCTTGCTAAATATCACCTTGAAAGTACTAGTAATAATTCATCCACTCTGAAGGATATTTGTTACGCTTACACAAATACTGCCCAGATCTCATGGGGAAAGTGGTGCTGCTGCTCTTTACAATCATTCAGCTTCACTTCTTTACACAAATAAAGGCCAAGCGTGTATAAAACATGAACCATTTTATCAAAACTAAATTTTTAAAAGAAATGCTTACGTGATCTCAAGGAAAATAACAAATTAAAATGTTACCAATTAGGAAAAGTACACAAACTTAGAGAAACACAGTCACATTTTATTTTATATTGAATAGGAGTGAGTATTTCAAAACCAAGCAGGTCTTTTGAACCCATACAATATAGATGGAACACACCTCTAATTTCAGGCAAATCTGAAAGAAGAAGAAAAATAAATATTACCTGGTTAAAGTACAGCCCATATGCAAAGCTGAATATCGAAGATACATGCTATCTGAATAGTATAAATTTAGACAAAGTTGCTCAGATTAAAGAGCTGGCCATATATACTTAAAAGTCTACATTTGATCATCTAAGAAGGGCCTCAAAGGAAAAAGGAAAGGGTACTTCAGCATGTGATCTGGAAGAAATTTTGGCATCACAGGAAAAATGTGACTTTCTTCTGGTGCTTAGTAATATAAAGGAAAAAGGTCTGAAGAAAAAAAAGCGTAAAATTGTTTTCATACAATATATGAATAATGATTCTAGACTTTAAAAGAAAAGCTATGGAGGTTTATCTTTTACATTAAAGAAAGAGTAAAATTAGATTCACAAGTTATCTAGCAAATAGAAATACAAATTATCATTCCTCCTTTATAGGTGTGTGTATATGTGTGTATAAGATACTAAGAAACTGTTAGACAAACTACAGCTTTTTTTAAAAAAAAAGAGATTTTAGAGAAATTTAAGATACAGCTCTTGACGTTTAGCCCTGTCCTCAGAGAGCTCTAACATTTAACTTTTAATAATGACTCCAAGAAGACTCAGACTACTAGGTAAATAAGCAGATGAGAATTCAGGAGTTACAGACAAAATTAAAGTGTGGCATTCAATCCATCAAGTCTAGTCTACCAAATCGGGAATCTGAGATGAAATATTTGTCTAAATAAATTGAAGTGACCAGTTGAATATATATACTCATCTTCTTATACAATACTTTTGATTAATGAGTCAATTTCATTTACATAAATTCAAAACATTTATTTTCATGTTCCAAGAGTATTTCCACCCTGCTTTTTTCATGGCATTAAGCATTGGCTTTTGTCTTCCCTCTGCCTAGAACAGCCTTTCCCTCAAATACAACTGGTAAAGTCACACCTATCCTTCAACATTGGAAACAAAGGGCATTTCGTGGCCCCTTTCAAGGAACTGTTATCCCATTAATCTCCTCACACCCAAAGCCAATGACAGTGGGGAGCCCTCTTTTTTATTGATAAGTACATTATGATCTTAATTTGCATCTAAAACTAATCTTCAAAAATACAATATTATATTTAAACCATAAACATGTATTCAGCAATGTGTCAATCACTTCTTGAAGGTTCTGAAAAATTCTGTTTTCCCAAGAGATCACAAGCAAATATTAAAAAAAAAAAAAATCTTACGCATCCTGGTGAAATTCTAAAAAGTTTTCTTTAGGCTAAAAAAAATAAAAAAAGACAAGAAAAAAATTACGAAACATAGATAGCGAAAGCTAGAGAGGCAGGTAGGGAGACCTAACTAAGGCCATTCCAGGTGAAAATGGAGATGGCATTGAGCCAAGGCCCTATGATGTAAGAATAAAGAGAAGACGAAGGCTCAAAACTAAGAGGCAGCAAGAGAGTTGTTCCCAGATGTATGGTTCGGTGTTCGCGTGTCTGGTGATGTCACTTACAGGGATGTCCCTTACAGGTAATAACGTAAAAGGACTACATTTTATGGGATTGATTATGAGTTCAAAATTGGACACACTGAGTTTGAGGTATCTACGGAACATGCAAAAAGATCAAAGCCTTAATAAGGATTGAGACTTCAGGTGAGTGACCTGCTGTATATCTGGAGGCACGTTTGTGAATGGGGTGTCGATCCAGAGAAGGCCAGAGTGAGACACAAAGTGGTCTCTCAGAGCCTTAGGGAACATAGACATTTAAGAGCCAGTAAAAGAGCCTAGAGAAGGGGAAGTCATATAAATAAAATGAGAAGATAATAGAAGTGAAAAATGTCATTCATTTAATTAATATTTATTGTGTGCTCAATATGTGGCACCACTGGATAGAGGGGATATGCCAGGGCCTGAAACAAGTGTCTATGGGATTTGGCAAATCAATGGTCATTAGCAACCTGATGAAAGCAATTCCAGCTACTTCCATGAAGTAAACAATGAATGGGTGGTCAGGAACACAGACTACTTCTTTCCAGAGGGAGAGTTATAGCAGTACTTAGAGGTTGACACTGGGTCAGGGAAGGGTTTTGCTAAGGGGAAAGAGTTTATAAAGAAGGCGTTAGCAGAGATGAACAAGAGAGGGGGAGAGTGAGAGGAAACAGAGAGAATATGATTGAATTCTTACTCAATCATATTGTTTCGGGGCAGAAGGGAGAATCCTTAAACTTAGAAAGCAAGGAGGCCTCATGAGTGTGTGGAAACAGGTGGATGCTGGTATGAGGCAGAAAGCTGGTGGACACCTCTCATGACCTGTATTTCCTGATTAGAGAAAACCAATGATCATTCTCTAAAAAGCGACAGGGTACAGTTGAAGTAGAGAGCTTGAGAAGACCAATGGTGATATAACTCCTACTAGGAAGGGGAGAGAGAACAGACTGGGGACATAGAGAAGCTTCACAAATCAATAACCAAAAAAATCAGGCTTCTGTAATTTTCTGAATTAATCTAGACTAGATCCATAAACCTGAAAATTCTCAAAATTCTGTAAATTATTGTATTGAAGTATATCATCTACAAATTATGAAACAAACCTCCATATACCACTAAGCTGTTAAAAATATTTTTAGGTGTAATATAAAATATATATTTAAATAGAAAAAATAGTAAGTTGAAGATTTTCTGAATATTAGCCTTATTTACAATTTTAAATATGATGTAAATAAACTTGATTAAAAGGCAATCAAGTAAGTTTGACTTTTTGTTGACTTTTAACCTCTAGTCCTAGCATTTCCAAAATTATATAAATATAGTATCTTGAGCAGGTACCCCTTTTTCAAATGCAATAACCTAAGATAACTAAGTCCCTAATCTATAGACCAGAAATTCTAAGAAATGATCTACTTAAACACAGTTTAAGTCTTTTAATAAGTCTTTGACTTTTATTAAGTGATCCATTTGTAAAAGAAATACAAAACAAAACCACTCAGAAATAGTATTTAACAAACATTTCCTTCCCAGGGAACTCAGGTCACCCTAATATCCAAAATGACTTCCCAGTCCTCCTCCTCCCTCTACTCATCTGCCTAAAGCCTCTTAAACAGTCCCTTAATATTGATTCTTTAATGAGAAGTCTTTTTTTAATCCTGATTTTCATCCTGACATCCTCCCACCTGCCACTATTACTTCTCACCTGCCATGAAGGAAACACAAAATGGGAAAGGTTGAGATCAATTCTGAAGTTGCACCCCAAATAGAGGGTCTTCTGGAGCCTGGATTCCAGTAATTACAATGGGGGGTACTTGAGCCAAAGACCACTGTTCCTTTACAGTATTGCTGTTAAAACACATATTCCTTGAATTTTGACCACTCAAAACATTGAACATAACCTGATCTACCATCTTTTTTACTTCTGTCTTGTTTTATAATTACCAGTAGGATATAGGCCAAAATCTGCAATACTTAAAAGAACAATTTAAATATACAATTCATCAGGTATATTTGAATCCGTCTTCCATAACCTTTAACCTCATTACTATATACTGTACTAGCTCCCCATGTACTGAATCTCATTACTGAATCTCATAAATGTGGTCATTTAACTAAATATAACCTCCAATGAGCAAGTATAAAATATCTACCAACATTAGTAGATGTTGTATGATTATTTAGATATGGTTTCAGGAATGCACTACAGAGCCACTCTGAAACGTGCAGATGAATCAAAAAGATATCTGCCTCTTTCATTTGTATAATTAACACTATTTCTGAAATAAGTTTGAGTCTGGTTCTCATCACAAACGATTCAAGTAAATAAAACACAGCCACATTGCCGCCTAGAACTTGAGAAAAATCATATCATAAAATGTTTATCCACAAGAAAAGTCCATTCTAAAATATATTATGTCAAAATGAAACATTAAAGGAAAATACACAACCTAAATTAGAAACCAAAGAGCAACTGCAAAATAAATACAGGGTGCTACTATTTTCTTCACCTTTCACTTTGAATCGCCTCAAGATCTTAGAGAGAGTTTTTAGTGGAAAAGAAAACCCGAGTACTGTTATTCACCATGCCACGCTGCCAAGGACAGTGTCCTCCAGTGTCCCACCTCATTTGCTGACCACCAGCCACCAGTATCCTCCAGAGCCAGACACAGCCTGGTGAGCTGTCTAGAAGCAACATTTCTGTTAAACACAAAAATCTCTAAACTAGAATCTTCCATTTAAAAAATATGCTTCCAAAATTTATAATTCAATTTGGAATCTCCCAAGTCATCTTGTCTTTTTTTTTAATGGCTTTTCAGTCAAGATTAGGTGTTGGCAGACAGGCGGTATTTAGCACATAGTAAGCACAGTTAACTTCTACTATTATTATTTCTACTAAAACGGATAATTTCCTCACAACCAAAATCTAATAAGGAATAAACACAAACTATTCACCTACCTGAATGAAATTCAGCCTTACGATGATCCTACTTTATTCAAACACCAGGTTTCAGGGAATACACAATTTGAACAATCTCTGGTTGTTCCTAATCTATTAGTAAATGCACAACTGAAACTGTAAATAGTGTAAGTCGATTCTGACCTATATCATTATCTATCATATCTAAATTTCTCTTTTGGAAAATAGATTAGCAACAAACACAATTTTATAATTACCATGTGTTTATCAAGTAACTTGTTTTCTCAGTGCTGTAATAAAGAATGTCTGGGGATAACAAAAGCCTAATTTCTTTGTCTACACTCAAAAAGTTTACAATTGACTGTGTAATCCGTGTTTTGTGAGGTCAGGGATCATAGGGTAAGAGAGGAGGCTTGACATGGACCCTCTCTGACAGTGAGAACTCAGGTTACTGGAGCAGTGTGGACAGAGTTCTAGGAACTTGCAGGGCCGGGGTGGGGCACGCCAAAGGAAGAACTCAAACTAGGTCAGAGTGAAATTCGAACATCAAACCAGCTCAGAAAATACTCTGGGATGAAACAGGGGGTAGCAAGTTCTAATCAGCTTTCAAAGACCCACGAAGAAATTTAGATAAGCACCACACATTGTTCTAAGCACTTTACAAGTATTAGCACATTAAATCCTACAACACCTCTGAGAGGTCAGCGATATTATTATCCCAACCTCACACATGAGGAAACTGAGACACAGAGGGATTAAATCATCTACCCCAGCTGATCCAACTGGTAAGTAGCAGAAGTGGAATCGGAATGAGTTTAGCTGCAGTGTCCTTTACCTTATCACTGCACTATACTACCTATAACTCTCAAGATGAAAGTGAAAAATACACACACACACGAAGGGATAAAGAACAGAACGGAATAGAACAGATCTCTGAAAGAGACACGCAGGCAGACGTATGAAAGTGAACTTTTAGGCGGACTTCATGGGATGGATTAGCAGCAGAAATGCCTAGAATCAAGCAGACCGAGGTCTGCCAAACTCCAAAGCTGGTCTTAACTATTATAAAACAGAATTTACTATAGTATAATCTCAGTGCTGATTAATAGGAGGAAGAGCAAACACCTACAAAAACTGAGAATAAAAATTAGTATCTCTAAGCAGCAGACACATCTTAAAAAAACAATACCTGTCTACAGAGACCAATACATAGAAACAAATTTAATAAAATATATACAAACTATTTAGTTTATACATGGAATCCTTATGCCTCAGTTTTATTTATTTTTTTGATAGATGCTTAAGCAAACCCATTATGTTAAAACTGTTATTCAAGACCTAGGAATTAAAAAATAAATAAGAAGAGCCAGCCCTGATGGCCTACTGGTTAAAGTTCAGCGCACTCTGCCTCGGCAGCCCAGGTTCAGTGTCCCAGGCACGGAACCACACCACTCATCCATCAGCAGCCATGCTGTGGCAGTGGCTCACATAGAAGAACTAACAACTATGTACTGGGGCTTTGGGGAGGGAAATTAGAAAAAAAAAAAAAAAAGACAGAGAGACAGATAAAGGAAGATTGGCAACAGACATTAACTGAGGGCGAATCCTTCCCAGCTGAAAAAAAAAAAAAAAGAAATGTCCCTTTTCCTCAAGAGCCCCGCTTTATTGGATTATGTGTATCTCATTCTGTAACATCTGATAACTATTTTGGAAATAGTATTTACTCAGCATCTTAATGATGTTTTCTGGATCGCTAAATGCTTCTAAATACACAATTCTTATTCTTCAAGGTTGTAGCATACATCTTGTAATTCTCAGACCTCAACTTCACTTCCTCCCTACCCAAAGGAGAGAAATTTTCGCCTCTTAGTGAAAAATTTGGGATACAAATTTAAGTAACAGCCTCGTTAATTCTTTCAACCTTCAGTTTTTGCCTTCATCAGCAGTACTTCATCCAGTTTAGGAAGCATTAGGGAATCATTCGTGAAGGGACAATGGGGGCAGGAAAATTTGCTTCTCTTATTCCAATTAGGGAGCTTCACCAAGAAGGAGGAATTTCAAATTAAAAAACCAAGTTCTAATTAGTCGCAGATGAAAATCCCCAAAACCACACTGATCGCAACACAAATTATTAACTGAGCTCCTGAAGACCCGGGAACAAGAGGATTTTTCATTGGATAAAATGGAAATGATTTACTTTTGAAATCCTAACTACACAACCCTTTAGTCACTGATACGCAATGAAGTCATCTGCTCACACTATGGGCCAAAATAACTCAAAAATGTTTTGCTATTTTCACAGATTTCTCAATTATTATTATTACTGCATATTAACTCTTCTTTTAAAAAGCCTTGTCACTGAACCTCATTGTTTTCAAGGTTCATCATCTTTATGCCACCTGGTTTGGGATTTGGCTGTAAAACTGCCACACTACAGTGATCAAAGTGTTCACCAAATCAAGAATGCAGGAGTGGACCATATGAGGTTTCCACTACTTTCTACCTTTGAATGTTCTAAAAATAAGTGTGCACAGGGTCTTCTGAAATCATGTCTTACTGAGTAAATTAACGTGGGGAAAGAAATGCTATTGTACCCTATACACAATACAGTCCATAGAAGAAGACTGGATTATTGACTCTGGCATTACAACATCCCTCACCGGAAGGCTATTAACATTGTGTGCTATAGTCTTCAGTTTAAATCACAAAAAATTAACTTGGCTAATAGAAAAGATGCAAAGCTGCGTTTTAAAAAAGAATTATTAACTAGAACATGCATTTTTCAAATTCATTTTACAACTTAAAGTGACTACTACCCATTCTAACACAAAGTGTAGCCTCTTGAAGCTTAATTCTCTCACCTCCCAATTTAATTTGCTCTAGACAGTCTGAAGGGACCACAATTCAATTCTTCAAAAAGGCAAGGATCTAAATCATTTCCAGATTTGCCTCTGTTAGTCTAAAATTCTTGCATTAATAAAATAATATGACTATGGAAATAGTAAACTATATTGACATGCTTATCTATTAAAGTAGCTGCAAAAAGAAAAGTAGTCATTTGTGAAAGAAAAAGGAGAGAAATAGAACAATAACAGGAAAAAAAGTTCTTTTGGACTTAATCTCATCTGTGAATAATTAGAAAAATTTAAGTTGATTTGGAAAGGGTGGAGAAAGACTCTGAAGAGATAGGATTACAGTCTCTTTCACTTTGATCTATTAAAAATGAAGAAAATGAGGAAGAAGCTTAAACACACATACAGTGCGTGTGCGCACACATACACACACCCTCAATCACCAACAGCAACTAACTCTCGTCCCCTTTTTTCCTATGGTTAGGGTTAGATAAAGTTTGTGTTCAGTTCTTTGATTAAAACAAAATAAAGAAACAAAAAATAACTATTTTCACTCTACTTTGACTCACAATAACTCTTTCAATTTTTTGGTCTAATGGAACTCATCATTCACAGTTAAGGAGGAACTAACTCTGTATCATTAAAGATTTGTTCAAAATCTCTCTCTCCACATTTCAAAATAAAGGCCTAATCCAAAATTCTGTAATAGGCAAATATTAATGACACGAATTCCATCAGAATGATGGTTCCCTTTTATATCGTCTAATAACTATTAAGTTTTATAGCTGGAGTTCCTCATATTTCTTTTTTTAAATAAATTTGCCATATTTTCGTATTTTTTTTTAAAAAAAAAGGACTTCATTTTTTTGCCTGCTCTTTCTCCCAAATCCCTCCAGTAAGTAGTTGTATATTTTAGTTGCAGGTCCTTCTAGTTGTGGCATGTGGGACACCGCTCCAACATGGCCCGACGAGTAGTGCCTCATCCATGCCCAGGGTCCAAACCGGCAAAACCCCAGGCTGCTGAAGCAGAGTGCGTGCACCCAACCACTCGGCCCAGAGCCAGTCCAGACTGCACGCTTATTGAAGAAATTCTTGTCGAAGAAAATTTAAGAGTTACATATAAGTACAAAACAATTCAACTATTCAGAGATAATTTTAAGTTATTTTGTATATTTACCTCTATTTCATATAAAATATATTTTTTTAATTTAATATATTGTTCCCCAAACTGGTATTTAAAGAACATTCGTCTGGGAGATGTTAATATTATATTAAAATCTGCTCCACTAAAAACAGTGTTCTGTGGTATAAAATGATATAAAACAGTTTAAGCAAAGTTAGCAGATGCCTTTATTACAGGATTTCTCAGAGCCTCTAAGGTGCAACATTTATCATGACTTTTCAAATCATAATAAACGACTTAGAAAGCAAGTCATAGCAAATCTAGGGAGCAAGCAGCTTCCCATATTTATTTCTGACTTCATATATTTTCCTTGTTTATCTATTAGCATCCAGCTGGGAAACTCTAAAACTATAGTGTATGGGAAGCACATTTCCACATCATTAAATATTTTCAAAACCACGATTTTAAGGCTATAAATTATTACTACATTTAAGCCTCTCATAGATTACTAGATTTTTTCCAATTTCTGTTATCCTTATACATAAACCTTATTATATACACATTATTCCTTTAGATAAAGTGCTAAGCTTTTTAAGAAAATGTTACCTATCTAAATGACTGTACATTTCAAGCAGCACTTTTTCACTGAACTTATGTCAAAAGTGTGTCACTTGGTTAATATTTGTTAATTTCACTGGCACAAAGGGAGAACTCTTATTTTCATTTACATTTCTTTGCATAACCCTAAGGCTGGATTTTTTCACATTTTTATCAGCCATTTATATTTATCTTTCTTAGACTGGGTTTTCAGTTCTCTCTCCCTATGTTTATCTCTTACCTCATTGTTTTCACCTCTTGATCCTTCTCTGAAATCTAAGAAAGTTCCTCAAGTTTCTTCTTCACAGCACTGATTTAGTTTTTCAAAACATTAATTATTCTTTCTTGCCTCCTCTGCAGACCTAAATCCCACTCTCCTAATCTGTGTTCCTTGCAATCTTCCCCCACCTTTATGAAAACATGAGCTTGTTCTCTCCTTACAGCTCTCTGCTGCAGTTTCATAGCTACCATATCATCTACCCTCTGTTATGCTGTTTTCTAAATGTTCTTCTAGTATTGTAAATATTTCCAAAAATGTGCCTTTCTCTTGCATCGTCAGGACCATAGGCCTTTATCCTGAAGTGGAGCATTGTTAACAGGCCCCACGTTGCTGAGTTTTTCTACTTCCTCTTCCTCTGATGATGATGACGTCTACCATCAGAGGGCTTGGCCTGGCTCACTGGGCTCTTCAATGGGTATAGAAACCCCACTTCACTGCTGTAGCAGGAATGGAGACAGATATGAAGAGTTATAAACCCAACTCTCAGCGACTGTCAGGCATTAATTTATAGCTGGTCTTCTGGACTGCATAGGGGCCTTCTCCTTAAACATCACTGGTCTGATAAAGGATCACCTGAAGACTCAGATGCCTACCATTCAGTTCTCCGTTCCCATCCTGGGCCCTCTACCTGAAGAGACCTCTTCCTTTCAGGATGCAGTAGTCGGCGGCTCCAACTCTCCCAGTCCTTCACATTCTTGCCACCTTCTACGTTCTCACGGCTGCAGGACGGATGCATAAAGACGTAAGAGAATGGAGGCATAAGGGATGGTAACATTACAGCTTCCTCAGAAAAAGAGCACTCCTGCAGCAGATGGAGAGCTGCCTCATTTTTCATAATGGGCATCCGAGCAAGCAGCAGAGGTTACACAAGCAGCAAATTACACTTCCCACTTGAAACTGGCTGGGCTGCTTCATGAGACAAGCCTGTTCTTCCCAGGCCCCAGCTCCTTGTAGGTGGAGGAAGTGGCACCAAAATTCCTAGCAAATGAGTCAGTCTTTTCTATTGGCTTGTTTGTTTTCTGGGTCTTCATTGATCTTTTACCAGAAAATTGGAAGAGGCTGTGTCAGCAACTGCAACCAAATGCTATTTTTAATGGGAAGCCTCTGTCAATTTTAAATGTAAGTTAAAATCTGATCATTTCACTGTCAAGCACATGAAGCACTCATTTGATCCATTCCTATAACTTCATTTATTTTAAACACATTTATTAATGCTGGAAAGAACCCACAGGAGATTAGAAAGCACTGCTTATCTAGGAGTCACAGACGCCACCAGTGGCAGCAATGCAAACCCCGCTTCTTGGCTGGTAACTAGCACCAGAAAGACGAAAAGCAGGCTTTCCCATCAGCTGAAGTTGAAGGTGGTTAACGAAAAATAAGTATTATCCTCTGCCTTTGGGGTTTTGTTATTCATACAGTTTTTGTTAAGTACGTGGCAGCGTTTTCATAGTTTCTATCCTCTTTCTATTCCAGACCACACAGGCAGACTAGACTCACTTGCTTATCACTGATGAGCATCATGATGTTGGCAAGATTGAAGTACTTAGCCCTCATCAATTTCTCATTGCCATTTTGACACTTAACTAACACCAAGTAGAATTTCTCTGTATAATTTACTTTTATATCCCATATATCTACTTGACTCAAAAGAAGGGAAAATAAGAGGAGGTACAGAAAAACAGGTTATTAGAAAACAAATAGGGAAAGTTTCTCTATAGGTTTGTGCTAGACATGTTTTAACAGTGATGATCTACCTTTGAAAAGACTCACCCAAACACCACTGCAATTTAAGAGCAATTGCTGTAGAGTCAGAGAAACCCGAGTTTAAATCTCGCTCTTCTACTTAATAGTTGCATGACCTTGAGCAAGGTAATTAACCCCTCTATGGCTCTGATTTCTTTTTTGTAAAATGAAGATATTAATAATATCTGTTTCATCAGATGGTTAGCAGACTTAAAAATAAGAGATAAGGTAAGCAACATCATAACTCTTAGATAAGTGCTCTATAAATGTTTGGTGTTATTATCAATCCCCCACACATTTTAAAATAAAACAATCTTTACATGAAGTGGAATTCCACTCAAAAAAGATGAAAGGATCTCTTTGGTAATCACCCACAATGGTGTAGTAGCAACTGTTAATTTGCTTAAAACTTTATTTTACATATAGATTATTAGAGATCACACCATTCAATGTATACTAAGTATATTCTGAGATAAATGTGAATCCCTTGTCTTTACTGATTATATTGAAGTATAAGATAGAAAAAGCAGATAGATTAAAGAAGAGGAAAAAGAAACTGATGCTTTAGAAAGTAGGGCCTAAGCTTAAAAGCTTAGCCTAGAGCAAAAGTTCTCAGGAGAATCACCTAGGCCAGGCCTTTTTTTCTTTTAAAATAAGTTCTCGCGTTCTGGGCTTGCACAATGACTAGGGCGTATTATCTGCTTTTCATGGGCCGAGGAGAGGCTTGCTGTTTGCTGTAATACAAAGGAGAGTTTCAAACAGAATTTTCTCGGGTCCCTCACGACTTCTGAATGAATGGCTAGAGAGTCATGAGGGTGAAAAATATGTTTATAATTATCTGAGTCTAGAACCTCACCCTATTTTACATAAACACATAGTACTTATGGAAAATTTTTAATACACATTGAATTTTTCAAGAAAAACAACTACGTGAGTCAAAGGATTTGTTTTGTTCAGAGCCTCGTCAAAATCGATTCACCATATCAAAAAGTTGCACCCTCCATCTCAAAACTGCGTGTTGCTTTTAAGTTGCTGATACAAATTTTTTTAGCCTGCACCTGTAGCTGTGGTCTTCACAGTGATGCTACACACACATACAGGAAACTAACTACTTCATTATTCCTGATACGTCACGCCCAAGCTTTTCCATATTGAAATTCATGTTGTTTTTGAAAATGTATTTGTTAAAATTTTTTTTATCTTTTTTTTGGAAGATTAGCCCTGAACTAACATCCGTGCCCATCTTCCTCTACTTTATATGTGGGACGCCTACCACAGCATGGCTTGCCAAGCGGTGCCATGTCTGCACCCGGAATCCAAACCGGCGAACCCCAGGCCACCAAAGCTGAACGTGCAAAATTAACTGCTGAGCCACCAGGCCGGCCCCTAAAATTTTTTATAAAAAATAAATGTTCATTTAATTTCTCCTTTATATTACAATAGGATTACGGTGGGGTATCATATCAACTTTTTATCATTTCAGGACACTAGAGAACTGTTATAAAACAGATGAGGCAGCATGGGGTTTGAAGAAATAGACAGCTAGCAAGAATACAGAGTTTCACAGTAGTCCTCAAACATGAAGTGAGCCCAGAGGAAATGCAAATAACTCAAACAGCACTCTTCCTTCAACTACAGGCTGAATAAGAGTAAGTTTAACTTGCAGTAAGAATTTAGGCTGGGTATTTAAAACACCACCCTGAAGAAAAGGACTTTGAATCACCAGAATACTGAGAAATTTCTTATCAGCATATTTAAGTCATTTAAGAATGTGATGAGCAAAGCTGTCTTAAAAATTAAATTGGACTGTCAACTGGGGCAATTCTATAACTAGGCATCTAATGTTGGTTTTAAATTTTTTTAATGTTGCAAAATGAATTCATACAAACTCAGTCTTCAGTAACAGGTATAGTGCTTTTACAACGATTGGAGACACTGGGGGTTACACTGTGATACACGTTCAGAGAGTGTGCAGCTTGATGGCGGCTACTGCTGATAGCCTAACCAGGACCACCTCCCCCCTCCTCAAGGAAAAAGAAAAGCAAAAAGAAACACACAAAAAAACCCAGTGGCCCTGAAAGTAGCAAAGCTTATTTTGGATATCTCTTAATCCAAGTACAACGAAAGTTACTTTAAGAAAAATGAACTCAGTATCACACATCCATTGCTTTAAGGATAATACAAGATACACCAACCTCCATATGTATTCTCATTACAGAAATATCATAAAACCACTTGCATCTTTCATCAAAAATTTTAATGCAGGATAAAAAGTAGTTCATTAAACTTTGACATTCACAATCAGAAATGGGTGAAGCTGGTCAAAAGGTACAAACTTCCAGTTTCAAAATAAATTAAGTCCTGGGATATAATGTACAGCATGGTGACTACAGTTAATAATACTGTATTGTATATTTGAAAGTTGCTAAGAGGGTAAATCTTAAAACCTCTCATCCAAGAAAACAACTGTAACTATATGTGGTGATGGATATTAACTAGACACTGTGGTGATCGCGATACATCCAAGTGTCGAATCATTTTATTGTACACCTGAAATGTGTCAATTATCTCGTTTTAAAAAAACTAAAATTCAGTTAAAAAGTTTGTATTCTCAGCTTTTTGAATATGTTAATTCAATCAATAAAAATCTCTAGAGGTCACAATCTCACATGTACGGCAGCTGTACAGGTCAGGCTGCAAAGTGGCACGAGTCTTTCCCAAGGGAATTTTTTATTATTTTTACTCCATTAACTCCATGTTATGAAAAATTGAGTAAACTAAACAAATTGCCCTTTTTAAGTAATAAATAACATTTGCTCATGTTTAATAAATCAAGAATATACTACTGCAAATCAGTGCATATGACCAGTGGTACCAATCTGTGTTTGTAGGTCCCTGGGAGTCTGAAAACCCCAGACTGGAGACCATGAGTCCAGAATATATTAGTTTCTAAAAAAAAAATATGGCATTAAGAGCAAATCAATTTTTCACAAATGGACTTTCAATTTTAAACTACCCAATATTTCTTTGCCTAAATCCCAGAATTTTTCCTGTAGCTGAAATTCCACACATGGTCTCCATATCCCCAAAGCAATGCCCTTTCCAGATGAGTTCCTAAGAACAGAACTCTGTTTCTTCGAAGTCAGCAAGCTATTTATAAAAACTACAGCAGCCCCCGAGGGAAGGTCAATTGGCAAGTATAAAATTATATATAGTCTAGTAGTTGCTCTGCCTTTTTTTAAGGAGGAGAATTAAGACAAAGATGATAAAAAAAAAATAAGCTACATGGAATATGATAATTTTAATGTGGGTGCTCGTCATTATAAGAAGAAAATGCTACCGATTAATTTTCATGGCCCTATAAAATATTTGAGTCCCCTACTGAACTGGCAAGTACATATATGTAATAAAACCAATTATGTACTTTCACTACCATCACTACCATTTGGAACTAGAAAACGCAACACGTTAAGTGTTAAAATATCTTATTTTTAGCAATATTAAAATATAGCTTACTAGTTTATAGGTTCTCTAATATATAGATGGCTTATATTGAATATATGCTAAAATTTCTACCATTGCTTAAAATTAGACACATAGTAACGTCCATATGTGTGTGTGTGTATATATTTTTTTCTATCTATACAGCTTACTCAAATAACTTTTCTTCCAAATATTCACTTAAGCCCACAGATGATACTCAAAACGCTGTCCAACTGATATGGCCTACATATATCCAATAAGAATGGAGGCTGGCCATAAAGGACCAAGACAGCCAAGCCAGTGTGTGCTGGCTGAGTACTGTACCTCCCCACACCTCACCCACCTGCACTAACCATACTCATTACATATTTGTAAGAAATACTAATTGCCCTGAGTACAAATAGGTAAGAAGGGGAAATGTGTTCACGTTTAGCACGATTTACCAGAAAATCTCTACTTTCTTCATCTCTATTCCCACCCTATATGATCACTGCTCCTTAGGGGCTTGCTTACATTCATGCAACAAATATTTATTGATAACCTACTACCGGCCAGACACTGTGGCAAGTGCATCTGGGAGACGGAGATGTACAAAACAAACAAGGTCCCACGTTCACAGAGTTTCCACACAAGTTCGTAATCTAGGTGGAGAGAATAAATGTGTGTCTGCATGTTGTGGTTCCTTATGCCATTGTCTGGTCCTTACTATGTGGCGAGCACTGAACTAACAGCTTTGCAGTTACCTCAGTTGACTCATGTGTGTTGGTATAAACACATATACACAAAAGTTCAAGTAACCAAGAAGGAAGGAATATAAAATCACAATAGAACCAATATTACAGATAAAATATAATTAATAGCTATATAAATCAGAAGTATGTGTTCAGAGAATATCAGTTACTGAACTACAAGAAAACTAAATTAATTCAGGGAACGGATAGAACAAAAGTAACTTCATATCAAGGACAAAAAGCATTTTCTAATACTAATAGTGAATACTTCTCCAAAACTAAATTCTACTGCCATTGAATTCTAAGCTTTTAATCTAAGATAACTCGTGTCTACATGAATCTACCGCAAAATTTAAATCAGAACTATATTTCTACACATGCAACTTAAAGAAATTTGGGTTAACCGTATTTCTGAATTCTAAAGCCCAGCAAGTTATAAATCATTCAACATTACCTTCTTTCTCCAGCTTTCATGGAAACCAATGAACTGGTTTGACAAAGAGTTAATCTCAACTTTTCTTATCAACATTACTTAAATTTGGAAGTCTGGCATATCCCTTTGTGAGGATGTTGACTTTCATGGACTGACTGATGAATTTACATAATCTACTGAGTTTACCAATGGGGCTTGATTAATGCTCATTAATCCTATGAGAATCTTCCCTTCACCAGCAAGAAGACAGTTGTAATATTTGCTAATTTACACAAAAGTCTGTGAATTGCCATTGGAAATAGAAGCATCTATTTATTTATTTAATAAACATTTAATGAGCACCTTCTACAATACACATTTAAAGAGTACATGCCAGTCACTGTGCGGGCCACATCCAGGCAAGTAAGGCTACTCACTGCCCTAATGGGAAATGGAAGATAGAAGAAATGCAAGTACATATTCCAAGCAGGAAAGGGAAAAAAATCCAGATAGAAAAAGAGATTCAAGATATAAAAGCAACCTGGGCTCTCTGTACGGAACAGGTCTCAGAGAAAACAGGGGTAGAAGGCCAGACCACAGGCAGCGGGATCAGCCTCTGACAGAAGAGGTGCACTATTTCCTCTGAGGCAAGAGTGATGACCTGAGGTTCACAGACCCTCAGAAAGGTTCAGACACAGAATGCATAATGGGGGAAAAGATTTCATCTCTCTTTTTAGGAACGTTTAACTGAAATTTAGTATTTCCTTTAATTATGAAAGTAGGCAACAAATCACAGTACCAATACCAATGACCTTGTCACCATCGGCAATCACAAACATTTCATATCATATCTTAGCTCTTACAGATATCTCGGAACATTGTTTATTTATTAAGTACTTTCAAATTAAGGCAGTCATGCGACCTACCACTAGAACTTGTTTAACGCACAATAAAGACTCACATATTATTATATCACATTTGCCTTTTAGATTTTTAAAAACAATCTCATTAATTGGTTTCCTTTGTAATACTTTGAGTTTTTATTCATTTAAAAATTATCTTGAGGAGGGGACCCACAGGCTTCCCTCGTCTGCCAAAGAGATCCATGGCACAGAAGAGGAAGATCAACTGCTCTGAAGCATGAAGGATTTTAAAAATAAAGGCAAGAAGGGTTATGTGGTAATCTCCCTCGTCTCAACTCTTTAGTCAAAGTCTGCTGCACACAGAACCCTTCTGCTCACGGTGCAGTGCAGACCAAAGGAAAGCTATCAGCAAGAACCAGGAGGAAGGGAAAGAGCAAGTCGGGGACAAGCCCTCTATGCACTGTAGCTTTGGACTAAAGGTCGAAACAAATGGAGAGAGAATACAACATATCTTAGGACAGGCAAGAGCTGTTACAATAATCCATTGACCACTGGCCTTTCACTTTGTTTCCAGGACTGCCTTCTTTCCCCAGCCCCCCCTTCCTTCTCGTTCCCACACCCTTAAATATTCTGTCTAGGACAGCCCACAGAAACTAAAAAACAAAAACTAGCTAACTAAATAAATAAAACACACACCAGAAAAACCCTCTTACTTTATCATGGCCACCACACCTAATTACCAACCTGCATCTGTGACCACACGTTCCACCTTTCCTCCTAGGGAGAACAAACAGTCTGCGTGCTTATCCAAGACCACCTCTCCCACAGTCCCCTCTTTTTTGCACTAGATCCCATCTCCTCTGGTATCTCAAGGACAGCAGTAAAACAGTTCCCCCCTCTCTCTTGTATTTCTCTACTGGATCATTACCATGCTGGATTTACTTTTATTTTTCAGAAAACAAAAACTTCTCTTGTCCTCATTTCCTACTCCAAATACCACTCATTTCTCAGTTCCTTTTTTCCTCAAGAGAATTGTTGACACTTGCTGCCTGGCAATTCCTTCCTCCACTCTTTCCCTCTCTTGAAACCAACCCGAACAGGCTTTCTCTCAACCCTACAGCCTGCTTTCTCAAGGTCACCCGCTGACCCTGCATGTTGCTGTACTTTAAACAGGATTTAACTAAGGTTATCAATTCCACTCCCTCACAATACGTTCATCACATGGCTGCCTGGAGTCACAGTCTCCTGACTGCCCTTCCCCTCACTCCTTTTCGTCCTCCTTTGCTGGTTCTTCCTCATCTCTTCAACTTACAAACCTCAGAATGCGCTAGGATCAGTCTTCACATTTCTTTTCTATCTACACCCATTCTCTAAATGGTCCCATCCAGTCTAGTGGCTTTAGGTAAATCCTATAGGCTAATGAAACTCAAATTTCTATCTTCAGCCACTCTCCTCCCTCAAGTCTAGCCTCACATATCCATTTCAATTGACATTTCAACATGTCTAAAAATGAACTCCTGACTTCACCCAGTCCTTCGCCTCTCAGTCTCCGTTGGCCCCATAAATGGGAACCTCATCCTTTGATCTAGAAGAATCCTTGTACTTGTTCTTGATGCCTCCCTATCATTTATCTCCCACATCCAATTCAAATTCTTCCAGTTCTTCCTTTAAAATGCTTCCTGAATTTTACTTTTTCTCATCAGCTTCACTCATGCCAACCTGGCTCACACAGACTGGTATAGGAGACTCCAGCAGGTCTCTCGATTCCCATCTGCTCTCCTAACATTACTCTCCAGGCAGCAGCCAGAACCATCTTTTAAAAACCAATGACAACTCATATTACTCATTTGATTAAAACATTCCAATGATTTTCTGCATCACTAAAAATACAAGCAAAGTCCTTAAGACTGCCTACAAGTCTGAACATGATCTAGCTGCCTGTTATCCCTCTGAACGTCCCCTTGTACGCCCCGCTGGATCACTCCCTACGGGCAGGCTGGCCTCCCTGCTACCATTGAAGGATGTCAGTCACACTGTTGCCTTGGGGTATCTGCACTTGTGCTCCACTCTGCCAGGATCATATTCCCAACATAAAATAAACTGTACCTCACTACTAATATATGACAATCCCTGCAGTATTCAATTCTTTAAAATAACTTTTTTCTCCTTTTTGATACTTCTGTTACTGAAAAATGGCCCTGTTGAATACTTTGGGGGATTATTATAGAGAACTGTTATATAGAAATTCTATGAATTTTAATTCCCCTCCTAAAATGGATTTCATAAACTCAATAAAAAGCTTAACTGAAATTTAGCTTTACTTTTCTTCGAAGTCCTAACTGAATCCAAAGATAATGACAGGCTAGAACTGCACTTATTTACCAATACTTCAACTATATTAAACTGGATATTTTTATGCTTATGTCTATTGCAATTTGCAAGACATCTTTTGATATACTTGATAAGGTAACAAAGATTAAATACACATTCTTGGGGGGAAATGAATTCCTCTAAATTCCTTCCCTATATCTTGATCCTCTATTAAGTCAAAATAATAACACTCCCTCATTTAGTATTTCTTCTTAAAGATTACAGGTAAATGCACTAGAGCCCAATATTTTTGCTTATACTTAGAGAATATCGTAAATAAAAATTGGTTTTGTAACACCCAGGGAAAAAAAGCAACAAAATGGCAACAAATACATGTTTATCAATAGCTACTTTAAATGTCAATGGACTAAATGCTCCAATCAAAAGGCATGGAGAGCCAACTGGAATAAAAAAACAAGACCCATATATACGCTGCATACAAGAGACACACTTCAGACCTAAAGACACTCACAAACTGAAAGTATAGGAAAAGATACTCCATGCAAATGGCAAAGAAAAGAAAGTGGGGGTAGCAATACTTATATCAGAAAAAGTAGACTTTAAAACAAAAACTGTAACAAGAGACAAAGAAGGGCACTACATAATGATAAAGGGAACAATCTAACAAGAGAATATAACACTTGTAAATAGCTATGGACCCAACATAGGAGCACCTAAATATATACAGCAATTATTCACAGACATAAAAGGAGAAACAGACAGTAACACAATAATAGTAGGGGAATTTAACACTCCACTTACACCAATGGATAGATCATCCAAACAGAAGACCAATCAAGAAACAATGGCCTTAAACGACACATTAGACCAGATGGACTTAGAAGATATATAGAGAACATTATATCCAAACACTGCAGAATACACATTCTTTTCAAACACACATGGAACATTCTCCAGAAACGATCATGTATTACACCACAAAACAAGTCTCAATAAATTTAAGAAGATCAAACTAATACTAAGCATCTTTTCTGATCACAAAGGTATGAAATTAGAAATCAACTACAGGAAGAAAACCAGAAAAGCCACAAAAATGTGGAGATTAAACAAAATGTTACTGAACAACAACTGGGTCAATGAAGAAATCAACAGAGAAATCAAAAAATACCTGGGCACAAATGAAAATGAAAATATGACATGCCAAAATCTATGGGATACAGCAAAAGTGGTTCTAAGAGGGAAGTTTATAGCAATTCAGGCCTACCTCAACAAACAAGAAAAATCTCAAACAAACAATCTAACAGTGCACCTAAAGGAACTGGAAAAAGAAGAACAAAGCCCCAAATCAAAAGAAGGAAGGAAATAATAAAAATCAGAGTAGAAAGAGAGACTAAAAAAACAACAGAAAAATCACTGAAACCAAGAGCTGGTTCTTTGAAAAGATAAACAAAATTGACAAACCTTTAGCTAGAGTCACCAAGAAAAAAAGAGAGAAGGCTCAAATAAATAAAATCAGAAATGAAAAAGGAGAAATTACAACAGACACCTCAGAAATACAAAGGATTATAACAGAATACTATGAAAAGTTATATGCCAACAAATTGGATAATCTAGAAGACATGAACAAATTCTTAGAATCATACAACCTTCCAAAACTGGATGAAAAGAAGTAGAGAATTTGAATAGACAAATCATCAGTAAGGAGATAGAAACAGTAATCAAAAATCTCTCAAAAAATAAAAGTCCAGGACCAGATGGCTTCCCTGGTGAATTCTACCAAACATTCAAAGAATACGTAACACCTATATTTCTCAAACTCTTCCAAAAGATTCAAGAGGAGAGACAGCTTCCTAACTCATTCTACGAAGCCAACATTATCCTGACACCAAAACCAGACAAGGGCAACGCAAAAAAAGAAAATTACAGGCCAGTATCACTGATGAACATCAATGCAAAAATCCTCAACAAAATACTAGCAAATCAAATACAACAATACATTAAAAAGATGACACATCATGATCAAGTGGGTTTTATTCCAGGTATGCTGGGATGGTGTAACATCCACAAATCAATCAATGTGATACACCACAATAACAAAATGAAGAATAAAAATCACATTATTATCTCAACAGATGCAGAGAAAGCATTTGACAAGACACAGCATCCATTTATGATAAGAACTCTAAATAAAATCGGTATAGAAGGAAAATACCTCAACATAATAAAGGCCATATATGACAAACCCACAGCTAAGATCATTCTCAATGGAGAAAAACTGAAAGCTATCCCCTCTAAGAACAGGAACCAGACAAGGATGCCCACTGTTGCCACTCTTATTTAACCTAGTATTGGAAGTCCTAGCCAGAGCGATCAGGCAAGAAAAAGAAATAAAAGGGATCCAAATTGGAAAAGAAGAAGTGAAAATGTCAGTCTTTGCAGATGACATGATTTCATATACAGAAAACTCTAAAAAATCCACTAAAAACCTTTTAGAAATAATAAATGAATACAGTCAAGTCACAGGATACAAAATCAACATACAAAAATAGGTTGCATTTCTATACACTAACAACAAAGTAACAGAAACAGAAATTAAGAATACAATCCCATTTACAATTACAACAAAAAGAATAAAATATCTAGGAATAAATTTAACCAAAGACGTGAAAGATCTGTACACCAAAAACTATAGAACAGTGTTGAAAAAAACTGAAGAAGACAAAGAAATGGAAAGATATTCCATGCTCTGGGATTGGAAGAATTAATATAGTTAAAATGTCCATACTTCCCAAAGCAATCTATGGATGCAATGCAATCTCTATTCACAGAAATAGAACAAGGAATTCTAAAATGTATATGGAAGAACAAAAGACCCCTAATAGCCAAAGGAATCCTAAGAAAAAGAACAAAGCTGGAGGTATCACACTCCCTGATTTCAAAATCTTCTACAAAGCTATAGTAACCAAAACAGTACGGTACCAGCACAAAAAGAAACACACAGATCAATGGAACAGAACTGAGAGCCCAGAAAAAAACCCACACATCTACAGACAGCTAACATGTGACAAGGGAGCCAAGAGCATATGGTGTTAGGCAAACTGGACAGCTACATACAAAGGAATGAAAGTAGACCATTAACTTACACCATGCACAAAAATCAACTCACAATGGATTAAAGACTAGAATGTAAGACATGAAACCATGAAACGTCTAAAAGAAAACATAGGCAGTACGCTCTTTGACATCGGTTTTAGCAACATATTTTCAAGTACCATGTCTGATCAGGCAAGGGAAACAAAAGAAAAAATAAACAAATGGGGCTACATCAAACTAAAAGGCTTCTGCACAGCAAAGGAAACCAACAACAAAATGAAAAGACAACCTAACAACTGGGAGAAGATATTTGCAAACCATCTATCAGATAAGGGATTAATATTCAAAATATACAAAGAAATCATACGTCTCAACAACAAAAAAACTAACAATCCAATTTAAAAATGGGCAAAAGATCTGAACAGAGAATTCTCCAGAGAAAATACACAGATGGCCAACAGCACATGAAAACATGTTCGACATCATTAACTATCAGGGAAATGTAAATCAAACCTACAATGAGATATCACCTCACTACAGTCAGAACGGCTATAATTAACAAGACAGGAAACAACGAGTGTTGGAGAGGATGTGGAGAGAAGGGAACCCCTGTACACTGCTGGTGGGAGTGCAAACTGGTGTAGCCACTATGGAAAGCAGTATGGAGTATCCTCAGAAAATGAAGAATAGATCTACCATACAATCCAGCTATTCCACTGCTGGGTATTTATCCAAAGAACTTGAAAATATATCCAAAGAATCTGAAATGCATAAAGATACATGCACCCCTATGTTCATCACAGCATTATTCACAATAGCCAAGATTTGGAAGCAACCTAGGTGCCCATCAAGGGAAAATAGATAAAGAAGATGTGGTATATATACACAATGGTATACTACTCAGCTATAAGAAATGGTGAAATTCAGCCATTTGTGACAACATGGACGGACCTTGAGGGTATTATGCTAAGTGGAATAAGTCAGAGAGAGAAAGTCAAATACCATATGATCTCACTCATAAGTAGAAGATAAAAACAACAAACAAACACATAGCAACAGAGATTGGACTGGTGGTTACCAGAGGGGAAGGGGGGAGGTAGGAAGGGAAAAGGGATGATTAGGCACACATGTGTGGTGACGGATTGTAATTAGTCTCTGGGTGCTAAACATGATGCAATATACACAGAATTTGAAAGATATTATGATGTACACCTGAAAGTTATAGAATGTTATAACCCAATCTTACTGCAATAAAGACAATAAAAAAATAATAAATCAATTTTTAAAAATTGGTTTCATAAAATTTAAATAGAGGATATAAACACAAGGTAGAAACTTTAGGTTGTGAGTGAAACAAAGAGCAGTCTCCCCAAGTTCTGAAAACAGTCTTTCTTAAAAATAAGAATTTCCTGGTTACTGTCAGTCTCATCGTTTCTGACTTAACAACCTATTTTGAACTGCCTTAAAATCCAAAAACATTCTGATATTGAATTGCTCGGTGGCATAGTGGTTAAGTTCACATGCTCGGCTTTCGTGGCCCGGGGTTCATGGGTTCGGATCCCAAGTGCAGACCTACACACCACTCATCAAGCCATGCTGTGGCAGTGTTCCACATACAACACAGAGGGAGACTGGCACGGATGTTAGCTCAGTGACAAACTTCCTCAAACGAAAAGGGGGAGCTTGGCAACAGATGTTAGCTCTGGGCCAAAGTTCCTCACCAAAAATAAATAGATGAATAAATTTGAATAAATATAAACAGCCTAGAAAAAACTACTTCCTCGTATAACTTTCTACCCAATTATTTTAAATTCTTTAAATTATGTATTTAAATCCTCTGTACATCATCTGTGATATAATATTTTATAAAATTCTAACTATCAGCATTCCGTGATGATTTTCTTTTTCTCGTCTTTTAGTGTTAACATTCTATTTTGCTCTCTTAGTTGTAACAGCAGAGAAGTCTCACAGGAGCTAAACCGGAAGAACCAGCACAATTACTAATCGAATCCTTCCTCCTCCTTCCTCTCTGGATTCTTCCTGAAGAAAAGCACAGGTAGAAATACATGGTTTCTAGGTTCTGGCCTCCTGTTATCCTCTCAGCCACATTCATTAATCTTATCAATTTGCACTCCTGATTAGTGAAAAACATGGCTCACTGAGAATTATCCACCGATCAATATGAAGTTGATTTGGAATCCAGAGCCATTACTTCTTTCTTTTTTCAGCATGTCTTTCTTCCCTAGAGCAAAACCCTGCATTGAATTAGCCTGCCTGTGTCTGGGAGTGTGCATGGACTCCAGAGAGACAGAGGCAAAGAAGATGGCAGAGAGGGAGAGACCTTGCCGGCACTCCATCTCCACAGTCTTCTGCAGCAAGGCTCGCTACACAGTACATCCCATCTTTCTGGCCCAGAGAAGGGGTTGGGTGGGGAACTGACCTGCGTTTCTCCCAGATATTGTAACCTTGAGCAGAGAAGGTGACCAAAGATAAGTCACCCACTAGAAGGATGTCTAGACACAGGTCAACAGACAACCGGCTCCAACCCTAAAGCCTCATGATTCAATTCTTCCTCTGAGTCATTCTGAATCCTCTCAACAAATCTATTTTCTTTAAGATTGGTCTCCATTTTCTGTATCTATAAGAGAGGGGGCTGGGGTGGGATTTGAGGAGGAGGTAAGAAAAAACAAGCCACAATGGTAGAAGTGACAAAGTAAACAATCCACAATTAAATTATTCAAATAATTATTCAAATATTTCAAATAATGTATGATTATTCAAATCATACTGATGATTAAAAATAGGAAAGTATGTTTGTATTTACTATTTCTTCAAAGTTTTTCGTTTAGGATTCCAGCCACAGCTCATCCTTCACTACCATTCCAACAAGACTGGAAGTGCAGTATGGAATTGACAGAAGCATGAGATCAGTCTCCAAAATAAAGGAGGTCCAGGTAAGCTGCATCTCAATGAGGCTAGAGAGGGATAACTCTTAAGGCCTTCCACCCAGTCGCTGCTTACTGAAACAAAAACAAAATTTACTCACCAGACTTCTTTTAAATAGAGCAGGTGGTGTTTCCAAAAATGCTTTTCTTTTTTTAGGACTAGCACCTGAGCTGACACCTGTTGCCAATCTTCTTTTTTTTTTTTTTCCTCTTCTCCCCAAAGCCCCCCAGTACATAGTTGTAGGTCCTTCTGGCTCTGCTATGTGGGACACCACCTCAGCATGGCTTGATGAGTGGTGCTAAGTCCATTCCCAGGATCCAAACCAGTGAAACCCTGGGCCACTGAAGTGGAGCATGCGAACTTAACCACTGAGCAATGGGGCCAGCCCCCAAAATGTTTTTTAAACGTTTCTAATCTAATTTGTCATTGATAGACTAAACACATAAAACAATGACCAAGAGATAAGCCTTAAAACTCAATAGTCTGATTAGTTAAAATAAACTTCTCTAAAAACCTAGCACATTATGACCAACATACCAAGGATAAAAGAACTCCCTTCTATTACGTTATCCGTGAAGAATGGCACCATTACCATTCATTTGAAGTTAGACACCTGAAGGGAACCTGGACAGAAGAAACACATCAAAGACCCAGCGAAGCATGACTTCAAACGGTCCAGCACAGATGTGAGCTTCTGGGAAACAGCCTGCTTCGATGCCAGAGCTCACACACAGGGCTGACTGTTCATTTTCAAACCAGAAAAGTCGATGAACAGTATCACCACAAATTGTCTCATAATAAACTACCACAGATTTACCTGGCAAGGGTTTACTCTTTATTAATAGAGCAACTATGAGTCAAAACAGTGTGTAGTTGAGACCATGAACCCCAGATTCCAGCTCCCTGGGTTCTCTAGCTTGACTGTTTTTTTCCAGTTATGTGAATAATTCTGGGCAAGTTATTTATTCAGACTGGAACTTGACTTTTTCAGGGTTGATATAAATACTAAATGTGATTATATTTTAAACATTAAAACAGTACCTGGCATATAATAATCCTATTCCTGCTTGAAAACAGTTTTCTTTACTATCCAAGTCTCATACGAGATCTGGGTATCAGAGTAAATGATACCTATTTCCTAAAAACAGACAGACAGACACAAGTGTGTGTGTGTATGTGTATACATGTAAAATGAAAATATAATTAAATTTAAAATGTACTGAACAGTACTTTCAGTGAGGCATTTTTATTAATGAAGACAGATTCTTTTTCTCTCTTAGTTTTCATCCCTTAATTATCTCAGAGGAAACCTGGGGTTAAGAGTTCAACTCTAGTTTTTAAACTGTCGTGCAGGACAATTCCAGCCACTCAACACATTTACAGACTAAGTTTAATGACCTAGGGTACACAGCATGTCAAAAAATAAAGTATCCTCAGACATTTTTACCCTGGTTATTAATATTCAAGAAGCAGCTACTTCCCAAGACTGTATGTGTCACTGTAAGTAGAAGTGAACTGTGGATAACTTGCCACAATTATTGTGGCATAATTATTGTGGACAATAATTTATAAAAACCATGGCTTAAAATATCTCTAGAATATAATATTTCATAAATATCTTTGAGTGTTCTCTTTATTTTATACATCAAAATGTTTGTATTAAAGAGTCTATTAGGTAAAAATTATGTAAGACTTACTTACAAATACCTATTGGTATCAAAGGATGTTTGAAGTCACAGGTTAAATAATAGCTTTAGAGCATTCACTTTAGTCAAAGAATTAAACACAATTTTTTATTTATACTTAAGTGTATTATGGAATATAATATAAAGTTATAATTAATATTTAATATAAAACAAGAGACATTAAAAAAAAAGTCTGTGCCTCAGGCTACTTGTCCAAGGTCCCTGGGGTGTGTGTTCACTGACCCTACCCACTGGTACTATGGGAACTCTTCTTTGTATCGTCAACATCTGTTTTCCCACTTCCCAAAAAGCCCTAGTTTCCACTGGGGACGTGTGTGATTCTGGGGCCCCTGACTCCATGCCCAGCCCCATGGATGAAGCCCACGGTCTAATCAGAGTGAGTCTCAGCACTTTCACTAGAATTTCTGGGATGAATGCTCTAGGCACTTACTCTGGACAATATGGCATGAAGATGTGAGGCAATGAGGACGTCCCACCTGGAGATGGCACAAACATGTGAGGCAGGGCAGAGTCCAGAGTATTTCAGAAAACAGAGCTGGATCCCGATGACACTCTGACCCTCTGGATCAAACCTTGCCTCAGGCCTGATACACTTTAACTTTTTTATTTTGTGAGCCAGTACATCTCTTTCATTGTTTAAGAACGTTAGAGATGCATTTTCTGTAACACATAGATATTTTTGTTAAAAAGTTGAAAAAACTATGACTTAAAGCAACAGAGCAAAGATTTTATTATCCATTCATCTTTTCCACTACTCAAGTCAGTGCCTCTTTCTCTCCTCACATACTCCTCTCCCTCACTATTCCCATGTGCTTGACATCTAGAATTCCTATCAATGTACGTCCATCCCTTCCTTTATGAGTTATCTTAAAGCTGGGGCATGATCAGCCCTGAATCATCCCACCAAAATCTAAACAAAGCTGCCTTTGTTTCTGTCATGACCTTTCTTGCCATCTATATTCTACAGCCCTAAAGAATCATAGGCCATTTCTTTAGTGTGAAGAACTGTTACTATAAAAGGGGAAAGCTGAAAGCTGAACACAGATAACAGAGTTCTTCATTTACAAACAATCTGGATTTTTTTAAGTTTCTTCTTCCTGGAACGTTACACTTGAAAGTTCATTTTTAATTTTCCCTAGACTTCCACACTCTCCAGTGAGAGACAAATCTTCCCCTTTATCGGCCCTCCTCTACTGCCTCCTCCTATTTTGAGGAAAAGTTCTCCTTTTTGCCAATCAAGACCAATCTCTCCATCTATACTTCCCTACTTTGTCTCCTATATTTTGAATTATTTTATTCTTCTGAGTCCCTCCTCACAGCTTACAGCATTTTTAAGTCTTTTCTTTCACAAATTAAAAAAAAAATCCCACATAATACTAGCTATCCTGACTCCCATCCAATTCTTCTGCTTGGATAAAATAAATTATTACAATTTACTTCACCTGTTTATTTTTTACTTTTTGTAAGGTGCTACTAAAAATTTTAAACTACATACTTGGCTCACATTATATGTCTGCTGCACAGCACTGTGCCAGAGGCAACCAATTTCAGCTCTTACCTGTGCCTTGTCTTCCCTTTGGCCACACTGAACCCTGAGCAGCGCCTCAGACAGATGGCGCGTCTCCCCCGCGTGGAATGCCCTATCTGGGCAGGGCTGCTTCCTCTTCTCCTTCCAAGATTTAGCTCAGCTGCCAGCTCATCCTCAAAGCCTTTTCCCTCCCGGCCTTCCTTTCCTTCCCCAGTGAAAGTGTCTTCTTCCTCTGGGACCCACTGCACAACTTTCTGATTTCTATGGTAGACCCATAAAACATCACTGTAGATAAGCCCTTAATTTACACTTTTTAAGGCAACAAACTTCTTAAAATTGCTAGCACGTAAAACAGCAGTATCTTTTTTTAAAGAAGTTTTTTATATTTAAGACAAAAAACCAACTATTCGCAAAAGGTCTTGCTCAATAACAGGTACCCAGGAGAGAATAACAGAGATCTAAGGGACCTATCTTATCTCTAAGGGGAATACCAGACAGCCTCTGGCCTGATGCCCACCTTTCTGAAGTTAGGAACCCCATAAAAACATGACTCCGCATTTACATGTCACGTGCCTTAGGGTTCTGCAATGCCGAAAATATTCCTACTAGTCTAACATTCGCACCTCACCAAAAGTCCAATCATAGTAAGTATTCTAATTTTTTCAGACAGAAAAAGATAAATCAAAATATACTATTTATGAACATCACCTTTCAGATATCAGTTTCTTCCATGCCTAATATTTCTTGCATCAAATACAAAAATTTGAGTTAAAAACGCTTCTCTAACCACAAGAACAAATAATTGTCAGGTTTACTTTGAACTGAGTAGTAAATCAGCCCTGTAGTTCTATTGGGAAAATATATATGTAATTAAAAGGTATACCTGCTAATAAGGAGTTGCCCATATCAGGGAAAAAAAATACTCTGAATTAGAATTTTTTTTAAAACTTCAGAAACATTACACTTTTGGTCACTAGGAAGAAGAGACTTAGGCAGCACAGGATAGGAGTTAAGAGGGCGGGCCCTGGGGTCAGATGACTCGAGTTCAATGTAGCTGTGACACTTTGGGCAAGTTACTTAACTCTTCACGGTTATTTTTATCTTTTTGAGGATTAAATAAGTTTATGAGGACAAATTAAAGGGTTTAAAAGAGTGCTTGGCACATGGTAAATGGCAAAAAAAGGTCAAAAAAATCATAAATCAAGTCAAAATACAAATTGTTATTATTTCCAAATCATCACAAAGGGCTATTTTTTTCCACAATACATAACAAGCTCCTAAAAACTAAACAAGAACAAAGACCAATAATTCATGAAAAATAATCAATGTGAACAAAGATTTTACTAAAAAATCAAACATAAGTGTTTTTTAACTATATGAGAAGATGCCAAACTTTCTCTCATAATAAGAAAAATTCAAAGTAAAACATTAAAGAGATAGTATGTTTTCTTTACCAGCTTTGCAAAACTTTAAGAGTTTGATACCCATTCACTGGTAGCAGACAGCGAAGCAGTTACTCACACATGCAGGTGGGCGTGGAAATCTGTACAAACTCTGTAGTGTGCAGCTCTGTGCTCTAGGAAGTGTTCCTGCAGCTCCATGCATGAGTGTATACAAATAACAAATGGCTAGAAAAACCAAACCATGTCATATCCATACACTGCTGTTAAAAGAACTATATGCAGCACTTAGAGGAATGATGCGGCTTTATCTGCATTAATATGGAATGACAGACCACATACACTGTTAAGTGAAAGCAACATACAGATCACTGTATATAGCTACTCTAATTTGTATTTATAAAGCAAGAAATACATATATTATATATGATATACATGCTATACGCACTGTTCTGTGTCACATATATGTCTATGTACACATGTATACACACCCACACACACAATCTCTGGAAGGATATCAAGAACCTGGTCCCAGTAACTGTCTCTGGCGAGGCCATCTGAGTGGATGGGAGACAGGAGCAGGAGGAAGCTTACCTCTGCAGCTTCTGAGTTTTGTACCATGTGCCTAAGAAACCTAATCACCCACTAAATTAAATCACTTATTTTTTTAAAAACCAAGTTCCTAAGCACTTTTTTACTCTGTTGCACCAAGCCCTTAACAAAGCACATATGCAGACTGAAGCACTACATATATGTGAGTTACTATGAAAATAATGTCCTTCAATTTTTCCAACAGTCATCTCCTTTAAGTGTTTCGATAGGAAAAACTTCCCATAAACTAAGATTAGAATGTATATCAAGAAACATTGAAAACCATTTACAATTATTTTCATCATCAGATTAACTACCATTAATAGGAAACATGAGGCATCTAAATGGCTAGTAATCTCTCTCTCTCTTTTCTTTTTTTTTTTTTTAAAGACTGGCACCTCAGCTAACATCTGTTGCCACTCTTTTTTTTCCTTCTTCTTCTTCTCCTGCCCAAAGCCCCCCAGTACCTAGTTGTATGTCCTTCTGGTTGTCCTACGTGGGACGCCACCTCAGTACGGCTTGATGAGTGGTGTTAGGTCCACACCCAGGATCCAAACCGGTGAAACCCTGAGCCACCAAAGCAGAACACGCCAACTAAGCCACTCGCCCACAAGGCCAGCCCCATCTCACTTATTAAAAGTTAGCATGGTCTTAGGAGATAGAATCTTTAAATAGTAGAATTTTACAAAAGTTACACTTAATAAATATTTTCAATATACATTGGCATCTAAAAATATATTATTCCTTCTTTCGGGACATACATGCTTATCACCAAAGAGATTATTGCTATGACAACATAACATGTTTTGTCAACTGATATAATTTATTGCAATTCGGAAAAGCTGTTAATCTTACTAGAAGATCGTTCCATTTTTAAACAGCATTTCTTTAAGAAAATAACTTCAGACAAAGTGTTAGCATGCACAGGGAATGACTTTGGAGTTGAAGATCCGTGTGCATGCTGCTGCCAACAAAAAAACCTATCAGCAAATTGTGTCTGACATTTTAAAAACTGCTGTAAAGATAACCTGTAGAAACCTATAAAAAATAAAAACGCCTTAGAGGAAAATCTTTACAACTGTCTACATAATCAAAGATGACTCAGACAAACCAATAAAATCTATGTCTTCCAAAACAAGCCTCTAAACTGAAAAAGCAAACGGTTTTCAAATCGTTAACACCTCATCGAGGTGAGGAGAAAAGACTATACCCTACCTCTGAAGGATACTTTCAAAGAAAAGAAAATGAACAAAGCGCACAGTTGTTCAGACTCCTCTGCGATTTTAATGACAGCCTCATTCTTAAGAACTGTCGAGTTCAGTCAGTGGGGAAAAAATTAGTCTCCTTTACTAGCAAAATATCTACCGTAGGCACTGCCAATTCCCTTTCAGAGGAAGATATGGAAGAGCTGCTAACAGCTGTGTGTTGGTGACGCTGAACTTTCTGCACTGGATAATCAGTGATCCAGAAAGCATAAAACACACCCATTCTGGTGAACCATTTTATTGGTTCTGGTTCATAAGGTTCTAAAGTACAGAACTCCATTTCCTACGCCAAACCTTAATCTCCAAGTGAAATAAGATTTAAGGTCTTTGAAGCGGTTCAATTTTGATCAGTTTTTCACTGCCAATGTCAAAGTTGTAGAAGAATTCAAAGAAGCACACAAAAATCTTAGAGTTTCAAAGAGATTAAAAAAAAAAAAAGGCTCCCTTGGCTTTTCAAACCAGAGAGGAGGTAAAGGGGGAAAAACAGTAGTCCTCAAGTGTGCAAAGTTGGAGGAAGGAAGGAAAAAGAAAGGGGAAACACTAAGAGGAGGGAAGACAGTAAGACAAGTGTAAGAGAAAAAAGGATAGAAGGAAAGGAAAACAAGCAGGTAACGAATACTACCTGATGGAACTGACCTGTCCCCCAGACACATCTGTACTTGAAAAGCTCATGCAGAAGCCTGGGCGTCCAACTTATCCTGACGCTGAATGACTCCCCCCAGGCACTTGCCTCAGGGTGATCACCTGCAGCTGCACACAAGGGTACACAACGGTGCCTCCTACAGCCCCATGGCAGCCCAGGGAAGCTGTTCCAGCTGGTGATATTTAAATCCCCAGGTGTAATGGAAAATGACTGGCAACATTCATACTATGATCAGCATATTTCAAGCACAATAATACTTCTATTTTGCACAATTTGCAAATATTGAAAATATTTTTTTCAAGGCCAGCCCTGTGGGCTAGTGGTTAAATGTTCGGTGCACTCCACTTCAGCAGCCTAGAAATAACCCAATTGTAATGATAAACTGTTAAAATTCCATACGGAACACAGCTAATGATGGGGCAGCCTCTGGCAGAGGACTGGTGGGAATATTAGAAAAGGTTAGGCTAAGGATGTGCCTTTTGAGCTCAAATATGAAGCATGAGAAAATAATCAGTTGGCCAAGAGAGGATGAGGAAGAAAGGATTCAGGAGAGTGAATAACAGACAGATACAAAATCCTCCAAAGATGGAAAGTAGCTTGAAAGGACCAGGGAAAAAGGAGAAGTGTGGAGAACAGACGGTGGCCGGATAATGGGGCTGTTGTATGGGTCTTGTTAAGGATATTTTCTTTACCCTAAGAATAATGAAAGGTTTTTGAAGGTCAAATGAAACATGATAACTACTAGTATTTATTGACCATCAACTAAGTGCCAAGGACTATTCTAAGCACTTCATATTAATTAACCTTTTTAATTCTCATAACTCTATGAAGGAGGGACTATGTGTATCTACATTTTAAAGATGAGAACACTGTAATGCACAGAAAGTGAAACGTCATGCTCAATGTTAGTGTAGAGTGAGCATATGACCTATGCAGTGTGACTTTTATACTCCCTTTCTGCATGAGATCAACCTGATCAAACAAGGAAATCAGTTGCTCTATGGTACAAACAAACCTTCCTCCATCAACCCTTAGAAACTCTAATTAACTGGAATAATAATGGTGTCTGGAGTAGATAATCATTTACCGCCAGCAGTAAATTCCCCCAAAATTAATACATACTTACATGATTAACATTATTAATATCCACCTGTACTATTTCAGACATCATGGCAGTATCTGGAGGTAAATTTTCCAAAAGGAAGCTCCAGTAGTAACAGTATCTGGAAGAGTTTAAAAAAGAGGAGGAAGGAGGACTCTAAAATTATAAACTGTACCAAATCAAATCCTACCTATGATGCTGACATCATTAACAAGAAATTAATAAAAACTAGTGACTCACAAATATTTTAAACATTGGAATTTTAAAATTAAGACTAGCTTTATTGACACAGTATGACCAGCTTGATCTTCTAAGGAGACAGATTATATTCACAAACACAAAATATACTGAAGCACATAAATGTAAACACACATATGGATAGAATTTTGTAATCACACCTGGTGTCCACATACTAACATTCCTGAAAAAGACTTTAAGGCATAAATACTCAAATAAAATTTTTCCTAAATATGGAATTTTCCCTTTTGAAGATGTCCCAATAAATAATTCATTGTTTATTTCTAGGGAAATTCACTATAAAAATATATGCAAGTTATTTAATACAAATTTTCTTGCTTTTTTTTTTTTTTTTTAAAGATTTTATTTTTTCCTTTTTCTCCCCAAAGCCCCCCAGTACATAGTTGTATATTCTTCGTTGTGGGTCCTTCTAGTTGTGGCATGTGGGACGCTGCCTCAGCGTGGTCTGACGAGCAGTGCCATGTCCGCGCCCAGGATTTGAACCAACGAAACACTGGGCCGCTTGCAGCGGAGCGCGCAAACTTAACCACTCGGCCACGGGGCCAGCCCCCAAATTTTCTTTCTTATGAGAGCCTAACATATTACTTAGAAGAGGCTTGGAGAACTCCATCATTACACATGTATTTTATTGAGATACAATTCCAAAAGTTTTTTAATTCAGGATAATTATGGTCTTTGTTTTTCCTACAACTCAACCTACAAAAGATAGAGGTACTAATTTTTTTTTTCAACTGATCCCTTCAACTCTTTTTTTTTGAAGAAGAAGAAGATTGGCCCTGAGGTAACATCTATTGCTGATCTTCCACTTTTTTTTTTCTCCCAAAAGCCCTAGTGCATAGTTGTATATCCTAGTTGTAAGTCCTTCTAGTTCTTCTATGTGGGATGCCACCACAGAACAGCTTGATGAGCAGTGTGTAGGTCTGCACCCAGGATCTGAACCATCAAACTCTGGGACCGCCAAAGCAGAGCATGCAAACTTGACCATATGCCACCAGGCTGGCCCCCAGAGGCACTAAGTTTTATCTTACATAAACTTCCCACTGCTCAAAGATATGCTTCCAAACTAAGTACTCATTTTCTTCCCAAGTTTAGAAATGTGTTACAATATTTCTGCACTATTTTTCAAGTTAATCACTGGGCAATTTAATGAACTGCATCCATCACATCACTGTATTTTATTCTACATTTCCCCTAAGAAACCTCTCACAACGCCCAGGGTCTAGATTATGCGCCTCTCCTTTTTCCCTGGCATCCTGGACTTCCTGACCAGAGCACTGCCCGCCTTAGGCAATACCTGTCTCCTCACCTCTACCCTCCCGTACACTACACGCTCTGTGATGATCAGCACTGTATTCACCAACGTATGCCCAGCACTTAGCACAGTGCCTACCGGGCCCCTACTAAGCAGCCAATAAGTAACTGTTGGAAGAACTTCCTGAGAAGAGCACCATAAAGAAATTATGACCTGGAATAAATTGAGAGAGTCAGGAAGCTTAAAGAAAATGATAAAAAACACACCTCCTTATGAAAATTAAAATCCTGAGGAATTTTACTTTCTAATCCACAGTGGGCAAGTATGCACTTCTTCAATTTATGAAAGTATAAATCTGAAGTAGTCAGGGTGTGGTATATAGGGTCAGATATATAATCTAAATCTAATCCAATTTCACTTTTACTAAATCCTGAATCATACACTTTCAACACCTTTCTCACTCTACCACACCTCTTCTACTTGGCAAGCACGCATTTACTTTTTTTCATTGATGATTTCAAACACACACACACACATACATAGACATACGCACACTTCTGCATGAAATCTTGAGACCTAAACATCATTACTCAGGACAGAATGGTGGCTTTCTTTTAAAAGCATGTATATTTTAAGTTCAGCAGATCTTTATTTTCCAAACTATGTTCCGGGAACCCAGCGCAGTGGTTCTCACATGCATCAGAACCACCTGGAGGGCTTGTTAAAACACAGACTGCTGGCCCCACCTTCAGGATTCTGATTCAGTAGGTCTGGGGTGGGGCCCAGGTGATGGCAATGCTGCTGGTCCTGGAACCACACTTCAAGGACTAATGCCCTAGGGTACTGTCAATAGATGTTCTGTGAGGGGACAACATTCATTCTCAATATTGTCGGAAAATGCTACACATTTTCATATGCCCTCTTACAATTTCACTATACACACTAGCATATTAAAAATTCTGAAAAGTTCTGGAGTAAATTAACAGTTTTACATTATTTATCAAAATTATTTAACCTTGGAATCAAAGAGCAATCATTAACATCTGTAGAATACACTTTGGAAAAATCTACATTTGACTCTTTAGAATGGTTTCCTTAAAATGTATTTCAGCAGAACATAATTCTGTCCTTGGAAATAATCCAACTTCTTACCATGTATGACTCCTGTCCAAATCAAATAACAGCATCTCAACTTCACAGCAGGCATGGTTCATCCAATCATCGCTACCATTTCCCACAGTGCTAACTTCTGTAGCTTTTGGTGTGAAGCAAAGACCAAGATCACACAATCACACATAAAGGTAATCCTTTAATTACCAATCCAACTAATTAGAAGTTATGCATAATTTAACATTATTTTGTGAAAGCCACAAATCCACAGTATTTGTTCACATTTACTAATAAAATGTTTGAAATAATGGAATTAAAGACCTTAAGTATATTAGGTCAAAATAGTTTCTCACACAAGATCTTACCTGTTGTTTACAAACACGTCATGTGAAGCTGACATGGCAGGCACTCCCTCTCACTGTTACGACGAGTTAGTTCACTGAGGAAAGGAGCAGCAAGTGAGTCACCAATTCATGGAACTAGGTGATGACATGTCCTTTGACTCACGTTCCAGTCATCTCTCCATTACACGGTGCTGGCTCGCTGCTAACTTTAATACTCATCCCGTTCATTTTATCTAGCAACTTTTCACTCTCTCCTTCCTTTTAACCACAAAAACTGCATGTAAAAGTACATACATATCTAAATCTTTCACATTCTAGTCCAGACAGATACACCTGAATACTGCTACATTAGAAGCTAAGCACTGCTGGCTGCCATGAGAATAGCAAAAATGAATTCCTCGGGGAATAAAAAGAAAGAGAGAGTCACTTCTGAAGGAGGGCATTAGTGAATATTTACTAGGACTTAAAGGATGTAAGCTCCATGAGGCAAAAGACTTTTGTCTGTGGTAGTGCCTAGCTCACTGCAGGTACCTGACATCCATTTGTAGAATCTGTGAATGACTGAGAAGCCATAATTTAAAAACAGCACAGAAACATAAATAACATGTTTAAGAGAGTTTAGTCCTTTATACAAACTTGACTTTAAAAGGATTATTTAGACTTCCAAAGGGCAATACAGACCTCATATAATATAACCATACTGTCTTATGTCAAAGACAGAGGAACTACCACTGAAAACTCTGACCCTAGGAAAGCAGATGCCTTTGCTGCTGAGACCCCTCCAGCTCAAGCAGAGAAACAGCGGGGGGGGGGGGGGGGAGCAATGGGAAAAAGAGAACACCTACTAAACAGAACGCCATTCAGGAACAGTATTCATTTCATCAGCCAAATCTGATTATATTTCATATTAGAAAAACTACTTGCTAAAAAATCCACAGGTTTTCTTTTTAGAATTCTGTATTTGGGGCTTATTTTCATATCATTTTGAAAGTAGTATTATGCTACTTTTTTTAATCATATAAATTATTTTAGTTAAAGAATTTACATCTGTTTTGAAAGTCATGTCAAAGTTGTTATATTTGAATTCCTAAATTTTACTGGCAAAATTGTTACTCTTGGAAATGTAAGATTGTTCACTGAAATCTCTAGGATTAATATAAAACTATTCACTTCAGTTTCAACAATTTAATATTATGAGTATATATTTACCTTTCCCTGTGGGTAGGCAGAATAAAATTTTTCCTAAATTACTAATAACAGAGACTTCTGACAGGAGGCAGGGTAGCAATTATGCATCTGTTTCCATTTTTACTATTGTACAGAACTTTCCAGATGTTTCTCTTTCACTGGTATTCCCTAAAGAATACATTCACTAGGTTTCCTTTATAACCACCTTACTAATGGTAACGGTAACTGAATAGAAAAGAAAAAACTCCTTAATAGAAAACTCAGTGATTCCCTATTTTTCATATTACAAGAAAATCCAAAATCCACAAGAACGACTTCCCCTACAAAAACGGCTTAAACAAATGAGAGCAAGGATGCAGCAGAAGAGCACAGTGGAAAAGAGAACAGAGTGAGCAGGAGGTAAATCTGGAAGCAGTCTGGCCCCAGTGAGCTTTCACACACTTTAGAAGACGACCCCCTCGCTGCAGGTGTGCACATGCCGGCACAGACAGATGAGGAACATCTGCAGCATCCCTGCAACCCTCCTCGAACCTCAACACTCTTCCCAAGCTGTCGACTCCACCACCAAGAGACTGCGGCCACAGTCCCCGGCGAGAGCCCCAGCTAGTCCATTCTAAGTAACCAGTTTCACTTATGCTTCACAATGTATCTTCAAAAACCTAAGTTCTACACTCAGTACCCTTCAGCAATTCATTTATCTCTTGACTGGCTATTATCAAAGAAAACAAGAAACAAAATATGATTTCATATTCTTTTCATGAAATTATTTTTAAAATACTTTTTTACACAAATAAAAATAAACTTTTAGATCCTGTCCCAGTAAACAACGGCATGAGAGAAATTTTTAAAAAGTAATATCCTTATTGCAAAGGCAAGGAATTAAAATAGAAATGTTATAACATGCCCGGCTCCAATGTTCAGAAAACCAGAAAAAATTTTCCTTTGTTGTAATATTTTTTTAAATTCTCCACAAACGTAATATATATTTATGAGATCATGTGAAATCCATTTTGTTTCCATATTCAGCAAAGCACTTTGACATCTGTACACACACAGGACAGATTCATCCATTACAGTAGCCACTCAGATTTACTCTCCAACATCCATTTCAACACAAATGATAATTCTAAGCCACTCACTGTCATCCGTTTCCCCTGTTAATGATAGTTTAGGAATGGGAAAGTGGCCTAATTCTTGCCAATGAGAAGACAGGCCAAGCCTGCTGTGGGGATTCTGGAAAGGAGTTCTTCCACGCTAAGACAGAGGCATAATAAAAGATGGTTCCTGTTCTTCCTCTGGAAATGTTCTCATAGCTGAAGGTGGTATGTGGTGCTAACAGCCAGAGGATGAGGCCAACACAGAATATCAGAGACTACAGAAGAACAACCAAACCAACCCAGTCTGCAATGACGTCACTGAGTCTCCAGTCTGTCTCAATCAGCCCTGGCCCCACTCTACCTAGACATCCACTCAAGAGAGATTAGAAATTCCTTTCCTGCTCAAGTCACTTTAAATTGAAATTCTCTGTTTCTATGCAAAATTATTCTGATATACCAATGAAAGAAAATGTCAATTTAAATTAGTCAAATGGACTATTCATATCTACAACAATCAGCATCTAAAATTTTGTAGAAAACAGACAGTAATTTGAACATTACATATAACTTTATTAAATTCACAGACCAAAATAAAACTTACCTAATATAAAAATGTTCTTACTCAAAAGTCTAGCACCAAAATTCCCCCACTGACTTTCCCACTTAACAGAAAAGCTTTTTGTGAATCAAATATTTTGAATAAGGTTCTTGTCCTCTTTCACAATTAAATATTTTCATTCAAACAAACTTAAGTCTCTAAACACCATATAGACAGTAAAAAAATGTTTTGATTCTATAATTTGTTGGATCTAATGAGATTTTAGGAAATAACTAGGATGTTCAAGAACAGAGCAGTTCAAGTGTCACATGGAGGCACCACACGGGTGTCTGCAGTTTGGAAGCTCCTAGGGCGATTAAGACTTCTGATCTGTTTACATGCCCACAGTCCACTAAAGAAACCAGACACAGAACAATCACCAGCTAGGAAGTGCTATGGCAGAGCTGTATACCAGCCCAAAGAAGGGAGCATCTCATTAACTGGGGAGTTCACGGAGAAGGAGAAACTTATGGTGAGCAAGGTTTCCTTAGCTTCCTCCCGAACAGCTGCATGGGAAAGTGTTGGCAATGATCAGGCTCATGAGAATCGTGCAGTTAAGTAAATGCATCAAAATCCAGACAAAAATGGTTTAAACTGTTAAACATTTGAGTTAGTAGCTCAATTATACATTTGATTTTGCTTCACTACAATTTTGAAAGAAATTTAAATACCAAATGAGATTTTGAACTCTAAAAACGAAAAGGACACTAAGATAAACTATTCTTCCATCTGTAGGTTGCTCAGACAGGCACATCTAACCTTTTCTGCACTCCCTATCTCAGATAGAAAATAGGCCAGAGAACTAAATGCAAGGTCAGTACTCTGCCATGTAGAAAGTTTGGGCTGTGTATGCAATAAAAGTTCTCAGTACGTAATCTCAGGTCTTTTTATTTTTTCTTCATAAACTGCGACCACTATTTCCTTCTATTCTGCTAGTTGTCTGTAAGAATCACTTTCTAGCCACCGGTTCCCTAAAGTAGGGGCAGACCTCCTCAAGACACAGATCTAAAAAACAGCTTTGCTCCAAAATCTTTCCCATAGCTCACAAATGTCCGTCCACAGAACCTGGCAGGCCATCAGGAGAGAAGCATAGGGGGAAAGGGGACAAAGCTAACTTTGCACTGTCAGCTCTCCCACCGACCCGTCAAAGGCGAAGGGACCCATTCCCTTTGCCCACTTTATTCTAGTTTTAACCAAAATTTTTAAAAGTAGCTTTGATCAGAATTCTTTAAAACCTTATGCTGCTCTTCAGTGAGGTGAACTTAGGATGTAGGCTGAGAAAGGGCAACACAACCTCAACAACAAATGATTTCAAAATATTTCAACTAAGCATTTCAAAGAGCTTCTGGTTAATAGGAAAGCTTACGGTATGGCAAACAGTAGCTGCCTGCGGAAACGTTGTACCAAAAGTTAACCTGAAAACATTTCTTTTTTGACATGAATGCTTTTTAAACTGGGAGGCAAAAGCATAATTTTATCTAAAGCACAAATCTTAGGAATCTCATTTCCCATTCAAACGCAATCATCGTTCAAGTCTTAGCTGAGAGGGAGGTCGCCACAGCACTGGGGAAGGAAGACTGGACCGAAGAGCGCTGCCCCACACAAGCCTTGGGATCCTGCGCCGGCTGAGCTGCTGCTCAGGCAATAATGCTGCTGCTCCGACGACCAGGCTGGGGCTAACAGGTCCCCTACCTGCTGGCTTCCAGTGCGTTCCTGGAACGCACCCCAACTAGTCACCCAGCTATGAAGCCTATGGCAGCGACGTTACAATGAGCCCTAGAGATCCACCTCAGCCCAAATCCGACTGTAATGCCCCTGCTATCATGCCCTCCCCATAGCCCCGGACAGAAGGTCACAGCAAGTCTCATCTGAGGAAGACACGGAAGCGAGGTGGCCAGCCAGCTCCCGTTCTCTCTCCTATTTCCGTTCTCTTTCTCTTCTGCCCTGTCCACCTTCCTCTTTATTCTTTCTTCCCTCTTTTCCAATTTCCCCCTTTCCTTCCAACTTATTAATTTACCCATCTATCCAATCACAGTTAAATATGTCCAATGGGCTGGGAAGCTGTGGACTGTAAACATAAGAGTAGTCTCTGCATTCTAGAAGCTCCCAACCCAGTAAAAACCAGACAAGCAGCAACCACCGCACAGTAAAACAAGTGCCCCCCCCCCCCCCCTACAGCACTGAACCAGCACACACACTGGAGTCTCATGAACTGGGGACGGGGAGGGAGGGGAGCTGGAAGAGTCGCTTACCTACCACCCAAATAGATGCACAAACTTACTAAAATCAACCCTTTTTAACTAGCTGTAGACGCATGGTTCCACCCAGGCCCCAAGAAGAAAACACTTATGAACCTTGTCCTTATTGCATTTCTAATTAAATCTGTACAATTTCGCACTTGCATCTTGTTCATTCCTATATCCGTATCGTCTAGCACAGTACCTAGCAAATCGTAGGTGCTCAAATATTTTACGGGATTGACGTCAATACCTTACGTGTACTGCTGTTTGTTGAACTCTTATTAATTTCAACTATTTTAAGATCCTCACAGGCAAGAACAATGTCCCACATTATCTTAAGCCAAACCTTAACTCTTTTACAGGAATTCTGTTTGGGATTAGAATTTAGATTTAAGTCTTTAAAAAGATTGTATGTAACATATACATTCTAGCTAAAATTATTTTTTGAGAAAATTTTGCTAATAATATTTTTAAATCTTTATTTTGTGTTAGTATTAAACTTCAAAAACGCTTAAAATCTTACCTCTTAAGTGCTTACTAACGCTTACTAGTTACAAAATACGTGTTTTCAATTAGTAGGTTGCAACACCTTTTGGCTTTATTTTCGCCACAATCTTCTGTGGCAATAAATTTAATTTCAAAAGAAAGTAGCTATAGATGATGGAACCCACTATAGCTGTGTAACACATAAATAAGTCTCGGCCAGCTTTAAAGTATATTAAAGAGAGCTGTGAAATATATGTGTAAACATGAAATTCTGAAGTGTTAATCCAGTGACACTTAAGTATTGGTTCCAGTTTATAAACAGATTCTTTTAAAGCTTCTAGGCAAAATCTGAGGAATGGCAATGGCATGCCCTGTCACAGCTGGTAAGAGTTAGAGCACATCGTGACCTCTAATGATCTCTCAGCGTCCATTATTCTAATTATTGTGAATACCGCATATTTGAAAACTCCAATTTTAACAACATGTGTTATTTGGTTGAAGTTAGTGCTAAAAGTAAAATGAATCAGGTTCTTTCTTCTAACCAGTTTAAATTTACCTCTTTTAATGCATGTTTCTGAGTATAAATTAGATTAGGTATCTACGTGATTTTGTTAACACCTATAAGAACTGAAAATATATGTACATTTCTGACTCTTATTTATATTTTACAACCTGAGCTAAGAATCCTAGGTACAACTGCTCTTTGAGAATAAGTTAGTATCCTTTTAAAAAGTTCTGATCTCTTTCAAATATTCAGAGACAAAGTTTCTGTTGATGCAAATCATTACTGTCTCTTTATGAGAAAAATATGTTTTAATGATAAGGCATTAAGTAATTTAAGACACACGTCCCATTGCACCCTCTGCGTAGTTCTAAGAATGAACAATGAACAAAGCGTTCTCCTGCCTGGGGTTTATAGACCCACTGGAAAGCAGACCAGCAGTCAGCTTCATCGATGGGTAAATCACTCTCAAATCATGACCTCTATAAAGCTCTCCAAGAAAACAAAGGTTTTTTTGTGGATGGCATATATTCCAATAGTCTTTAAATTTATCCAACAATTGATATTCTGGTGAAGTTAAACCATAAATTTTGGATTCAGACCATGTGATTTAAAATGTCTGCTGTCCGCAGGCAGGTCTAGCACCCTGGGAACACTCCTCCTGGCTTCCCTTCCCTTTCCACACGTATATTCCACATGTGTATCGCCGGGGGAGATGCTGCAGTGCTACTCTGAACAAGATGTGCTTCCCACGCCTCAAAGATCTCACAGTTCTGTAGGAAACACAACCTATCCAGACAATTTCAATTTTTTTTAGCTACTCACGAATCATGAGGCAAACTGGATGGGGCCAAGGAGAATGAGCAGGAGAGAACAAAAGCTCAGAGTGACAGACTGTTTCAAGGACGGTTCCTTTGGCAGGAAAGTGTTCCTCTGACTACAACTGAATAAAGTGTTTTCAAGCCAACCTTTCAAAAATCAAAATTTCATTAGGGAACTTCTGTACCACTACAAAAGTACTACCAACTGTGTCCAAATGTACAGCACTGGGTGAGCCCCTTGTTAAAAGATTTGTTTCTCACCATGAAACAGATACATATTCCCACAAAATCTCTGTCAGCATGTACTTGAAAATCTCAAGAGCATCCAGATTAGAGGGAAAGGTCACAACCAATGCTATATTTGTGAAGGACTGAATAAGGGTCTCAAATCTAGGTCCTTGGGGAGGAGGGAGCAGAACTTGTTTACACACACACAGAGTAAGCAGCTGTTTAAGTGGTGTGACTGGAGGGGGTGATGAAAGGGCCCCAGGCTGTGCCCCACTGCCCGAAATTCCCACACCGATCCTTCTGTGGAGCTCACACGGAAACTCCTGCTAAAAGGCAACTGGTATCAGAATGGGTAGCTCCTTAAAGCTATTTTCAGCCATTTTAGCTCAAACAGGTTTAGTTCATCAGCCGCTTTTATCATTTAACAGGGCTCAGAGAGAATGAGATGCTATCAAGAGAAGTTCTAAAGGTGAACGAGGGTTAACAAAAGCCTGGACACGGAGTTTTTCTAGTTAAAGAAAAAGAGGGGAAACATTAGGGTCCTTCACTCTGAACGGACTGGGCAAGCTCTAACCACAACATTGTGCCCTCTAGCCCAAGAGCAGCCCATAAGAGGAAGCTAAACGGACTTGAGAAAGTGTAGAGAATGGGTGTAGGATTTTTTTTTTCCTATAAACATCCCCCAAAATAAGTCTAGACTAATAAAACTTTTCTTGAAGGATACCATATACTTTCAGTTATACACAACTATAAGTAATTATATGGGATGAGGGAATAGCCAGTGGTAGAACATTTTCTGAGACACAGATCTTGACTAAAAATCAGGAGCGACCTTAGAATTTCCACCGGACTGTATGTTCCCCCAAGAGGAGAATTTCAGTATGTCTATTCATTGCTTTAATCTCAGCATCCAGAACAGTCCTTCGTTCACAGCAGGTGCTCAGCCACAGAGACACTGCAGCCTGGAAGCCAAGAGCTTAGACTCTACCAACGAGGAGGTCCAGCTCAGCTTCAGACCAACTGTACGACCCTGTGCAAGATATCCAGCCTTGTTACTCCTCAGTTTCCTCATGTGTAAAGTGAGTGTGATAACAGTACCTATCCTATGTAGTTGTCATGGAAATTAAATGAGTTAAACATATAAAGTTCTTAGAGCAGGGCCTGGCACAAAATTAGCAGTATATAAATATTGGATATTATTGTTTGTTGAATCCATAAGGAGACCTAGAAAGCTAAACTAAAATAGCAAGAGCATGAATAAAAGAACAAGACAAAGGTACTGTAATGACCTGACCACAAGGATATCTATAAAGGAGTCCTAATAAAGTAATGAAAAAGAGAGCATACAAAGAGTAGTACTGATTTTATTACAGAAAAATAATCCAGGGTATTCATCCTCAAACCTAGGTTAACAATGGAATCATCTGCAGAGCTTTCTAAAAAGCTGATGCCTAGGCCCAGCTGCAGAGTTTCTGACTTAATTCTTAACGTCCCCCAGGTGATCCTACCATGAAGCGATAGTGAAGAACCACCCACCCAGAATTATGGTTTCCAGTCTTTCCACCTCAGTGCATCTGAGGCATATACCACATTCCATCACTATGAGAAACTCCCGTGAAAGTGGTTGTAAGGGGAAAAGTGTGGAGCCATCAGAAAAGGTTCTCTGTAGGATCCTGATGCCTTCTGTTGAGGCGCACCCACCTGCCAGCATCACCTCCTGACCCTGGTGCATTTGCAGACCCTATCTCCCATCCACACAGCAACCCTGGAAGCAGGAGAAATTTTAAAAATAATTAGCAACCAATTAGACACAGGCACTGATCAATCAGAATGATACTAGCTGAACGCAACAAAAGAACATGGCTAATTATTAGCCCTGCCTACAAGGGAGATATTAGGAGTCCCATTTTGCACACCAGGAAGAGAAACTGAGGCGTTGAGGCTAATATGCCAAAGGCCACAAACCTAAGAGACAGCAGAGACAGAATATGGGCTAATCAAAGAATGAAAAGGGGAAATTTCTGAAACCGTGAAAGGAAAATGACACAGTATTTGAAAAGTTCGGCGCCCAAAAACAAATTCTCTAGGGGTTTTTGTGGTACACTCTTCTCAGAATTAAACTATTATCTCCTACACCAGCCAAGAATTCTCAAAAGGCTTCACAGGTGTGAAATTACCACTTCTACACAGACAGACACATGGGAAGAGAAAACAACTTGCACTTTAAAGAATGGGATGAGCTTGGACACCAAAACTGTTCAACATAACTGATCATGCTAGTAGCCAAAAGTACCAAAAGGAAAAATTGGGTGTAATATAATAACCTTAAAAAATGTCAGAGACTATGCTCTTTTTATACATGTCATCTAACTTATTCCTTACAATAACCACATTAGGCTGGCTACGGTATGACTCACACTTTACAGACCAGTAAACTCATGCTGGGAACAGACACATCACTTTCCCAAGCTCACACATCTAGTCAGGTGTGATGCTGAGATTAAAACCCAGACCAGCTAATTCCAGTGGCCATGTTCTTTATCACAATGTCCCCTCAAATTAGCAAGATACAAAATATTACCAATAACAATTGCCAATATTACCAATAACCACCAAACTGGCAAAACAAAAAAATACTACCAATACTGAGTATATATCATTAATAGAAGGATATGTTGCAAAGTTTTGAAAGAAACTTAGCAAAACATTTCCAATGCAAGAAAGATATATTCCTTTTCCTAGCAATTCCACTTTTAGGAATATAACCTCAGGAAATAAAGTGAAATAAGAAGACTTACTTGCTGGAAAATATGCAGAATTCATAATATTACATAGCAGCACTATATATATTATAATAGTCCAAATATCCATCCACAGAGATATAACTACATAATTTTTGTAACATTAAAATGTATAATCATTATGACCATATAACAACATGGAAAAATGACAAAAAGATACGTTAAATATGCAAGTGAACAGGCCTGAGAGGGACTAAGAAAGAAATGAAAATACCACATTACCTTGAGGTGGTAGAGTTCACAAGAATTTTTTAAAATTTTGTTCCCCATTAATGCTGTACTTTTGTGCAGTAAATACATTCTGCACAGAAAATACAGTTTAAAATTATAGTACAATAATATATGCATAACATCCAGTATAAATTTTGACATATAGTAACCATTTAATCAATAGCCAATAATCATAGCTAACATTTATGCACTTACTATATGCCCTGCACTGTTCTATGGAGTTTATATGCATTAACATCTTTAATCCTCGCAACAATCCTATACTTGTATTATCTCTAGTTTACTAATAAGGAAAACGAGGCAGGAGGAGGTAAGTAATTTGCCTAAGGTCAGCCAGCTAATACACTGCACACCCACGATGTGTTCCAGAGCCACACACTAAACAACCAGGCCGTTCTGCTCTTTGGCACTCACCATGTGACCCTGTCAAAAACTCCTATTACTGGAAGGCAGAATAAGGACATAGGTAAACAATTAGTAAGCATAACGTTTACGTATGGCAGTAATATGCTCTGGGTTTAGGAAAGCTTATTTTCTGAATCCAAGTTAAATATAAACCATCTTTGAAGTTCTCCTCTACCAAATTCTGGATTTATAAAAATGAGAATGGTACAGAAAAATAATTTTAAGATAATATGAATAAAACAAAGGTCACTGAGAAATACATCTTCATAAAAACAATCCATTTTTTCTCGTCATTATAACATATCCTTGCTCATTTTTAAATCTTATAATCTTTTAAAATATTTATGAACAGATCATAATTGAGTTATTTGCAACCAGTTTTAAATTAACTCTATTGTTTTCTCCAAAATGTGACCACAACGTACTCAAACTTCTACCCTGACCTTCAGACTTCCAGGGTAGTCTACTTAGCAACTGCCTACTCGGTATTTCCACCTGCATTTCTTATAGCCATAGCAACTTAAAGACGTCCAAAACTAAACCCCTGATATTTCCATCCCACATTCTCACTTTCCCCATCTTGACTTTGCTAACTCCCTTCTTCCAGTTGTACAGGCCAAAATCCTTAGTGTCATCCTCCACTCCTCTCTCATACCACAAAGGCAGTCTGTCAGCGTACAGTCTGAATCTGACCACGTTTCACCACCTCCACCCTATCCCTCTGGTCTAACTGGATTGTCGAGGTAGCGTCCTTACTCTTTCCCACCTTGGCCCATGACAGTCTACTCTCAACACAGCGGCCAATGCCATCCTTTCAAAACTTCAGTCAGATGGTGGCACCTCTCTTCTCAAAACTCTCTATCCTGTTTAACTCAGGGAAAATGCCAAAATCCTAATGACAGGCTACATGCTCCAGTGATCTGGCCCCCATCGCCCTCGGCCCTCATCTCCTTCCCGTCATGCTCCTCCAGCGTCACTGCCGTTCTTGCCATTCCTCACATGCAGGCCCCGCAGGTTTCTGCCTCAGCCTTGACACAGCTGTTCCCTCTACCTGGAAGTCCTTCCCATAGGAATCTAGAGAGCTTGCTTCCTCATGACCTTGGGGTCTCTCCTCAAGTTCACCTTCTCTAAATGCCCTCCTTGGTTCTGTAAGTTCTGTAAGTAATGGACCCTTCAACTGTTGCCGTGTCCCTTCCCTGCTTTGTTTCTATCCATAGCTGTTATGACCACCTGCCACCACATAGATTTTCTTGTTTACTTCATGTATTATCCGTCTCCCTTAAGAAAATATTAAACTCCATGCAGGCAGGAGTTTTATAATTTATCTTCATGACCTAGATCATCTCTGAGCACATGTAGGTGCTCAGTAAATATCTGTGTAATTATCAGTTAAAATTAGAACAATGGTTAAAATCTCTATGTGAGATGAAGTGAGGGAAGAAGCCTTAGAGTAAAACATCAAATATTGTCACAATAAGTTGCAATAAAGATTGTCTTAATCTTCTTGTATATTTTAATGTTTATTTTCCTGGACTTGATTCAAAGTCTATAAACTGTATTTAAGGTAAATTTAATAAAGTTTGGATCAAATGCATGACAATTTTACTTACCATATCTTCTGAATTTCTCATGACAAACCAAAAAACCACTTGCAGAAAATAACCGATGACAAATTTTTGGCAATCTACCTGTGGACTCTCTCCTGGACACTTCGAGCTCTCCACTCCCAGCGGCTGCCCTCCTCCTTCCTTCCCTGCCTCCGGTCTTTTCAACATTAACACCTCATTGGCTGTGCTAACAGGGTTATCTTTCTAAAATACAGATCTGACTATATCATCGCCCAAATTAGAAACGCACACACCTACCCAGTGCCTCAGAAAAAAGCAAAGAGCCTCAGTATGATCTGTAAAACCAGTCTAACCTATCGGGAAAGCACACATCCCACAATGCCTCCCCTACACTGCCAAATTTCCAGCCTTTCGAAGCTAATTCCAGGATCCCAATCGTGTCGTGACTTTCCAAAACTTCCATCACTTTGCCCATGCGGTCCTTTGCCTTGAATATGCTAATCCTTTCTATTCCAGGCAAATACTATCTGATTATTCAAAGCCAAGATGCTATCTTCTCTATGAAAACTACACGAACTCTCCTCAAAAACATTAGTCTCTTCCTCTTTACCATTTCCTGTATAATTAGTTGGATGTGTTAGAGGTCATAGACTAAGCTTCTCTCCCTTAACTGACTTTGAATTCTGGACAATTAGGGACTAAGTGTGTGCCCATCACACAGAAGACAGTCGGTGCCCAGTAAATGTTTGTTTAATGAATGAGAATATAAAACAATATCCTCTGGCAAGCAGAGCACAAAAGCTGGAAGAAAAAAACCTTTAAATGTCCTCTAGATATTGTTTCTATCATTTCTACAACAATTTTTGAACTATAGAAGTTAAATATTTTCATGCTTTCAAACTGCACAAGAACTTTATGAGGACCATTTACATCTCAAAACCTATAAATTCTACGAAAAAATAAATTTACACATCTCTGAATATGATAAAATCGTGTTTATATGGAAACACTGGCACCATATTTCAGTAGAAAACTTTTTTTGGCGCTCATTCACAGGGAGCAATAAATCATTGCCTTCTGGAAATGAATGTTATTGTGGGTGGGCCTTTTAGACAGAGAAAATATTTGGATTCAAAAGTTCCCTCCCTAGCATTGAAGAAAGTTGTCATGACCAAAGTATCGAGACTTAGCAGTTCTTAAACTTAGGAATTTTGTACTCAAACATTCAGTATAAGCTTAATTTTTTTAAAGAGCCATAAGTTCTCTTAATAATTAGCCTTGACTGGAGTATAATAATCATACTGGAGTCATTTTATTTAAGAATGAAAAGAAACTGATTTATAAAGACTGAGTTGCGGTTGATTATCTACAGTCTAGCACACAGCTAGACTCTATTCCTAGTCCCCTGCAGTTAGGTGAGGAGCTGTGCATGAGTTCTAGCCAATGGGATGTGAGCAAAAGCATGTGCAGCCCCTCCAGGCCTGGCCCACAAGAACCTCCAGTGTGCAATTTCCTGGCCCTTTCCCTTCAGTTGGCTTGATGCACATAAGCACCATGGAAACCATATATGCGAAATGATGGAGCCATAAAATCAGATCAGCCTGGGTCCTTGAACCACAAGTCAGAGAACCATTCCCTGGGTCGGAAAACCTGTTCTGGACATTATGTGAATAAGAAATAAACTTCTATTTCTTCTAATGGCAGTCACCTTTATTATGCTACTTTTTTTTCATTTCAGAGGGAATCATATAAACATCAGATTTTTCCTTATAATCGATAAATTTTCTACCCAAACTTCTTAACACTATGTTATGAAATATAAAAAAGATTATATATATTTATATACACAAAATATATACAACTAAAGATATTTGATCTCTCTTTTATACATATAGTATATAAAGTATATATAAAGCATATAAACTACATAGAATTTATACATAATATAGTACATAATTTATATAATTTTGCAGGTATTATTACATAAATAATTTATATACTATACATAATATATAATTTATATATGTAAACTATATATACCAAAGGTATTTGACCCATGCTTTAAAGAATAATGCCAAATTAATCTAATTAGCATCAAATAATTACCCTACTATGTGCCTGACACTGAGGTAGCCACTCGACACACAAGGATGAAAAAGACACAATGCACCCCAGTAGGACGGCATACTTCGCATATTTCTTCTCTGGCTTTACTCATAATCAACAGCTCCAAGAAACACAGTTTAGGTTATAGCTTTATAGTAGAAGAGATTTAGGTATGAAGCATATTTTATATATTTATGGAATAGACTTTTTTAAAATTTGGCTCTACATGCCATATAAAATACAAATCAAATTGCATTTGCTTTATCTCTGTGATGAAATGTTTGATATAGGCTTGCATCCCAACCTGCTGTATTCCTGACCTTGGGACAAGAACACAACACAATTTACTGCTAGTTCCCTTTCAGACACCAAATTTACACCTTCTCCTCTTGCACTGATTTTCTAATCCTGGAAAATGACTAGACACTACTCCAAGAGTCAGGAACAAAATGACTTATTCAAATATTTGGCAGTATTTGATTATATACCTATTTATGGTGTCATAAGTTACATGTTTTTCAAAGTTCCACATATTGCTTAGCATTCTGAGTACAACCAAGTTAATATGGTACTCATTAAAGACGGTATATGCCCAACAAGTGCCAAGTGTTGAACAAATTCTAACAGGTCTTTAACACAAAACAGTAAAAATACTTTGATCGGCTTGGAAGCAAATGCATGACAACATGCAGAATGACAAGGGAACATGACTCAAAAAGCTGTATTTCTTGAGTCGATAGATAGCAACAGCCTACATAATTCTCTCTCCTTATTCCCTGAGACTTTTATTTTAAGGCACATAAGACAGAAAAAGACTGTGCCACTTGGATCTACTGCCAACCTGTTTTAGGGTCAAAAAAGCTATAAATTCACTTGCTCTGTCCTGGTTTTAAACATCTGCAAAACAACTGACAGGTGACACTGACACACATACGTCCTTCAAGAATTCCAATTCTAGAGTCAAATAACAGCTGCCACCTGAGTCCCTCCCTCTCCTCGTGGGAGACACTTGGCTGTACTTTTGCCTCAAATCTTGGATACAGGCAGAGACCAGATGGATGTTTAGCTTTATGCAAAAACTGGTTTTCCTACAGTAGAAAGCTGACCAGTATTCCCGAGTCCTTCAGACTCTTGGCCACTGCTTCTGAAGAGTAAAACAAATGTGCTGCTGAAAGAGAAGGATAAAAATTATTCATGCAAAATACTGTTTCTCTTTTCCACAAGTTGGCAGGAAGGGACTGTGCAGTGTACACAAAAGGGAGGGAAAATACATGAATGGAAAAAAGCACTTAATGAGAATATTTCGTAATAAAGGAGACAGCAGCTGTACTAGGTATTCACTGTTTGTACTCTCTGACTCACAGTCGGCACAATCTTCAGAGACTTGAAAGTGATATCATCATCTGAAGCTCACACATTATGAAAGAACTGACGGGCTGCACATTTCACAGAGTAACAGTAACCTCATATCAAGCAAACTTGTGGGGGGTTTTTTATTATTATGATAGTGTAAAGGAGGTGAGACTAGAAAATGCTCAATGAGGACAATTTTATATAACATTCTACCTACACACGTTACTCAAGCAATAAGCATTCTATCAAGCTCCCTTCACATGCCTAGACACATGGCTATTCTGAAGTTTGATTCAAATATGATAAAAAGTAAAATGAACAAAAAAAGTCAGTCATCAAATGCATTTACAAAGATTCAATCATAGTAATGATCAAAGAAATGTAAAATTTTAGTCTTTTTAAATTATCAAATTAGCAAAAACTTGTGAAAATAAAGTCAGTGCTGAAACAGTGAAATAAAACAGGAATTGTGACACACCTCCAGTGTTGACAAAAAGTAAGCACAATCCTTTCAGATAGTAATTTTGAAAGTATATGTCTAGAACTTTATAATGCATATATTTCTTTGAATCATTAAAATTTTACCTTTGGTAACTAGCCTAAAGCAAAATCATGACCATATAAAAAGCCACATGCTAAAACTGCTCATCTCAACATTGCTTCTAATAAAAAAACTGCAGCCAATCTAAATGTCTAATAGTATTGGACTGACTGTGTAAATTATTGTACACCAACAGGATACAACATTAAGTAGCCATTAAAATTATAATTTTATATAATATAAAACAACAATGATGACCAATCTAAAATATGTATAGAGAAAAAGGTAAAGACTAAAACACCAAAATGATACTAGCGGTTTTTTCTGGGTAATGGAGTCATGAGAAATTTTTCTGATTTTCTGTAAATTCCAAAATGTTTATATTGGGTATATAATGCCTGTATAGGAAATAAAATGCAAAAAAAAAACCTTTAAAATAGCATTAGGGACAAATATGATGTTCATTTAATTTATGAAATGCTACAAAGTAACAACAAAAAAACAGAAAATCACAACTACTACAAGTACAACACTGCAATGAAAAAAGTTTCTTAACTTTTCTTTACTATTTACTATTTCAAATGCTGAAGCAATATAAAACAAAGTTCCAGGAAACATAATGCTGAATCCAGACTGAATTTACTTTCTATTCTCCCCAGATTACAAAACAGCCTCTGTCACTCTCTCCAGGCGCAAAGTCTCAGGCATGGCTGCCACGTTCAGGAGATTCGCCATCACCACGTTCGACTCCTTGAAGTTCGATCAAATCATTCTTAATCACCCAAGTCTGATTCATTTCACTAGTTAATTGATGTATGACCGAGAGTACACTCACAACTTCTCTCTACTGGATTCTCACCACTCGCTCTCTCAGTGGTTTTTTAATTCAAGAATTAAGACACAGGCATTTATAATAAAAACCACACCAAATGCTTTATATCAAATTTGATTATTTTCATATAGATGACTTTCATTATAATATATAATTATTGTAATGCAAAAATAACCAGCAGCTATCTGATATTTATTACTCATTATGAACTTATTTAATAGTAATGTATTTAATGTAATAAGAGAAAGGAATATCAACTGCTAATAATGTAAAATTCAGCATGCAGTAATAAAGTTGCCAGATTTAGCAAATAAAAATACAAGATACTCACTTAAATTCAAATTTCAGATAAACAGGAATAATTTTTTAGTGTAAGTATGTCCCATGCAATATTTGTGACAAACTCATACTAAGAAACTATTCGTTGTTGATCTGAAGGTCAAGCTTTACTGGGTGTCATGTTTTCATCTGGCACTGGATTCCAATATATATGGTTTAGTGCTATATCCAGGCAATGAAAATATCAGATAAACATACTGTAAGGGAACTGAGAGTACCTTAACTGTATGGAAAAATCCTCTGTTACATTATTATTGGCTACAATTTTCAAGATCTACATTTATTCATTCATCTATTTTCTTCCTTCATTCTATATATATCTATTCAGTTGCTACTATGTGTTAGGATACGGAGATTTCAACATAAAGAATAAAAGTTTAGGAAAAAAACCTACCAGATTTATTCATTCCTAGGGCATTTTAGGTTAAACGCCAGGGTTTTGCCAGAATCTCCATCTGCATACACACTGCTTCCCCATTTTTCACACTACTAGCCATAGTAATTCTCCTACCCCAACAGAACAATATAATTATTCTGCAACTGTTCTATTTAAAACTCATTTCAACCGTTTGGAACACCAGGATAAGTATGATTTATACCACATTATAAATTTGTTCCTTTGTGGCTCATGAATACAAACCACTCCATTTGGAGGATTAAAGTCTTCTGCAACAAAGCTGCATCTTTCATTTATGGTCAATCACGAAATATTTGTATTTTCAAAATAAATTAAAAGTCGAGGCTGTTTCTTCACATATTTCTATGTTTTGCAAATACACTTCTTTTCAATGAATAAAATCTAGAGACAATATGGGATTTCACATCCATAATGTGCGTTTGAGTTAAGATCTTAAAAGGAATCAGATCCCTTGAGTTTCAGTGTAACTTTTATCCGAATACAAAATTACCTGAATGTTAAATCATCGTTCAGCTTACCAACCAAGGTAAAATTATATTTCAGGGCTCACTACAGAATCTTAAAATTGTTATTTAACTTCTCTAGTTAAATTTTTTCTGCTTTGATATATGGTATACAGAAGCACTGGCTTAGTTCCTCCCAGATCCAAATTCTTTGTGTCTTTAATTCCATAATTCTAAGTCTTAATCTACCCCTTTAACAGGCACAACATATTTATTTATTCATTTTGTAGGTCATAGAAGAACTCTTAAATAAGCACTATTAGTTGGTACATTACTTCAGACAAGTGTACATTCTGGCTATTTCTGTCTATAATGAATTCCATAATTATGTAAACATAAATATTATTAATATTATACTCTTGGTCTGCAGACAGCTGACGCAAAAGAGGTCCCAAGAGAATTTGTTTGCCTACAGCCAAGTGAAACAACATTTCAGAGTCTCACATTTAATCGGAAGAGAAAACTCTAATTGGATCTTACAAAAGGCTCACTACTTAGGCACATGTGTTACAAAATAGTTTCCACATCACATAAACCACTTTACAAAAAAATAGTACCCACAGAAAATGATTTCTACCTGGAGCTCAGTTGAAAGTAAATACTAAGTGAACAGGTTTGAACCATACATTTACTTTGAAAAATATCTTCATTAGAGGCTCGGCAATGGTCCTCAGCAAAAAAGCATTACAACGCAAGTTGTGTGAACAGCCGTTCAAATCTCCGATTTCTCTTTGGTTTTAGGCTCTCACTGGCATGGCTAGGACCCTGCCCTGTATTTAGGTGTGTCATAATTAAAAACTGTATTCCACTAAGAATCAGCAGGTATTAAACAATTTTTTCTAAAGCCTCATGATCAAGATTTAACACATACTTTTTTTATGCGGGACTTTTCAGAACCTTTAATAAGCTAATATTTGTTGTGACTGTTCAAGAGGCAGAGATACCCTGTTTGGCCACATATCCCTTTTGGAAGGAATCATTTTAGGCATACTATTAACTAATCCTACAGAATACAGTTTAGAAAATCTGGTTAAAAAAACCTGGGTCAATTTTCTAAGACACTTTGTACCACTTGTAACAAACATACTCTGAAATGTTAATGTGCTTTTTACCTTTTGACTTTTTTTTTTTTTTAAAGATTGGCACCTGGGCTAACAATTGTTGCCAATCTTTTTTTTTTTTTTCCCTGCTCTATCTCCCCAAACCCCCCCGTACATAGTTGTATATCCTAGTTACAGGTTCTTCCAGTTGTGGGATGTGGGACGCTGCCTCAACGTGGCCTGACAAGTGGTGCCATGTCCACGCCCAGGATCCGAACCCTGGGCCGCCACAGCGGAGCGCGCGAACTTAACCACTCGGCCACGGAGCCGGCCCCGCTTTTGACTTTTTGAGCACATGACCTTTTCCCAAATCTGTCCCAAGCTTCCATCTTGGAGACATTAAGATTTACTGTAGAAGAATTACATATACAAAGATCAAGATAGAAGAAATATTCAACTTCTAAAATTCAAGAAATAAGGTTTTCCAGCAAAACAAAAGCTCTGTAAATCAAGTTTTTATCTTGCGAGAAGACTGCATAACCCCCCTTTATCCTTCTTTTGCCACCTTTGCTGAGCTGAACTACAGAATCCTACATAGGAAGATCTAAGAAGAGGAAGGAGGAACTCCGCCCATTTTTGACATTGGAAGAATTGTGAGAAAAGAAGGGGAGAGAGGCAGGAAACCAAGGTAAGCAGACACATGTTGATTCTCTTTCACTTCTCATAGTCCCACTCTGCTCACAAGCTCCTTTTCCCATTTGAGTGTCTTAGGATGCTAAGGACCTGGGGTGGAGCCATATCAAAGTACACCACAGTTCACAGGCAGGCAGAGGAGTCGCTGAGGCTGGATTACTGTGTGGGGTGGACCAGACGCAAACATAGCAAGGAATCTGGCCAAGAAGCTTCTCCGAGGGACATCCCTGCCATAAACTGAGGTACCTCTAACTCTAGGTCTGCCGGACGGGCTACTCAGGACATGACCCTGAAGTGTCACAATCAGACCTTCAAGGGCTCCATGGTCCAGAAAGAGCCAAGGAGAAGTCTGGAGTCAGCCAGGGAGTACTCAGTGAAAGAAATAAAAAAGAATGGACCATGAGTTCACTGGTCCCAAGCATGGGGACTGGAGATCCATAGGGCATTCAGCAACCAGGGAAACAAGAGACGTGGTCCCAGAGACACGGGCAATGGCACAAGGTCCATAACTCTGCCCTACCCACTATCCCGTACATCTCGCCATCTTGGAGAAGTGCTAGGAAGAAGGGTGAGATATCTAAGAGATGAGCACTGTTTCTTAGAGAGACGTATTATTACCCAAGGAGACTGCTTAAATTATAAACTCAAACTACTTTATATCTGGATTGGCTTAATAGTTATTTTTTCCCTTTGAAGCAATGAGTAAATGAGCCTTACTAGAAAGTACAGATCAATTACACACAAAATAAAGTACACATTTCTCTGTACATTCGAATTGTAATGTGTCCTTAATGACCTCATGAAACATCTTCCTCTAATCCTATCACAATATCCAGTAAAACTCGCAATATGGTGTCAGTTCTAGGTCTAAGCTCATGTCCTCTGTGCAACACACCTAATAAATCCTACCATCCCTCAAAGCTCAGCTCAAATTCCACATTTACCAGAGTCTCCTATTTTTACCTCACTCATCTCTCTCTTCACCGACATCCTTGGACAAAGATAATTTTAGGCTAGATGAGTGAACCTCTGAGATGACAAAGATACCTGAAAAAAAAAACCCACTAAGGAGTTTGCCAGAGTGGTACAGTTTCCTTAGCTCTGCGAGCCTCTCAGGCCTCCCACCAGCCCTGCTGTCAAGGGGAACAGTCCTTCTGGCACAGTCCTAGGCCAGACCAATCTCAACACAAATGCTTGGGATTCAGCCAGAACCAATGACCTGGAAAATGTAGTAATTCAAACATCCAGTAAACACAATGTCTACAGCACCTGTCTCTCACCACCATCACAGTAGGCAATGACTACACCTATAACCAAATACAAAACATTCCTTACCCCCAGGGAAAGCGCTCTTCCCAGCTAAAAATAAACAAAATCACTTTTAAACAATCAATTTGCCTCGATGTATATTCAATTCATTTGTAAAATATGAAATAACATAATCCTACAACTAAAATAAAGAATTCTTCAGACTTAAATAGTACAAATATCACACAGTGAAGACAAAATACATTCATAAGAACCTAAGTCAGCTGTAATTAACTCAATTATCTGAACACATTATCTATCCTTTACTTATTTAATCATAAAGTTCATTTTACCTACTGCTCAGCAAAATTCAGGAAGAAAAACATAACAGGGAAGGGCTGGTCCAGTGGCGTAGTAGTTAAGTTTGTGTGCTCTGCTCCAACGGGCCGGGGTTTGCAGGGTCAGATCCCACGTGCGAACCTAGCGCCACTCGTCAGGCCATGCTGTGGCAGCATCTCACAAAAAATAGAGGAAGACTGGCACAAAGGTTAGCTCAGTGACAATCTTCCTCAAGCAAAAAGAGGAAGATAGGCAACAGATGTTAGCTCAGGGCCAATCTTCCTCACCAAAAAAGAAAATGGGTAAAGTTTCCAAAGTCTATTTTTGTCTCATTTTTTTCTCTCATTTCTATGTAAAAACTTCTTAAAATCAAATATTTTAAAATTATCTTTCAATTCTCCATCATTGGGAAGAAAAGGTACATAGGCTTTAGTTCAAGTCCCAATACCTATTAGCTAGAGGACCTTGGACAAATTAAATTCCCAAAGTCTCAAGGATTTTTATTATTATTTATAAAAGAGGAATAATAATACTACCTAACTCATAAAGCTGTTATAATGATGAAATGAAATGACAGATTTAAACCACATGGCACCGTATCTAACAGCAGCTAATGCTAAGTGTCATAAGTAATGGAGCCCTCCAGAAGGTACTGTAGGAAGGCAGAGGAGGGAAGGCTGAATTGTGCAGCAAGGGCACCAGGGTAATGACACTTCAGTCATGAGATTCATGACACTGGACAGGAATGAGAAGGAGAGGAGGAGAAGAATTCCAGGAGGAGGAACTATTATGTGCAACAGAGTAAGCTGAGCCCCAGGCACCATGGGGAACCACCGTGGAGGGCTTTGGATGGCACATGAAGGCAGACGATTTTCAGTTCCACAGCACTTGGGCACAATCAGGTTAATCAGCTGCCTACCTTCCTTGCTGCCACCATGACCACTCTCTGCCCTATCCACACTTGCACAGCCAGCCCACATCCCGCCTTCTCCTGCCAGCCTCCTCTGCTAATCCACCTACATCCATCTCCCCGTTTCCTGATCTCCTACAGAATACAGAAACTGCTGAGAAAGAACTGCATTTGCTTGTATGCTATCTTACACTGCTCTCTAAATATCTGTTTAATGTAAATCCTGTTCACACAAACTAATTCTAAGTTCCTCAAGGATAGTGACTATATCAAAAAACGAGAGTTTTAAGTAACTTTTAAGATAACAATTACTTTCTAGATAACTGTTCTATAGTTTAAAAAGACATAGCTTCTCTTTATCCTCAAAACAAACCCAATTATGAAGGCAAATAGTGTCGGCGATATGGCAGTTCCATTTTACAGCTGAGGACCAAGTCCAAAGATGGAAAAGGTCACACGGGCAACGAGAGGCAGGGGCAGGCCCGAAAACCCGGGATGCTGACCTCACTCCCTCACAGCCGCCCACGTACATTCTAGAAGAGAGCGTGACTCCTGTCAGGGGCGGAATAGTCCTTGTCTGGTTCACCCAAAGGCCATTTGCTGACCAAAGAAAATAGTAAAACAACTGAAGACCTTGAAATAATTTTGCTTCCCACCACAAGTAAATGTCTAAATAAATAATCCTTCAAGTAAACTTCTATACTCAGGCTATTTCCCAACGCCTGAAACGGCAAAAAAACAAATTGTCTCCTACACACTCTTCAAATAGAAACCCTAAACTAATACAAAATCTCACATCTGGATCCAAAAGCTCCTCCTACACAAATGACATCTCTGATTCTAAGTGTGTAATCCTGGCTAGAAGAGCAATTCCTGACTTCACATGGCCAATGAGGTGCTGAAAACAGTATAGAATTTCTTTCTGTAGACACAGCAATGAAAGAAGGCCTTTTGGTAAAGAGGGTATAAAGGCAAATAACAAGAGAAATTTGGGATCATCCTCTGGTTCTACCTAAATAGAGAACACATATTCCAATTGCAAATACTACTAAATTCAATATTCTGATTGAATTCCACTTAAAAAAAGTGACATCTGTGGAATCAAATGCACTCAAAACAGAATGAATTAAAAAATACATACTCATTTTAAATCAAACAAAAGTGAAAATCTTCTGTTCCTCAAAATTTGGCTTTCACTCCCTCTTTGTCTAAAAAGTCTGAAGGAATTTCCCAACATCTTCTCTCCCTGGAGATGGAAAGTTGGGTCGGTGTTACTATCCAACAGAGTCACTGAAGTCTATTCAGCAGACCTCCCAAAGAAAGGATCTTTCCAGCCACCAAGAGAACAATAGAGAGAAAAAGTCCTCACTCAGTATGAATGAGGGGGAGGCTGCAGGGAAAAATTACATTCTAGAAGTATATTATGAGTGCCAGCCATTGTTGTCCTTTCGCTTCAAATCGGATTGGAGAGAGAAGCTTTTACAGGGATAGTCTGAGAAACTACACTAAAACGGGCCCGGGATGTTCCATGAGGTTTAGATGAAAACCACAGTGACTCACACAAGCCACATAACTTGCTGAGGATGCTGCGTGTCTTCTGTCTTCTTCTCTGGATGCTGCTTTCTGGAGGAGCAAAGTGAGTGAACAGATTCTCAACGCTAAGATTAATTCATCTGCCTTAAAACACAGGGGGTGAGAGAAGGAGGAGAGAAATCTTCAGTATTTATAAGCCTGAGGACTCAAAGGGTAAAGCACACTCTGCAGCCCTCTTCCCCACAGTCAACACCTCAGATCTTCAGCGCCCTGACTGAACGCTCTGCTCTGCAGCTCTGACTGACAGGCAGATGTCACCACAGAAGCTATCACTTAGGGCTGAGGCAGCTAAACATGCCAAGGGTCTGTCAGTAAGGAGAAATAAAGGTGAAGGACGTGGCTGCCTGGCTTCAAGAAATGTGTGTGTGAGTGGCTTGATATGATAGAATGGGGGCAGGAGGGGTGGTTTATGTGCAACTATCAGCTGATATTTGGAGACTCCCAGCTAAGAATGGGGGATACCATAGGACCATGTCAGGCTCCTTGCATCTCTCTTTACACCAGAGCATTCTTTGAGAGGTATGGGACAGATTTAATTGGGAATGGTAGCAGTCCCTTCACAAATCTCCCAACAGCCAACACCAACTCTTACCAGAACTGCTTTCTTATTACAGGGAAGCTGTGGCTGAGGACCTTGGCACTGTCAACTCTTATCAAAGGAGGAGGGAATGGAAGCATGCAATATACCTACACTGTGGTTAAGAATACTAATGCTGGCAACAGACTACTTGGGTTTAAATCTTACCTCTACTGCCCACTAAATTTGACCCTAGTTAAGTCATAACTCTCAGAGTCTTGGTTTCCTCATCTCTAAAATGAGATTAAAATTAGATGAGATCTATAAAATAATCACATAAGCTATATAAACAAACACAGTATCTGGCACATCTCAAACACTAACTAAACACTAGATATTATGATGACACAACGCAATGACATGACTATAGCTATTTCCCATCCTCGGTATTATAAATACATCCACTAACGAACGTGGACAATAGTCCTCATCCCACAGCATAAGTACTGCTCTTTGTTTGGCAGCTGCGGTCAATAGACACTATCTGCCAGTTTAACTCTCCAACCCATGCAAGTGTTTGCCAAACACACTTAATAACCAGAATCATCTAGGGTACTGCTAAAAATACAAACTCAGGGGCCCATCCCAACCCTACTCAATCAGAATCTCCTCAGAAAGGGCCCAGAAATCACACACACACACACACACACACACACACACACACATCCTCCACCACCACCCCCACCACCCCCACAGTTTTTGCGTCAATAATTCCCAATACCTTTTGAATTCATATTTAATATTTAGTTGTAGCATTTGTTCCATACAACACATTTGCAATAATACTACTTTCAGCTTACAGAATAGATACTTCAGGAATATATATATTTATGAAAATTTTCCCTCAGCACTTTTAAAATAAATATTATGGAAATAGAGAAATAATGGTTCCAACTAAATTATATTTATTTCTCACACATATATCTCGACTTCTGAGTACTCCAACAGAAGTTAAACTATTTACACACTTCCATATTACATTAAATATTTAAATAAACAAGTAAATCTTATCCAACCTGACCACAATGACAGATTAAAGACAAATTAAAAATAGTTAAAAATTACTTTGGAGGTTGTTTTTTTGTTGTTGTCTCCTTACAGCCCACACAACAAGTTCAAGAGGCAGTGGGAAATAATTATTGGAAATATGTAATCAATAGAAACTCAAGGAAGCCCCATAAAGACATGACAGCAACATATAAGAACTGAAAGCACAGAAAGAATACCCTTTTCTGGGAAAATTTCTGTAACCTTAAAGTCTGTCTTGAACAAGATTAAAGAGCAATCAAGAGATGTGTTTAAATACTGTCCCTTATTCCATTCATTCAATCCTGATCCCTACTCAACCTAAAACTTAAAAAAAAAAATTTCAAACCTCTTCTCAAATATTTGCATTATTTCCTATTTGTATATGT